>NC_133415.1:24550803-24854107 GCF_049350105.2 Macaca mulatta | reverse complement strand
GTAATGCTGTTTTTCCTGCTCTCTCTTTTTAATTTTATTTTTGCTATTTATTTATTTATTAGAGACAGGTCTCACTCTGTCACGTAGGTCGGAATACAGTGGTGAGGTCACAGTTCACTGCAGCCTCAACCTTCTGGGTTCAAATGATCTTCCCACCTCAGCCTCCTGAGTAGCTGGGACCACAGGCATGGGCCACCTGGCTAATTTACTTTTTTTTTTTTTTTTTTTTTGGAGAGACAGGGTCTTGTCATGTTGCTCAGGCTGGTCTTGAACTCCTGGGCTCAAGCAATCCTTCCACCTCGGTCTTCCAAATGCTGGGATTACAGACATGAGTCACTGTGCCCAACCTCTTCCTACTCTTTAAGGATGAATTTCTTAACTTTGGGTCTCAGCTTTTCAGCATTTTGCCATCTCATCAGAGATGATCTTCCCTAATCACCAAATTAAAATGATTTATTTAGAGAGCTAGATTTCCAGTCTTTTTATTAAAAATATGGAATCTACTAGAGTCATAGGTCTTTCCCCCAATCAGTCTCGAGGGAGAAGAAGAAAGTGTCAGTGACTCCTCTTCTGATTTGACTCTACTCTCCCACAGCTACTTCTGTCTGGATAGCACAGAGATGCTCACTGCAATGATTACCAGGCAGCCCATTGTCAGGTAAGGTAATCAATCAGAATGCCATGACTCTCTTTGAACGTTATTTTCACAGGGCATGAAAATAATGTCTTAAGAATTTCTAAACTCTTAGGAATTTCTCAGGACCCCTTTGCTCACAGTGTACTTTCAGGTCCAGTTGCTTAAGAATTATAGATATTCACACACACCTCCATATGGCACTGAAAAATGAGACTGCACGTTCCTAAGAATGTTCTCAATTTCGCATCTTATCAAATAGATTTCTTTGAAGCTCATTTTGTGAAGGAGGAAGATATCTGCCCCATGGTCACTACAGGGGAGAGGAACTCTCCTCTTCATCATCTTTTGAGACTTCCTCTGTTAATTGTGAAGCCTTCTACATTGTTAAGGCCAGGCCCTGGAATGTCACTGTTTGATATTATAACAAAAAAGTTGGTTCCTGGAGCTCAATTTTACTGGCAGAAATGGAGATGGGGATGAACAAAAGCATTTTTAAATTTAATAAAAAGTGAACTAAGGATCACAGGATATGAATCCTGCAAAGAACTTGTACTCTGTAATCAGTTTATTTATTTTTTGGGTTGCTTACATCCTTCTTTGTTTTTCCCATTACATAGGGGAAATCCATGGGGTCAGGACTAGGTATGTCCCTTTTAGGGCTTGTATGCCCAGCACTCAGCATAAAACTTGGCACGTAATAGGTGCTCAGCAAACATTTGTTGAATGAACGAATGGATAGATGGATGGATGTGTGGAGGAGTGGATGGGTGGCTCATTGGTATGCTTCTTAGATGAGGAGTTCATAAAAATTCTTCCCTCAGTCAGAATGTTCCTTGTGTCCTCTGAGTGGGGAGGGGTATGTGGTTCTTAGTAAATTCCAATGTTTTGCCAAAGAAGGCACATTCACATGCATGTAACTTCTCAACTTCTCCCACTTTCCCGTCTCTTGCTCCCACATGACCAAGCCCACCTGGTACAGAGAAAAACAACCCCTAGCACCATGCTGGCTGATGGTGATGCCTCAGGCCTCCGGTTTCTTTCTACATTCTGTGTTCCAGGATGTTACAATCACAGCTAAGGAGAATCAGTTGAAAAGAATCAAGTGACCTCCAGAGGGGACAGGCTAGTTTTCATAGCCAGAGGCCTGGAGTTCAAATTTACCCTAGCTTTGCTCCATTTCAAGGTGACCAAGACCCCACTGGGATGCAGACATCATCCACATCCCTGTCCTCTCCTGGGTGGGCCCTTTAAAAAAGTCTTGGAGGAAACTGACTGCCAGAGTCCAGGCCCATCTAAGGGACAGTCACAGACAAAGTAGTTTTAAGCAGTATCAGGGGATCCTAGGTGGGGTGGTCAGATTTAGCAAAAACAAAGAAACAAACAAATGAAAATGAAGCTATAAGCTCAGTTAAATTTGAATTTCAAATAAACACGAATAATTTTTTCAGCATGAGTGTATTCCAAATATTGCATGAGACATAGTCATACTAAATGCGATTCCTTGTTTATCTGAAGTTAAAATTTAACTGGGTGTCGTGTATTTTAACTGGCAACCCTACCTCCTCCAGCTCTCAGTGGCCACAGTAGAAAGCAAGGAGGCAGCTTTGAGGATGAAGGTCAGGGTCACCGCCCCAAGTTACCTATTTTGTATTTTGAAGTTCCTCCTTTGACTTACTTTGTAAAAAGGGCTCCACTGATTTTCTTTTTTTAATTCTTAAAATTATGATTCCAGAGCTTCGTGTGTTCCCTCTTGACCTAAACCTGCAAACCTCAAGGTTGACCTTCGCATATAAGGAGGATGCCCCATGCAGTGGGCATTTGTCCAACTTGGGGTGTGGCTCTTCTCTCGTGTGGGTCTCAGGCTAGGTGGTAAGCAGAGAAAAGAGTTCATGATGGTGAGGGAGTGGTGTTTGGCATGGTAGCTCACATCTGCAATCCCAGCACTTTAGGAGGCTGAGATGGGAGGATCACTTGAGCCCAACCAGGAGGGCAACCCCTCAACCTGTTGCCGGCCTGGGCAACACAGTGAGACCCCATCTCTACAAAAAAACAAAAAAATATTAGCTAGGCATGGTGCTGTGCACTTGTGGTCCTACTATTAGGTAGGCTGAGGTGGGAGGATTCCTTGAGGCCAGGAGTTTGAGGCTGCAGTGAACCATGATTCGGCCACTGCACTCCAGCCTGGGTAACAGAGTGAGATCCTGAAAGAATAAAAATAAAAGCAAGCAAGCAAGCACGCAGCAAGAAAGAAAGAGAAAAAGAAAAGTTCATGGAGATCAAGAACTTGGCATTTCCAGGCACCAACACCCTGAGGCAGTCACACCCAGCAGCCTCTCTAGTGAGGTGGGAATGGAAGTTTGAAGACAGCCCTGGAAGAGGAGGAGGTTGGTGTTTTCAGAGGGACTCCAAAGACACAAAGCCAGGGACTGAGGGTCCCTGAAGCTTAGGTTAGAAATACATGTTTTAGGTTGGGTTCCACCAGAAGCAGACCCTGAGACAATTACTTTAGTGCAGGTAATTTACTAGGGGAGGTGATCCACAGGCGGGGAGTGGGAAGTTAGCCAGGGAAGAAAAGGACCCAATGCAGGTATATGAAGGAGAAGGTTACATGGTGGGCAATGGGCTCAGTCCTGCTGGGGACCTCTGGGAGGCTGTGTAGAGCGTACCTCATACCTTTGGTTGTTTCATCCAAGACGTGAGGGAGCTGAGGTATTGATTCACCACCTCCTATCAGCCATCGGTTGAGGGCTGGGGGGTGGGGTGAATAGTGAAGTGCCCCTGACACTTTCTATATGTCCTGTATGTGAGCTGATGATATCTGGTAGCCAGAGACAGCAGAGATCACAGGTACTTGCAATAGGAAGCTGTCCAGTAGGTGGTTGCCAAGGGGATGTGGGTGGGATACCAACAGTGCCTGCTGCAGTGGCACTGCACAACCACAGAAGTGGTTACTTCTGATCAAGCACCATGTAGTACATTCTCTGCTTGGAGCTTCATGTGCAGTTGTTTAAATTCTCACTGACTCTGGGAGGGAGGGACTAGTATTCTCTTTAGTTTACAGAGAGGTGAAGTCACTTTCCTAAGGTCACACAGTTAGGAAAGGAAGCATCTATTTTGCAAACTCAAGTCATTTTGACTTCAAAGGCCAGAATCTATCTATGCTTTGCTGAAGCTGTGATTTCTTTTTGGACCCTCATGGTAAAGAAGGAAATGAGAAAATGCAAGACAGAGTATTTCTCAGGCAGTGGCTGAGAACAGGAATTCACCACATGCCTTTGAATAAGGCATGATTACTATTAACCCCTATTCTGTCGACAAAGAAACTGAGGCTCAGAGAGGTGACTTACTTGCCAGAGGTCACTCTGCTGGTAAATGGCCCAGCTGGAATTGGACCTCAGGTTTCTTTGGGTTTTAGCCACTCTTTTTGACTGCCTCAGTTTCCCCATCTGACATAGGAGATGGTTGAAAATATGGTATCCGAGTCTGGCATAGGTAGAATTGTGTCCCACAAAAGAGATGGTGAACTTCTAACCCCCGGTATCTCAGAATGCGATATTATTTGGGAACAGAGTAATTGCAGATATAATTAGATAAGAAGAGGGTATACTGGAGTAGGGTATACCCTTAATCCAATATGACTGGTGTCTTCATAAGAAGAAGGAAGATAACATGAGGACAGACACACAGGGGGACGATCACATGATAACAGAGGCAGAGATTGGAGAGGTGCAGCTGCAAGGCAAGGGGTGCTGAAGATTGACGGCCACCACCGGAAGCTGGAAGACGCAAGGGAGGATTCTCCCATACAGGCTTCAGGGGGAGCATGGCCCTCCTGCACCTGGAGTTTAGACTCTGAACCTCCAGAACTGTGAGAGAATACATTTCTGTATTTTAAGGCTTCTAGTTTGGGGTACTTTTTGTTTGTTTGTTTTGAGATAGGTTCTTGCTCTGTTGCCCATGCTGGAGTGCAGTGGTGCAATCACAGTTTATTGCAGCCTTCACCCCTGGGCTCAAGCAATCCTCCCACCTCAGCCTCCTGTGTAGCTGGGACTACAGGAACATGCCACCACGCCTGGCTAATTTTTGTATTATTATTATTATTATTTTTGTAGAGATGGGGTTTCACTATGTTGCCCAGGTTTGAGCTCCTGAGCTCAAGCGATCTTCCTGTCTCAGCCTCCCAAAGTGTTGGGATTACAGGTGTAAGCTACTGCACCTGGTCCAGGGCAATTATTACTATGGTGACCCGAGGAACCTAATGGAGTCTCCTTCTGGCAGCAAGATTAACGTAGAGCCACTGCCGTTCCCCACCCTGCTCACCCCAAGAAGCACAGTCCAGAGCCTCTGTTGTGTAGATTTCTCATGGGTGATACAGAAGGGGTTGGGGTTGCTGGGAACCCACTGTGGGGGGCAGTGAGAAGCCCTGGTGAGAAAAATTGGCCCAGCCTCAGGAAATCACAGTCTTCAGGTAGTGGTGGGAGTGTAATAACAACTTGTACTGTCTGACGGCTCTCTCGTAGCTCCAGGTGGAGTGCAGGAACCACGGGACCTGGCGCATTCTGGAAGCACTGTCAGAGACCCAAACTCATCATTAGTGAGGTGAAGGTGAACTCCCAGAAAATGGTGATGGGGGAACTTTTTTTTTTAAACAGGATCTCACTCTGTTGCCTGGGCTGGAGTGGAGTGGCGTGATCTTCGCTCATTGTAGCCTCCAACTCCTGGGCTCAAGGTATCCTCTTGCCTTGCCTCTCAGGTAGCTGGGATTACAGCAATGTGCCACCACACCCAGCTAATTTTAAAATTTTTTATGATATAGATGGGATTTCACTATATTGCCCAGGCTGGTCTCAAACTCCTGGTTTCAAGCAATCCTCCCATCTCTGCCTCCCAAAGTGCTGGGATTACAGGTGCACAACAACATGCCTGGCCCAATTTTCTTTTTTGTCTTGTCTTGTCTTGTCTTTTCTTTTCTTTTTTCTTTTCTTCTCTTCTCTTCTCTTCTCTTCTCTTCTCTTCTCTTCTCTTCTCTTCTCTTCTCTTCTCCCCTCCCTTCCCCTCCCCTCCCTTCCCCTCCCTCCCCTCCCTCCCCTCCCTCTCCCTCCCTCCCTCTCCTCTCCTCTCCTCTCCTCTCCTCTCCTCTCCTCTCCTCTCCTCTCCTCTCCTCTCCTCTCCTCTCCTCTCCTTTCCCTTCCTTTCCTTTTGACATGGGATCTCACTCTGTCACCCAGGCTGGAGTGCAGTGGTACGGTCTTGATTCACTGCAACCTCTGCCTCCTGGGCTTAAGTGATTCTCCTGCCTCAGCCACCCGAGTAGCTGGGATTACAGGCATCCACTATCACACCTGGCTATTTTTTATTTTTATTTTTAGTAGAGACAAGGTTTCACCATGTTGGCCAGGCTGGTTTTGAACTCCTGACCTTGAGTGATCCTCCTCCCTTGGCCTCCCAAAGTACTGGGATTACAGGTGTGAGTAACCACTCCTAGCCCCAGTTTTGATTTCTAAAGATAAATGCTGGGGAGACTGAGGATGGGATATCCCAGAGGCCAGGCAAAGGAGGGAGGCTTCAGGTGGGGAGAAGCCATGGAAGAGGCGACAAGATGGTGGCTGTCCCAATACTGGCCATTGGTAGTAACAGTGACTGTGGTTATAATTTATAAAATCGTGCCTGAAACTGATCATCTACTGAGCACCAGGATCTGTGCCAAGTGTTTTACGTGCACTAGCTCATTGAATCCTCACAGCAGGTCTGGGAAGGTGGTATCTACTTTCCTCCCCATTTTACACAAAAGGGAAATTGAGACTCAGAAGAGTTAAGCCACTTACCTGAGGTCACACACAGAGTCCATATTTTTATCTATTTGGCACCTTCAATTTCCCTCTCTCTTCCCCTCCTTCCACCCCTAGCTCTGTCTCCTTATTTCTGCTTGTCCAGACTCCTATACATCCTTCAAAGCCCAGGCCCATCCTTCAAAGCTCCTACACATCCTTCAAAGCCCAAATCTTACTAATTTCCTGGGAGTACTTCCTTAGTAAATTATCGCACTTGAATCTTTGCTTACTATTACTACTGCTATTCACACCACTTATAAAAATTACTATTATATGTCACCTCTTCCGAGAATCCTTCTGTATTCCTCTCCCTATTTTAGTGAGGACTTGCTCTTCTGAATTCTTGAGGCCCCGACTATCATCTTGTTAGACATGTGCTCCTTGGTGGAAGTCTCCATATGTGTACACATGGGTGTATCTGGGGGGCCTGGGGAGCTGGCTGGTGCTTAGGAAGACAGGTTCTGAGCACAGTATTCCTGAGTCTGAAGCCAGCTCTTCTGCTTCTTAGGTGCACGAGCTTGGACAAGTTACTTACCCTCTTGAACCTCAGTTTTTCCATCTAGGAGAAGAATTGATGAGATGATACAGTACATTGTACGGTGCCTAATACATAGTAGGTACCCAATAAATGTTAACTATGATTGTAATTGTCATCCTTATGAGAGAATGAGTCTACCAGTGTGTATGTGATCTTGTATGGTGGCCTCAGTGAACCTGGATTGCCGTTAGTCCATGTGTGTGTTTGTGTGCACACGCGCTGTCTTTCTAAATTGTAATCTCCTTCAAGGTAGGTTCTCCCGCAATACCAATGTCTATTGTGCATTAAATTCCTCTGACATTTTAGTAGCACAGTCATGTTGGAGTCCACCTAGATCTGCTCCTATCGCCTTTACCAGGGCCACATACCCATCTCTCTGCTCTGGTTTGCTTTTCTGCTTATGGCTGGCAGGTGCCTTGGAGTTTACAGCCCCCTGGGATACCCAGGGCTGTTGACTGACTAGTGTGAGACGTGGGGGCCTAACCTCTGCTTCAAGGAAAGTCAAACTCTAATGTGCAATTTATGTTCCTGGGTTCCCTGCAGGACCAGGCTGAGGCTGATCCTTACTTAGTGTTTTTTTGTTTCCTGTCCTGCTTATCTCACTCTCTTACTGATTTTCCCGGGAGCACTTCCTTAGTAAATTATTGCATTTGAATCTTTTGTTCACTATTACTACTACTATTGACACTACTACTAAAAATTGCTATTATAACTCTTACTATTTATTATGACTGCTATTGCTACATCAACTACCATTCCTACTAGCACTAATTGCAATTACTACTGTCACTATTATTTTTACCAGTACTACTGTTGCTACTATTTCTGCTACTACTGCCATATTATTATCACTACTAATACTACTTCTGTTACTACTGCCATTACTAGTACTATTAATATCATGTGGTATTAATACCACAATAGCACTATCTTGCTTGCTACTGTTAGGTTGGTGTAAAAGTCATCGTGGTTTTTGCCATTAAAAGTAATGACAGAAACTACAATTACTTTTGCACCAACCTGATACTACTGCAACTACTACTCTTACTAAATACTACTATTACTACTACTATTGTTTCAATGAGTACTATTGCTATGATTACTATTTTCATCTCTACAGTTACTACTTTTATTGCTACCACTATCACTATTACTTCTACTAGTAGGACCAGTAGTCATTTTCATTTGTAGAATATTTGTAAAATCAAATTTTGAATGGGGTCTGCACTCAAACAGTGTTTATGATTACTGATCTCAACGACAACTCACTGAGGTGAATAGTATTATCTCTTTTTCAAAGATGTGAAAACTGAGGCTCAGACGGGCTCCTAGAGACTTGGTCGTATATTTGCTGTGCAGTTTTGAGCAAATCTGGAGGCGAATGTGGCTCTTCTGTATCTGTACTCAACAAATCTACTCTGGTTCCTCTTGTAGCTATATATATACACACACACACACACATATATACATATATATATAAAAAGTGTGTGTGTGTGTATATGTGTGTGTGTGTGTATATATATATATATATATATATATATACACACACTTTTTTTTTCTTTTTAAGATGGAGTCTTGCTCTGTTTTAACATGGAGTCACCTCTGTAGAGGTGGTTTCTGGCTTTTGAGGACTGGCGATGCCACCAACTGGATGTCAGGGTTCATGGGAGTCAGGCTGTCATTAGCAGAATTAGGAAAAAGTCAAGGGTGCAAAGAAAGACAGACACATTTCCCCCAGCACTTCTCTGGATGGGGAAAAAGCGTTGACCAAAGTTCTGAAGTTCTCGATAGAGGAATAAAATTGGAGAGAATAAGAGAAACCATATCATTGTAACAAAGTGAAGTTAAAATTATTACTCTGTTTTTATCCTATTCTAAATTATATATAAATTCAGACTACCTCAATAGAGGCCCAAATACTCCCATTTTAATGCTATATTCTTTTTTTTTTTTTTTTTTGAGTTGAGTCTTGCTCTGTCGCCCAGGTTGGATCTCAGCTCGCTGCAACCTTCGCCTCCCAGGTTCAAGCGATTCTCCTGTCTCAACCTCCCCTGCTAGCTGGGATTACAGGTGCACGTCACTACGCCCAACTATTTTTTGTATTTTTTAAGTAGATATGGGGTTTCACCATGTTGGCCAGGCTGGTCTCGAACTCCTGGCCTCAAGTGGTCCACTCACCTCGGCATCCCAAAGTGCTGGGCTTACAGGCATGAGCCGCCATACCCACTCTTAATGCCATATTCTATATTTAATAGAAATGTGTTAAAAACAAGGAAATATCTTGCTAAATCATTAAAAGAGGTGTCTGTAAAACCGCAGAGAGAGAGAGAAAGAGAGAGAGAAAGAGAGAGAGAGAGAGAGAGACCCCCTTTTCATCTCCTTATCACGCAATCTCCCCAAAGTTTATCTTTGATAAACTGGTCCTATTTCTTGCATTTCTTGTTTAACTGAGGTGGCGCCCTATCCTAGTTTGCGATCCCCGCCCAGTGGAGCCTGAGAGGAGGGCTTGTATGCAGGAGAGTCGGCTGGAAGGAGACGCAGGAAGCAGGAGTGAGGGAGCAGGGAGATGAGGAAGAAAAGCAGGCTACCTTATGAGGGCATGTGTAGCTGGTTATCACTGGGGGAAACTGGGACTCTAGCCTGCCAGACATCCTCTGAGGAGCCCTGCAGAATGTGCCTCAGAATTGCCCACCTGAGGGATGGGGGTATTTATCCCTCAACTCCTCATCCCCTAGCAGAGGGCCAGCCCTGGGGACGTGAGTGCCTTGTACTTGTTGGCTGCACCTAGTGGAGAACTGAGCTGCTTCTGCATCTTTGGAGAAGTCCCTAAGGCAGAAAAGTGGAGTCGTTTCCTGGCTGCTTCTTGCAAAGAGTGTTACTAGCCTGCGTGAAACAGTGTGCCACAGCGATGCAGAAATCAGAGGTGGTTCAAAGGCCTGAAATGCAGGCAAACGATCTCCCATTAGGCATAAATGCTGAGGGTGTCAACAGGCTCAGTGTGGAATCATGGTTAGCACTGGAGCCACACTGCCTGGGCTGGAATTTCAGCACCCTTCTGTGTCATTGGAGGGCCTCTCTGAATTTCAGTTTCCTTATCTGTGCAATGAGAACAACCGCAGTGCCTCCATCGTGGGATGAATATTAGTTGGAGTAAGACACAGGAAGCTCTCGGCCCAGCCAGAAGCACAGAGGAGGTGCTCGGTGAGCATTTCCTGTTATCCCTGTTGTCCGGACACAGGCTTTGAATTCTGATGACTTGGTGGTGGGAGAAAGGGGCAGATGTGGATATTCTTTCCTGGACACTCAGGAAAGTTAGGAAACAAAGGAGAGAAGATAAAAGGCAATCGCAGTTCCAGCCAAATGGACCAGGAAGGATTTTGCCATTTCAGGGACTTACCCCTGGCTCATGTTAGTGATTTGCTTGGAGCATGGGTTACCCTCCCTGGAGCCCCTCTTCCTCTTCCTCCCCAAGTCTTCACCCACCTCCCCTGCCCCAGAGCAGCACCTCCACCAATTCTCCTCGTTAACCGTAAACACAAATCCTGTTATCCGCCCCTCTCGCGGCACTTGCCCCTTGATTTAAGCCACCTTCCATTCCCCTTTCATCAGCCCTGGGCCCCTCCCGTCATACATCTTCTCGTTCATCTCCTTCCCCGCGGTCTCCAGCTTTCCCTGCACCGATCGATGCATTGCAGGGAGATGGCAGGCGGCCTGCCAGGCCTTCGGAGCCTGCTCTTCTTCTGGGGAGCCCGGGCCAGTATTTCTTGTTAAGCTTCTGTCTGGCTGTGTTCGGTTTCTCATTAGCTTTCTGCTGGGGCGCGGTAGTATTTCTTGCTCCTCAGCCGCACAGCCTGGAGATGCCTAGTAATTCTTAAATGGCGAGGTGGAGAGGTGCATCTTTAGAGCACTCTGGGTTCCATCTGGCTGTGGCTTGGAAAGGGGGAGTAAGAGGAAGTGTCCCTTGGTGGTCACAGGTGGATGGGTCTTGGCGGGTCCCTCAGTCACACCGTGCCTTTGCTCAGCACCGTGGGTTAGCGCCTGTCCCTGTGGTCGTCACCACCACCTCAATTTTGCATCCCCGTCATTGAACTGACTCTGATCTGGGTTCCCCAGAGCCAGCTGCCTCCCCATTTCGTCGCTGGAAAGACTCAGATGTGGGCCTGACTCAGGTTCCTCACCTGTGAAATGAGGTGCATGCTCTCTCTCTCTCTTTCTCTCACCTTCTCCCTTTTCTTTATTTAACAAACACAAAACATGTAAACAGGATTCATTATGTCCCAGATAATCTTCTGAGAACTTGACAAACATTAACACGTTTAAATTCTCCTAGTCACTCTATGATAAAGAGACAATCGTTGTGTCTGTTTTACAGATGAAATACTGTGGCACAGAGAAGACAAGCAACTCACCCAAGGTGGCACAGCTAGTAAGCAGAAGAGCTGGGATTTGAACCCAGGTAGTTTGACTCTGGAGCATACACTCTCTTAAGAGATGGCTTCTTTTCATGGTCTTGTGGTCTCCTTAGAGTCCAAAATGCTGATATAGGCGATTCTCATTATTCGTGCTAGTTATGCTCTATAAAGTTGCTGCGATCACTGAATTAGTGAAAACTGACCCATTGCTTCTAGATTGTCAACTGATCAACACATAACCAAGTTTTATGTGTGTTTCTGTTTAAAGATACCTTATTTAATATTTATTGTTGGGTTATTAAATGTTGAACTAACAGCCGGAAGCACTGTAACTCATGTCTGAGTGAAGCTAACCGAATGCATGCATTTTCTCTGTAAGGCACCTCATGACTTTCTTAGGTTTAGGAACACAAGACAGCGCTTCAACACCGTGCCTGGGCCCCTTTTAAACAGCAAAATCACCAAAATCAACAAATGTGATCAAAAACACACAAATGTGAAAAAGATGGAACTAAATAGACTGCAAAAAGGACTAGCTAATTGTATGAGAGCTGAAAAAAGACAGCCTTGCTCAGCCGCAGCCGAAAACACGTGTGTGAGGGACTCGTCTGTTTCACTACACTGCCAGTACTCATGGAAGAGTTGTGGGTATTGATTTTGGGGTTAGAAAGAAATTTTACCAAGCAGGTGAATTTGCAAAAACAGAACCCCTGAATAATGATGATCGACTCTATCTTGCATTATTATTTCCCTGCTCGAACACCTTGTGAGGCTCCCTCCTGTCTATTAAATTAACTATAAACTTCACCTGCCTGCCTTTCAAAGGCTTTGATAATCTGACTGCAGTCCATCTATTAAAAAACTTATTTCTGGCTAGCTGCAGTGGCTCACACCCGTAATCCCAGCACTTTGGGAGGCTAAGGCAGGAAGATTGCTTGAGCCCAGGAATTTGAGACCAGCCTGGGCAACATAGTGTGACCTCATCTCTGCAAAAAATAAAAATTAGCTGGGCATGGTGGAGTGTGCTGGTAGTCCCAGCTACTAGGGAGGCTGAGATGGGAGGATCACTGGAGCCCAGGAGTTCGAGGCTGCAGTGAGCTACAATTGTGCCACTGCACTCTAGCCTGGGCAACAGAGCAAGACTCTGTTGCAAACAAACAAACAAAACCAGACAAAAACCCCTTATTTCCCATTACTCCCAAAAGGGCCATTTTCTTTTCCGGTGGGTTGGCGGCTCCTCTTCCTCACTAGTCTACCGAGAACCAGCTCTGTCGTGCCTCCACACCTGTGCTCCTACTATTTCGTCCCAGGCATGGTCTCCCTTCCCAACTTGTCTACCAAGTCCTACAGTTTAAAGGCTGGATCAAAGTTCTTCTTATTTATTTAAAAATTTTCAAAATTAATTAATTAATTAATTATTTTTTTAAAGAGACAGACTCTCGCTATATTCCCCAGGCTGGAATGCTGTGGCTATTCACAGGCATCATCACGGCTCATTGCAGCCTCGATCTCCTGGCCTCAAGTGATCCTCTGGCCTCTGCCTCCTGAGTAGCTAGGACTACAGGCGTGCACCACTGTGTCTGGTTTAAAGTTCTTTGTGCAGCTGATTTATCCCTTCTTGGATGCCGTAGACCCATATCATAGTGGAGGTTAATTTAAAATAAAATGTCTTTTTGTGATTCTCCGACAGGCAGCCCACCTGGGAGGAATTTTCCGGAGATCACTGTCTGATGACCCTGTCTGGGAATTGGAGCCATCCAAGTTACACTGACCGTGTTTGGGTTGGGATATTGAGGAGGCTGTGGTTAAAAGCATATGATGGGAGATCATATTGTACTTGTGAGTGAGATCCGGCTGGAGGAATGTTTTAGTTCTTCAGAAATACCAACGGGTCTCTGTAAGTAACATAGGGTGGTGAGCCAAGCACAATGAGATCACTGAGGTGTCCCAGCAAGAATCGATCTGTTTAGAGAAGAGACATTGCTTCTCTTATTTTAAAAAATTTTTAAACATTTTATTTTTAAATTTGCTGCCTTTAACAAGCTGCTTCTAACAGCCTCAGGGCGAGGAGCCCATGAGTGCAAGGACAGGAGAGGGGTCTGCAAGTTCTACTTGGGTAGGGCTTGGGGCATCACAGGAGTGCAGGGGCCCCCTCTCTGGGATCCAGTTTAACCCTGATGACATCCCCTATGCAGCAAATAACTCCAAGTAACCAGCAGCAGCTGGTCCACACCACAGTCTGTGAGAGGTTGCTCACGCCTTGCCTGTTTTCCTACCTCTTCATCCTAAGGAAAAAGACCCACAGTCTGAGTGCCCTGTTCTGGGACATAGGTGGGGAACAGGCAGGGATGGGAGGTGGAGAGCACTTTCTTCTGCACCCATTAAATAGATGCCTTTTATTTTTGATGCAAGGCCTCCCTCTGTCACCCAGACTGGAGGGCAATGGCGCAATTGTGGCTCACTGCTGCCTCAGTCTCCAGATGGCTCAAGCCATCCTCCCCCATCAACCGTCCAAGTATCTGGATTTACAGGTGCATGCCACCATGCCCAGCTAATTTTTTCTATTTTTTTGTAGAGATGGGCTTTCACTATTTTGCCCAGGCTAGTCTCCAACTTCTGGGCTCAACCGATCCACCCTCCTCGGCCTCCCAAGTCCTAGGATTATAGGTGTGAGCCACTGCGCCTGGCGTTTTTGCCTTTTGAAAGTATCTGTTGTTAATAGTATTCAATTGGGTTGAACCTTGCTAGGGACCAATGTGAATTTGCATAAATTAGTCTATGAAAATTTGCATACCATCAGCAAATTTGTGATGCGCAGAACTTCAGAAATAGAAGGAAGCTAAGGGGGGTGTCAAATGCAGCTTCTTTTTTTACCTGAAAAGAAACCGAAGTCCAGCTCAGGGAAGGTCACACAGCTAATTTTTTTTTTTTTTTTTTTTTTTGTGAGATGGACTCTCGCTCTGCCGCCCAGGCTGGAGTGCAGTGGCCCGATCTAGGCTCACTGCAAGCTCCGCCTCCCGGGTTCACCCCATTCTCCTGCCTCAGCCTCCGGAGTAGCTGGGACTACAGGCGCCGCCACCTCGCCTGGCTAGTTTTTTTTTGTATTTTTAGTAGAGACGGGGTTTCACCGTGTTAGCCAGGATGGTCTCGATCTCCTGACCTCGTGATCCGCCCGTCTCGGCCTCCCAAAGGGCTGGGATTACAGGCTTGAGCCACCGCGCCCGGCCCACACAGCTAATTCTTATAGGGAGACAGACCCAGGGACATCATGGTGCCCCCGAGATTAGTACTGCCCCTCGAACATCCACATTTTCTGTCCCTAGCCCATTGGAACCCCTTAAAGTTGGTCCCTTGAGCTTGAGTGATAGCACAGGTGATGGAAAGTAGGCAGGCTTGCCATTGAAGCTCCAGCCTAGCTCTGCACAATATCAGCTGTGTGACCTTGAGCAAATCACTTAACCACTCTGAGCCTGGCATTTCTAAATATCAAGGTAGCAATGCCCTCTTCACTGCCCTGTTGTGACAAATAAGATATATTCCATAGATATGATCCATGTAATATTAAACTACCATTTACTGAGTCTCCCCTATGGAAAGCACCTAGTAGGTGCTCAAAAACTCCCAGTCCTTTCTTCCCCTCCCTTAATGTGTCACTGCATCCGGGTAATTTATGCCTATTTCCTGTGTTCCTTTGAGAAGTGCATGTCATGCTCTGCACAAAAGTGACTCTTACGGTGGCATTTCAAGCATCATGGCAGGGTGCTCAGACGTTGGTGGATATATTTTAAGCTGGGGTGCATGGTGGGCACTCTCAGGGACTCTCATGCGTGTCTTGAGCCCTTCCTGTGAACCTGACTGACCGTGGCTTCTGTGCCATTTTCATTCCAGCCAAGAATGTTCTGAAACGAAGCCGATATCTGAGGGATCCAGGATGCCTGTGCCCCTCTCTTACCCTGTCTCAGGGGATGATTTAGGCACCAAGAATTTTCCTTATGGTTGCAAGATGATTAAAAAAATCACACACTCAAATGCTTTTCTGAGGGTGACATTTTTCATAGCCCCTCTCCCTCCTCCATAGATTTCCTGGGTTCCATCCAGCTCTGGCTCTAGCTCGCTCCGTGATTCTGGACAAGTCACTTCATCTCTCCAAGCCTTGTCTATAAAGTAGGGATAATACTCCTTCCCACTTCAGAGAGTCATTAGGGGATTAAACTGTGACCCATATGTAGTCAAGGGTCCAGCACACACTGACAACTCAGCAAATATTAGCCATCACTCCAAACTAAGAAGGCAGGGTTCCAGTTGGGTGTGGTGGCTCACATCTGTAATCCCAGCACTTTGGGAGGCTGAGGCGGGCAGATCACGAGGTCAAGAGATTGAGACCATCCTGGCCAACATGGTGAAACCCCATCTCTATTAAAAATACAAAAATTAGCTGGGTGTGGTGGCGCACACCTGTAGTCCCAGCTACTCAGGAGGCTGAGGCAGGAGAATTGCTTGAACCTGGGAGGCGGAGGTTGCCGTGAGCCAAGATCGTGCTATTGCACTCCAGCCTGGCAACAGAGTGAGAATCCGTTAAAAAAAAAAAAAAAAAAAAAGGCAAGATTCCATTAACTTCCAGAAGGTAGACTGTCTTAAATATTGGGCAATTCCCTTTCCTCCTCTAGGCCTCAGCTTTCCTGTCTGAAAAATGGGAGTAGGACAAGGGAACTGGATCACAGGCCTTAACATGACATTCTGTGGTTACTAAATAAGGCCCCACAAAGACAGTGTCGGGGACCAAGGAGCTCAGGTTGCCTGCTCCACCTTTGCCACCTGCAAGACTGTATACTCCAGCCAGTAAGGACCTCACTGTTCTCACTCACTAGTGTGTCCTCAGCCCCAGCCCAGAGACTCTGGCTAAGGGCTGACACATAATAAATCCACGTGAATGGACGCAGGAGCTCCGCTCTGATCTGTTGTATCTGCTGAGTTTTTGCATACAATTTTGTTTGAACAAAGAACCACTTGGTTTATCTATCAGTCAGGGCTCAGCAGGAAACACATGATGCATACATAATTGGGATAATTTGAGGACAGTTTAGTAAAGGAACTGTTTACAAAGGTGTGGGGAGAGTGTAGGGAACCTACACAGGAGGGTATAATTGGGGTCTAGCGTCAGCGGGCGCCATCATCATTCCTAACCAGATGAGGGAAGGTTAAGAGTTAAGGGGAGAAGGTGCCGAGGGAGAAAAGATCCTTGGCTGAGACCTTCAGTGAAGGGATGCAGCCAATCCTCAGAGACTGGCCGGCAGGAGCAGGGGGAACAAGGACCCTGACTCCATCTACCCTGCCCCTGATTTCCTTCTGGGCCTCCAGTTGGCAGAACCAAATCAGAAGGTGGAGGGCAAGACAGTCCACTGAAGTCCACATGGGGAGAAGGGTGGAGAGGCAATCTGGGGGTTGTATGAGGGGCACAAAAAAAAGATGCCGGACACAGATGGCCAGCACCGCTCCCCCTGCCACCTGCCCCCACCCTCACACCGCACAACACACTCACAGCACAGGACCAGAGAGCAGATCTCTACTTTCTAAGGATCTTTTCAGGTCTGACCTGCAGATTCTTCCGTTTTAAATCAAGGCTAAAATATATCAAGGCTTACTGAGGTCTAGTGGCAGCTCAGCGTTATCAGTGGGTTGGGTAGTGCTTGCTGGTCTGGTACTAATGGCACAATTTTATTGCATTTAGGTCAAATTGTGCCTCAATTCCAATGTCGTATTTTTGGGTCATGGGTCTCCTCTCTCTTTCTTTTCTAAATGTGCAGGAGTATTCCTCCTGGTCCTTTGGGATGCTGACAGAGGAGCAGATATACAGCATCTCTGCCATGATATAAGGGCTGCTGCGGTGCACAGCTGTCTCCCTAGAAGGTACTGCAGGGGTGTAAAACTTCTCCTCCCTGCATTGTCAGCGCGTGTCCCCGTGGATGTCTGCTGGCTTTTTCAAAAATCCTTGTAGAACAGTGGTTCTCAAATGGTGATTTTGTCCCCCTCGCCCCAGGGGACCTTTGGCAATGTCTTGAGATGTTTTTGGTTGCCGTGATTGAGGAGGTGCTACCTGCATCTGCTGGGCAGAGGCCAGGGATACTGCTCAACATCCCACAATGCACAGGACAATCTTCTCTACAGCAATGAATTATCCAGTCCACAATCTCAATAGCACCAATATTGAGAAACCCTGTTGAAGATGGAGCCTATCCATGGGGCACTGATCTTGGAGTCTCCCTCTTCCTGAATACTTGAAGTCCCTCTGCAGACTCTTGGATACCTCCAGCAATGGGGAGCTCACCAACTGTTTTGAAGCCAGGCAGGTCTGGGCTCTTCTTGTGACTGTGTGACTCTGGATTTTCCCACAGGTGGGAGTGGCTCCACCACCTTGAGCTTCAGTTTCCCCCAGTGCCATGGGATTAGCAGCAGCCCTGCCTCACAGACGGTGCGAGGATGAAATGAGATGATGTGCCGGAGTTGGCTGGTGTGGTGCAGGGTATACAGAGAGTGCTCAATAAACGTTCCCTGCTGCGAATGCCCTGTCCTGGTTCACTCACCTGCATTGTGGAGCAGATGAACGGTAGGGTTTCTTTTGTCTCCAAAAATGAAGCACTGAGTGAAGAATAACGTGTAGGTCTTTGGGGGAACTTTCCCCTTTGGGGTCGTTTCCCTGTAATATTTGCTCATGAACATTTTGGCTGAATCATCTCTGTGGGTGTTGGAAAGAAGCCTTCTAGCCTGGTTTTATGACAGTCTGTGAAGGGAGAATCAGAATTCCTAAAGAAGGAAGCAGTGGGGTGTCAGTTAAGTTGGGAAGCTGATGGCTCTGAGGGCCACCATTCATCACATTTCATTGAGGGGCAGCTCTACTTGGCTGCCAAAGGGTGGGCTTGGGACCCAGCAGGGCCTAGCTTGGGAGACCGGAGTTGGTGGGATGTGAGAGGGGGAATGGCCATCCCCGAAGTGTCCCAACATCTGGGTCTAGAGAGCCCTGTACTCCTGGAGGAATTGCTCAGCACTCTGTATCTGCTCTCCCAAATGCACGGCTCTGGGGAGATGTGTAGGGCTTGGGGAGGAAGTATGTGCAGGGCTCAGGCCCGGGTCCATGGACTTTGAGAAATGACACTTCCCTTCATTCCCATAATTGCTTAAAGCCCTCCTTCTGTGCAGGCTCCATGCTCATTCTCTCATCTTGTTCTACGATTATCCCGTTTAGTGGATGAAAAGATTAAGGCCCGGAGAGGTGATGCCCCTTTCTGAGGTCACACAAATGAGAAGGGGCATGGCTGGGACTCATTCCAGGTGGCCGGGCTCCGGAGCCTGCTCCTGTGTCTCCGGCTCTGCTGTGCTGGCTTCTGCAGAGCCTGCTTGTGGCTTGGGTATCAGCATGCACCTCAGCCCTCCTCCATCCATTTCCCCTTAGCCCAGGATCCTCCAGTCTATGCGAGAAACCAACTGTTGACAACATTTAATCTCTCCTGGAGATTAGTGATAATTTGTGGCCTCACCAAGGTGGGGAGAGTTATTATTCAAAGTACATATAAAGTCAAGAATGTAAGATAGAAAGCAGTGTGACCAAGGGCATGGAACCTGTGGAGCAGAGGGACATGGCGGGGATGGACAGGCCAGGGAGCCCGGACCTGTGGGAAGGAGTTACTCAACATTTCACATCTACCTGCTGTTCCCTAGGACAGGGACCTGCGGGTTTTTGAGGGACCAGATGGAAGAACGTGGGAAGTGTGGGTTTATGGGGAGACAAGAGAACAATGAGAGACAAGAGAGAGAATCCAAGAAGAGATGAAAGAAGGGGAGCAAAGAGGGGAGGGTGAGGGGGAAAGGGACCAGAGAGAAGAGATGACAAATAAGGGTGCCCATGACTGCACTGACCTCCTGTTGTGGGATGGATGCTGTACTAAACACTCCTGCCTGCTTTACCTCACGTCCTTAGGACAATATGATAATGCAGGTTCATTTATTCCCATTCTACAGATCAGAACACAGGTTCAAGTGAGCTTCCCCAAATTGGAGAACTAGCCAGCAACCAAGGCTGTGATTCAAATCCAAGATCAACACACCAGGGGACAGATTTCTGCTTTTCCCCACTTGTCTTAGTCTATTTGAGCTGGTATCAGAGAATACCTGAGACTAAGTAACTTACATGCAGAAATTTATTGCTCACAGCTCTGGAGACTGAGAGGTACAAAATCAAGGTGCTGGCAGACTTGGAGATTCTGATTCCAAGATAGTGCCTGGAATGCTGCATCCTCCAAAGGGGAGGAACAAAACACTTCATCTTCACATGGCAGAAGGCAAAAAAGAGGCAAAAGAGAGCCAAACTCATCCTTTATAATGGCATCGATCCCACTCATGAGGGCAGAACCCTCGTGACCCATCCACCTCCCAAAGGTCCCATCTCTCTCCACTGTTCCAACAGCAGTTAAATGTCAACACGAGTTTCGGAGACACACATTCAAACCCTAGCGCTGCTGGAAGGTTTTCTCCTAGGGTGTGTTTGAAGGAGCATAGGATATGGGGGTGAAGTCACCTGGGTTCAAGTTCCACCCCTGCCTTGTGTGGGCTCATTGGGCAGCATTGGGGCCAATGAAGTTCTCAATGGGGCCAATGGAATTCTCACTGGAACCAATAAAGCCAGTCCCTGGGAGGTGGCTCCCTGCCTCTTGCGCACCAGGTAACCTTGGACCTATTCTGTCAGCCATCTGAGCCTTATGTTCTTCGCCTATTAGAAATAGTAAGATAAACCTTCACAAGGTGGTTGTGAGGACTGAGTCAGCTGATCCCCGGGAAAGTGGTGTCTACATTTTAAAGTGTTGTGCTTGCACAAGGGTTTCTATTCATCATCACTGTTTCTGGTTTCTAGAACCTGGGTTTTCCCCAGACTCCCCAAGGGGCAAGATCAACCTGGTAACACATGTTACTCTGCAGGTAGCAGCCCTGCACCTGCAGCCCGCTCTCATTTCCACCTCATTGTAGCAACCATGTGTTTCTTTCCACTGCTGGAGCCTCTGGCGTCCCCTGCTGGGCCACTGTCCTTGTGCCCTGTCATCTCAGACCTGCTTTCTGCCCTCCTGGGACTGCAGGTCTACATGGATGCCCTAGGTTGCCTTTTCTGCTTTGTGTGATTTTTATACTTATTGCTCTCAATATAGTTAATTCTACATAAGACTGTATGGTCCCATGTCCTGGTTGTTGTACATCTTCTAAGTAGGTGGCCATGGTAAAGAGCTTATATGGTTTCTTCACTTGCTCACCATTAACTGAGTCATTTATTTAACTCTTTGGTTATTTGCGCATCTACCCATCCAATGGTCATTTCATTTATTTCAGCAACATTCAACAGACTTTTACTCAGCATTTATTATGTACAGTTGCTGAACAGATAAATACAGTAACTGCCTTTTTCTTTTGAATCAATGTCTCACTCTGTCACCCAGACTAGAGTGCAGTGGTGCAATTATGACTCACTGCAGGCTGGAACTCCCAGGCTCAAGCAATCCTCCCACCTCAGCCTCCCAAGTAGTCAGGACTACAGGGGCAAACCTCTATACCCGGCTATTTTTTTTTTCATTTTTTATCTTTTATAGAGATGGGGTCTTCCTATGTCATCCAGGATTGTCTTGAACACCTAAGTACCATTTTTAAAATGTGGTAAAATCCATATAACAGGAATGTCACCATTTTAACCATTTTTAAGTGTACAATGTAGTGGCATCAATTACATTCACGATGTTGTGCAACCCTCAGCACTATCTGTTTCCAAATCTTCACCCCAAACAGAAACTCTGTACCCAGTAAGCAATAATTCCCCGTTCCTCCTTACCCCCTAGTCCCTGGTAACCTCCAATTTGCATTCTATCTCTGCAAATTTGCCTATTCTGGATATTTCAGATAAGTGGAATCATACAGTATTTATCTTTTGTGTCTGGCTTATTTCACTTAGCATAATATTTTCAAGGTTCAACCATGATGTAGCATATACCAGGACATCATTCTTTTTATGTCTTAATAATATTTAATCATATGGATATATCATATTTTATTCACCCATTTGTCCGTCAATGGACACTTGGGTCGTTTGCACCTTTTAGCTATTATGAATAATACTGCTCTGGACATTTGTGTACAAGTATCTGTTTGAATGACTGTTTCCAATTCTTTTGTGTATATACCTAGAAGCAGACATTCTGGGTCATAGCATAAATCTATGTTGAAATTTTCAGGGAACCAATAGCTGCCATTTGTCAGCACTTATGATGAGTCAGACATTGAGTTTTATACTTTATTCAGAATGTAATCTAATCCTATGATAGCACCTCAAGGAACTTATCATCCCTCAGATGAAGACACTGAGTTGAAGAGAGTGTATCAGTCAACTATTGCCGAGTAACAAACCACCCCTAAATCCAGTGGTTCACAGCAGCCATCACTTATTCTTGCTCACAAATTTGCAAGTTGGCTCAGGGCTGGTTAATCAAGGCTGGGCTCTGCATGGGGAGCTTGGTTGAGGCGGCTCAGCTCCACATGCTTCTGAACCTCTTGAGAGCAGAAGGCTGGCCTGAGAATGTTCTTCTTAAGCCAGGAGTGCAAGAGAATGGATTAAAGCCTGCAATACATCTTTTGAAACAGGCATCCTGTCACTTCCTCCTCATTCTGTTGTCTAAAGCAAGTCTTATGCCCAAACCCAAAGTCAAATGGCAGGGAAATATACTCTGCTCCGTTAGTGGGATAAATTGCAAAGTCACATGGCAAAGAACACAAACAAAGGAGGGAATAAAGAGTTGGGGCCAATAATATAATCTAGCACAGGGATAGTCATGATTCTCCTAAGATCAGAATGTTTGTGGAGTAGGGCCAGAATTCAACCTGAAGCCACTGGACTCCAACTCTCGAACTCTTCTGATTTTATCTCTTTGCTTTACAAAGACAGAACACTGAAGATTCTGCTCTCAGGGTGCTGATTGCTGTCTGGAAGGCAGAGACTTGTGGATTAGCAAGCACGTGTAAGAAAATGCTCTGGATGTCACAGGGGTGTAATTTGTGCATGGAAAATGGCTGGGGTGAAGAGGAGGGTAGGGAAAGTTCCACCTGAGGAGGGAGAAGTGGAAGAAAGTTTTCCTAGGGGGCTGATCTTTGAGTGGAGTCTTGAAAGTTGGGGTAAGGGGAAGGAAAGGGTGTGCTGGGCTGAGGGAGCAGAAGGACAAAGGCCTGAAGGTTGGTAAGGTGATGGTGAGCTCTGGGGTTTACATGCAGTTCAATAAGATTGGAACAGAATTTCCAGGGCTGGGATGAGGGTACAGAAGTGTGAGAAGTGTCAGCAGTTTTGAAGGATCTTGAAAAGGGATATCCAGGAAATAACTTCAGCTTTTTGTACAAATGAGAAAACAGAGGTTCAGAAGGTTGATGGATGAGCCAACAGCCTCAAGGAGACTGCTGAGTATGTGGACTTGTGCCCCAGGGGAGAAGCTCTTTGGATGACCTATTAATAGTATGAGAGGTGTGTGTTAGTCCATTTTGCATTGCTATAAAGCAATACCCAAGGTTGGGTAATTTATAAATAAAAGAGGTTTATTTTGGCTTACAATTCTGGAGGCTATACAGGAGGAATGGCGCCAGCATCTGTTCCTGGGGAGGGCCTCAGGAAGCTTCCAATCGTGGCAGAAGGTGAAAGGGGAGCAGGCGTGTTACAAGATGGAGCAAGAGAGAGTGGGGAGGAGGTGCCAGGCTCTTTTAAAACAACCAGACCTTGTGGTAACTCATTACCATGGGGAGGGCACCACACCATTCATGAGGCTTCCACCCCCATGACACAAACACCTTCCACTAGCTCCACCCCCAACATTGGGGATTACATTTCAACATGAGATTTTCAGGGGAGGGACAAATATTCAAACTATATCAAGGTGTATAATGCATAGCAAGGGAGTCAATGCTCAAGGTGGGATAACTTGGGGACTTGGTGGGCATAGGATGGAGGATTTGGAGGCCCAGATTAGAGAGCAAAAGGAAGAACTTGAGATTGAGTGTCTTAGTTCATTTTCTGCTGTTCTAACAGAATGTCTGAAACTGAGCAATTTGTAAAGAACAGAAATGTATCCTTTTACAGTTCTAGAGGCTGGAAAGTCCAAGATCAATATGCTGGTACCTGGTGTGGGTCTTCTTACTGCATCTTCACATGGCAGAAGGTGGAAGGGCAAGAGAGGGGTGAACTCTGTGTCCTCACACGGCAGACGAGCAGAAGAGAGTGAATCCACTCGTGCAAACACTTTTCATAGTGGCATTAATCTAGTCATGAGGGTGGAGCCTCACCTCCCAAAACTGCTGCATTGGGGATTAAGTTTCAACATGATTTTGGAGAAGACAAAACATTCAAATCATAGCAATGAGTATAGGACGCAAGCCAGTACCCTCACTGTATCAGGGGTCTGGTCAGACCAGCGTTGGCTACAAATTTCCTGCTGCAAAACATGAGCTCTCAAATGGAAAAGAAATGAAGATAGTTCACACCTTGTCACATGCAACAAAAATGTAGCTTTATTTTATCTGGGAAGAGCAGAGAGCCACTGAAGGATTTTGAGCAGTGCAGTGACGGAGATAGGTTTTAAAGGTCATTTTGGGACTAGAGCATGAGGCAGCAATACAGCAGAATTCACCAAGTGGGGTCCAAGCTGATTCCATTGGATTATTAGTGAAGGGTTCTAATCCTGCCAGGGGGCTGGTGCCACAGAGTTGTGCCACATGTGACAAAGGACATGCTCCCTGAGCCAATCTCTGGACTCTGCAAGTTCAGTGCTTAGGGTCAATCACTCATTCCACAAATGTTTATTGAGCACTTACTATGTGCCAGGCACTGTGCTAGAACTCCAGGTGGACATAGGCGTGAACAAAGAGGCAAACAAATCTATGCCATCATGGAACTTGCAGTTTGAAGAGTTCCTCAGCTGGGGCAAACCCAGTGACTGTTTCTCAATTCCCTCACTGTCTGTTCAGCTCCCTTGACAGCTGGCCCATTCCGTCTCAGGCTACACCTAGCACTAGCACACGGTGAAAGGAGAAGGGCACCAGACCACCAGGTCTCCTGTCATCATCCTGGCCTTGAATATCAGGACCTGAAGAAACCTTTACTTTTATTATTATTATTAATTTTATTTTTATTTTTATTTTTTTGAGACAGAGTCTCACTCTTATCATCCAGGCTGGAGTGCAGTGGCATGATCTCAGCTTCACCTCCTGGGTTCAAGTGATTCTCCTGCCTCAGCCTTCCAAGTAGCTGGGATTACAGGTGCGTGCCACCATGCCCAGCTAATTTTTTTGTATTTTTGGTAGAGACAACGTTTCACCATGTTGGCCAGGCTGGTCTCAAACTCCTGACTTTAGGTGATGTGCCCGCCTCGGCCTCCCAAAGTGTTGGGATTACGGGTGTGAGCCACCGCACCTGACCTGTTTTTATTTTTAAATTTAGTTTTTTGAGACAGAGTCTTGCTCTGTCACCCAGGCTGGAGTGCAGAGGCACGATCTCAGCTCACTGAAACCTCTACCTCCCGGGTTCAAGCCATTCTCCTGCCTCAGCCTTCCGAGTAATCTGGATCTACAGGCATGCACCACCATGCCCGGGTAATTTTTGTATTTTTATAGAGACGGGGTTTCACCATGTTGGCCAGGCTGGTCTCGAACTCTTGACCTCAGGTGATCCACCTGCTTCAGCCTCCCAGAGTACTGGGATTACAGGTGTGAGCCACCATGCATGGCCAGAAGGGACCTTGACACCCCTAGAGTGCACACACATCTTTGCAGCTGGGAAAACTGAAGCCCGGAGAGGCCAATAGCTTCCTCAACGGCACACAACATTAGAGGTAGGGCAGGAAACAGAGCTCTTTTCACTATCCAGTTTTTTAGTATTTTTGTTTGTTTTCACTAATAATTATTGAGTGTCCACTGTGTGTAAGGCCTTGGAGATACAGATATGAATAAGTCGCAAGGAGTCCCTAGGCCCTTGAAGCCTCACCATCTAGTCTAGTGTTGTCCAATATAACTTTCTGGGTGATAGAATCATTCCATGTGGTAACCACAAACCACATGTGACCGCTGCAACTGAAATGTGCCTGGTGCAACTGAGGAAGTGAAGTCCTAACTTTATCTCATTTAAATTAATTTAAACTTAAGCATCCACATTTGGCCAGTGGCAGCTGTGTTGGACATTGTAAGTCTGGTCTATGGTCACATGACCTCACACACACACATTGATATTGTTTTACTGTGTCCCCACTCAAATCTCATCTTGAATTGTGGTTCCCATAATCCCCATGTGTCGTGGGAGGGAGTTGATGGGAGGTAATTTAATCATGGGGGCATTTACCCTCATGCTGTTCTCATGATAGTGAGTGAGCTCTCACTATATCTGATGGTTTTATAAGGGGCTTTTCCCCCTTTGGCTTGGCACTTCTTTGTACTGCCGCCCCGTGAAGAAGGACATGTTTATGTCCCCTTCCACAATGATTGTAAGTTTCCTGAGGACTTCCCAGCCCTGCAGAACTGAGAGTCAATTAAACCTCTTTCCTTTATAAACTACCCAGTCTCCAGAATGTCTTTTTTTTTTTTTTGAGACGGAGTCTTGCTCTGTCGCCCAGGCTGGAGTGCAGTGGCGCCATCTTGGCTCACTGCAAGCTCCACCTCCCGGGTTCATGCCATTCTTCTGCCTCAGCCTCCTGAGTAGCTGGGACTACAGGTGCCCGCCACCACGCCCAGCTAATTTTTTGTATTTTTTAGTAGAGACGAGGTTTTACCATGTTAGCCAGGATGGTCTTGATCTCCTGACCTCGTGATCCGCCTGCCTCGGCCTCCCAAAGTGCTGGGATTACAGGCGTGAGCCACCGCGCCTGACCAGTATGTCTTTATTAGCAGCATGAGAACAGACTAACACACACAGTCATGAACTGTGATGAGTGCTGTGAGAGATCAGAACCACTACGTTGTGGGTCCCCAGGACCACTGACAGGTTCCATGAGTGATTTCAAGTCCTTTGCTAGAAGGACTCCCAGAACTCAGAAGACCTGTTATCCTCATGGTTATGATTTATTACAACAAAAGGATTCAGATTAAAATCTGCCAAAGAAAAAGGTGCAGAGGGCAGGGTCCGGGAGAGACTTCCAGTTGTCCTCTCCCACTGGAATCTTACAAATATGCCTAATTCTCCCACCAATGATGTGTGACAACATGTATCGAGTGTTGCCAACCATGGAAACTCACCTGAGCCTTGGTGTTCAGGGTTTTAATTGGAGGTCAGTCACATAGGTGTAGAGTTACCACATGAATGACCTTAATTACTTAGTCACTAGCCCCTCCAGAAGTCAACGTGATGTAAAAGGCTCCCACCATAATCACATGGTTACATGGACTGTCTGGCCTGGTTTGGCCCAAGTACCCAGGTATACAAAGACACTTGAGTTAGGGAGGATACTGCAAGAGTTTAGGGTGAATCTCCCAGCAGTCAGTCAGGTCCTTTCTTTGGAACACGCAGGGTTTGAACCCCCTAAGTCTGCTAAGTTAACTGTTTAATGCACACTAGGAATCTATTAGGGAAAATGACAGGGGCTTTGAAGCTTGGAGATTTAGAGAAGGTGTTGCTTGTTGCTGACCATTTCATCTGAGTGAGTTATCACCCTTCTCAGTGGCATGCTCCTACCATTAGACTTATTGTCATTTATAATTTTTCTATTTATCTGCTTGTTTACTTGCTTTTATCTGCCTCGTTTGCTAAACTAAGAGCTCCAGGAGGGTAATTTGTGTGTCTGTTTAGTTTCCTCAGTTTTCCTAGGCCTTAGCATGCTTAGCGCACTGCTTTGCAGGGCCAAGACTAGGAAATGAACCAAATGAGGCACTGTTCTGGGGTGCAAAATTTAAGGGGTGACAGAAGCACTGATTTAAAAAATCAGCAATTGAGATAAATAATGTTATAATGTAGTATTTTCAGAAATCAAAATTAAGGCGAAAAATTAAAAAATATCAAAATGTTACATAAAGATGGTGCATTAGTTTGCTCTCGCATTGCTGTAAAGAACTACCCGAGACTGGGTAATTTATAAACAAAAGAGGTTTAATTGACTCACAGTTCTGCAGGCTGTACAGGAGGCATGACTAGGGGGCCTCGGGAAACTTATAATCACGGCAGAAGGTGAAAGGGACGCAGGCACATCTTACGTGATCAGAGAAGGAGGCAGAGGTTGAAGTGGGAGGTGCTACACGCTTTTAAACAACCAGATTTCATGAGAACTCACTATCATGACAATAGCAAGGGGAAAATCTGCCCCCATGATCCAATCGCCTCCCACTAGGCCCCTCTTCCAACATTGTGGATTACAATTCCAGAAGAGAGTTGGGTTGGTACACAAATCCAAACTATATCGAATGGAATCAACTGATGGTTGATTTTCTCCTTGGCAACAGGGTCCAGTAATGGCTTGGTGCCATTACTGATCCTGTCTTTATGCGAAATTTTGAGATTTTGTTCATTCTGGGGTTTTTGAATTTGTTGTGATTTTTAAAAATAGGGGATTAAATATTATGTATTTTGAGCACTGAATTCTTTGGTAACCCCTTAAATTTTGCACCTAATGGAAGTGCCTCATCTACCTTGCCCTCCTCCTTGTTCTGCTGCTTGCTACACAGAAGGCCCTCAACAAATATTTATCGGATAAAGAAGCACTTGCCTATGAGGTGGATATTGGATTCTCTGTTTTTTCAATGGTGGAAACACAGGGAAGGCTCAGGGAGGTAAAGCAAGTTGCCTAAGACACAGGAGAGGTGTTGACATTCATTCTCAGATTTTCTTTCTGCAAAGCCTGGGCGTTTATCCGCTCTGTCCAGCTGCTTCCCCTTTTCCCTGCCTCTGTGCATCCTAACCTGGGGCGGACCCTCCTGGGGGTCCCCTGCAGAGTGAAGTCTCGGGGTAAAGGAGGCTAGGTGGGGAGCAAGGAGGAAAAGGTCGGGAATTGGAGAGGGGGTAACATTCTTCCAGGCATTGGGATGGAGAAACATGATTGGCACATTCCCGGCGAGACAAAACCCCCGCCTTTGTCACTCACTGTAAATTGTCCCCCAATCACTGGGCTGACAGAGATGGATTTCCAGTCCTCATAGCACAATTAAGCTTTCTAAGGCGTCTCATGGGGGAAGGAGGTAGTTGGTTTACTTACGAATGCTTGGGGGTAATTTTCTAATGTTCCTTCCACCATTATAAAGGCTCTGCTCCAATCTCTTATCATATGTAATTCCTAATGATTTCTCTGTTATGTCCTGTTTTATTAAAGCGTCATTGAACTATACCCTATTGATTTAGATTTCACAGACAATTGAAATTTAAATTGACTCCAAATTGAATGTCTCCATGTAATCTCTGTTCTGCAATAAAGATAGATAAAATGCTTCTATTTTTGATAACAAGTTATACTGGAGGCACATTTTAATTTTGGGAGGGAAGAAAAAAATGTTGACAGAGTCTTGACTTTCTTTGAAAAGTGGCTGATGGTTCAAGGCCCAGGAGGTTGTTTTTTGTTTTTCTCTGGGGCATGGTGCTGGAGCCATAGAATTCTGGAATGTCTGGGCTGGCTCACAGGTGGGAGTGGAAGGGGATAGAGTCTGACCCCTTAATTAATTAATTAGGTGATCCATCCACAAATCCATCCATTTCTCCGGTGAGCACAGCATGCTTAGAGGACCAGGTGCAAGGTGGGAGGAAAAAGTGAGCCGTAGCTCTCATGATGTGCATTACTCCAAGCTCACATCATTTGAGGGTTGGGTCCGGGGAGCCACTATTCAAAAAAGAAGGGAGAGACACCATTGCAACCAACCAAATGATGCTGTCTTTCAACATCTGTCCCCACCTAAGCCAGAATCTTCATGGCAGTGTTCTTTCTTTCCTCTAAAGTTGAAGGTCAGCAGTTAGAGCTTGTGAAGGATGACCAAAAGAAGAAAAAAATGTGTCACCCCACAAATTCTCTATTTTTTATGAGATAGATGATCTAGAAAAGGGAGAATCAATAAAGCAATTATCTGAAGCTGGAGAGATGTTGAACTAACCAGATCCTTGAGATCCTTTCAGAATAGTTCCAAATATGAGGAATCATGGTTTCTAGAGAGTTCTGGATCTACCAGGAAACCTACCCCACCTGAACCCCAGCATTTAGGAGACATGGGTTGAATGGTTGGAAGGTTGTGTTAGTTTCCTATGCCTGCATAGTTACAAATGGCCACAAACTTATTGGCTTAAACCAACATCAATGTATTATTTTATGGTTCTGGAGGTTAGAAGTCCAGTGGGTCTTATATGTCAGAAGAGCTGTGACCCTTCTGAAGGGGTCTAGGAGCGAATTGGTTTCCTTACCTTTTCTAACTTCTAGAGGCCACTTGCGCTCCTTAGCTCATGTCCCCTTCCTTCCTCCATCATCAAAGCCAGCTGGCTCTTCAGATCTCTCCCCCTGGCCTGTTTCTATCCCCACATCTCTGACTTTGACCCTCTTACTTCTCTCTTGTGACTACATTGGGTCCACCCGTATGATTCAGGATAATCCTTCCATCCCTAGATCCTTGATTTAATCATGCCTGCAAAGTCCCTTTCGCCATGTAAGGTAAAATATTCACTCATTCTGAGGGTTAGGATGTGGATGTCCTTGGAGGGGCCATTATTCTGTCTACTACAAAGGGATTTGAAATGCTCACATTGGAGTAATCTCATTTTACCCATAGTATTCCCTACTGCGCGCCTCTCAGCAAAATCTACTGAAGTTGTCTCAAGATGGAAGCCAATTGTGAAGATGAGAGCAGGGGATGGAACTCAAGACTCTTGCATCCCCTTCTGGCTTTATCTCGTCAGGTGGTCTCTGTGGTTCCAGTACCCATGAAGGAGCTGGGTCTGAAGGACACTGGAGCTTTGCAGATATAAAGGAAAAGCTGATTTAAGCTTCTCCAGTTTTCTCTGCTCCCTTCATGAAAGAATTACAGCATATAATAAGAAAAATTTGGAGAAACATTTATTTTTATGGAAGGCTGGAGGACCCCAAAGTCAAGCAGTGAATGGGACTGAACAAAAGGTAAGGATGTGACTCACCCATTCAGTAAAAACTTTGCTGATGCCACAGTGAAATTCCTAGCCTAGTGCACTAGCCAGAAATGCAAAAGGTACTCACTGTGGAGTGTAATAAGTGGGGGTTAAACACATGCTATGGAGGAGAACAGAAGGGGAGCCCACACTGGCGACATGAGGCATGGCTTCCTGAAGAAAGTGGTCTCTAAGCTGATACCTGTAGGATGGAGAGGAGCTAGCCAGGAGAGTGGGCAATGGAGTTGAAAGAAACTTCTCGGCAGAGGGAAAAGCATGTGCAAAGGTCCTGAGGTGAGAGAGAGAGAGAGAGAGCATGCTCATTCAGGGAAGTGAAAGAAGGCCAGTCCGGTGAGAGTGTTAAGTTTGAGAGAAAGACTAGATAGAACGAGGCTCAGCGGTTTCCTAATTTTCGTCCCCAGAACTTTATGCAGTTGTAATTTTAAGGTTATTTGTGGCAATACTCAGTGTTTCCCTCACTGAATTGTGAGCTCATAAGGGCAGTAGTTGCGTCTGTCTTGGTCAAAGCTGAATCCCCAGGACCTAGCGTGGTGCTTAGCAGCTATAAATAGTGTTGAATGAATGAATAAATAAGGTTAGAGAGGCAGGCATGAGCCAGGTCCTGAATGGATTTGAATGCCATGGTAAATTGTTGAGCTTCTTTCCGCTGTGGGTGGCCAGGAGCTGGACTGGACTCTATTTCAGGCTACAAGAGGATCAAGTAGACATTTGGTGGTGGGGTGGGGCCATGAAAAAAAAAAAAACCACTTTGATAGGTCACCCTCAGCAGAAAGAGACTATCTCAGGAGTCCTATATTTAGAGCTTAAATAACCAACAGCGGCTGGCTCCTGCCTGCCGTGGCATTTACTGATTACAGTCCCTCCCTGGCTAAAATGGAGGGCATATGCCTGTCTCTGAGGCCCACCAGGTATCTCTTTCAGCCTTAATGGGCTGTTTATTGAGGGCACAGTCTGTGAGTTTTATCTTGAGCTGTTGTCCAGAGGGTCCTAAGGCCACTAGAAGTGCTAACCCAGAGTCTATTCCAAGCCATCTCGAATTCATCTCTTGGGGTGACTGGGCAGTTGGAGGAAACACCCTGTATTGTAACTGGCTTTGGACACTGACCATGGGCCTGACACAGAGGAGGCACTCAGCAAATTCTTTCTGAATTATGGGTGAATGCCTGCTATAAAGACTTACAGGGTCCCAGGGCAGGCAAATCCTTAGATATCATTTAGTTCCAACATGCAACTGACAGATGAGGAAGTCGAGGCCCAGAGAAGAAAAGATCAGGGTCCCACTGTGAGTGGTCAGGGAACCCAAGTCTAGAGCCCCTGACCCCTGTCCTTTGTCCTATTGTGATTGTAAATGGTAAAAGTAAAAGTAAATGTGCATCTCCTGTCAGTGAATTCTCTCCAATCCCTCCCATTCCATCCACTTTATCCAGTCTCATCATGTACTATCCAAGTCACCCCACTCCATCCGACTATACCCCCCAATCCCATCCCATCCCACCATATCCTGCCCCATCCCACTCCACCTCTCCCTATCCCACCCGCACCTCATCACATCCCATCCCACCCCGTCACATCCCACCCCATTCATCCCACCCCAACCCACCCCACCCCTTCCCCTCTCATCTCCTCCCACTCCACTCCATCCCATCCCATTCCATCTCATCCCATCCCATCTCATCCCATCACATCCCATCCCACCACATCCCATCCCATCCCATCCCATGCTATCCCACCCCATGTTTCTCCACTCTACTTCATCCCATCCTGTCCCACCCCTACTTTCATCTTCACTCCCCTTCCCTTCCTTTCTTTCCTCTTCCTTTCCCTCACATTTCCCCCATCCCATTCCAAACCTTTCCATCCCTTCCCATCCCTTTTCTTTCCACTCCATCCCTTTCCATCCCATTCCATCTCACTCCATCCTTCCCTTTCCACCTCAACCCTTGCCATCCCACCCCATCTCATTTCATCCTATCCCAAGCCTTCTCATCCCAGCCCTCCCCTTCCCACCCCACCCCATCCCATCTCACATATCCTGTCGATCTTGCACTATCCCATTCCACACCATCTCACCCCACTTCATTCTTTTCTGCTTCACTCTAGTCCATTCCATTCCATTTCACTCCACTTTATTCCACACTTCCCATTTCATCTTATCCTTTTGTATTATGTTTTTTGTACCATCTCATTCCACTTGAATCCACTCCATTCCATTCTACTCCGTTGGATTTTATTCCATACATTCCATCCTTTCCACTTCATCCATTCCATTCTACCACAACCAGTGTCATCCCTATTCATCCCATTCACATCTTTCATGCTTAGAAGTATTTACCATGTGCCTCCAAGATGCCAAACCCTGAATTTCTCAGGATGAAAAACAAGCTCTGATTTTGGAGACAAAGAACACGTTGCTTGACCAGGTGTCTGATCCCATCTCTCTGCTGCATCCTTCAGCTTAGCCTGTCACTAAACCTGGGAGCAAAAGGATCTGATGATTATCCATTCACTGATAAGCAGAACTTTGCTTCCTATTTGGGCATAATTTTGGGGGTGTATTGCAGGGAGTCTCAGCAGAAGAGTGAATGGGTAGTCATCAAATCCCTTCCTAAACTTTATCCCTCATTCTTGAGGAATGCTCAGAACGATTTCTCTCACTTGTATTCCTGTTCTCCTGTGGAGATGGGGGGCTCTCCAGATCCTAGAGTCTCAGGAGGGACCCAGATGGTCTGCTGAGCTGTGTGTGATTTCCTCCCCTAATGGCCTTTGCTTCCAGTTGGGTTTCTTCTCCCCACATGCTGCCCTTTTCCCTCCATCCCACTTTTCCTGCCACACGTTCTCTGCCCGGAAGCTTGTTGGCCATGCTCAGATGGGATTCCCTCACACGTGCATCCGATTCAGCCTGGAGTCCACCCTGCCTCATTAAAGGCTGGGTATTTACATGAGCTGCTGCTGTGTTTCTAGCACGCCCCCAGTGCTTGGACCCCAAGCTCATCCGGAAGACCCTCTAAGGTGCAGCGGCTCTCTGCCTTCTCTTGGCTGCCCCCTCTTCCCCAGCCTTCCCCAGGTCGTCTCCTGCTTGCCCTTGAGTCTCCTGGGCTTGGGGAGGGGGAAGCACCTGGCACATAATTGCTGCTTAATAAACGAATCCATCCTCATTAGGGCTTGATTGGTCATTAGCCTCATTATCCTGCCAGCAGAGGGCTGGGGAAGTTTTTAGAATGCTGGTGCAGAGGTACACCAGTCGGGGCGTGGACTCTAATCTCCATTTTGTGGACAGGACAACATCCAGAGGTGTCCAGAAAGAAGGTGACCTTGATCAGAATTCCTCAACCTTGGCTGCACATGAGAACCAGTGAGGGAGCCCTAAAAACGCTGATGCCCAGGCTCCACCCAGACCTACAGGTGCAGAACCTCTAAGGGAGGGGCCCAGCCATCGCACTTTGAAAAAGCTCCTCAGGTAATTTTAATGTGCAGCTAAAAAGGCTTGAAACTTCATTTTTAATCTCTTGAGTGAAGGAAAATGTAAAGTTTGGCCATTGGAGCATTGCCTTACATGGATACTTAATAAATTGCAAGTTCCCCGAAATCTTGGATCTTCTTCTCCTCCTCCTCCTTCTTCTTCTCCTTCCCCTTCCCCTTCGCCTTCTCCCTCTCCCTCTTCCCCTCTTCTTCTTCCTCCACCTCCTCCTTCTTCTTCTCTTTCCCCTTCCCCGTCTCCCTCTCCCTCTCCCTCCCGCTTCTCCTCCCCTCCCCTTCCCCCCTCCTCCTCCTCTTCCTCCTCCTCCTCCTCCTCCTTCTTCTTCTCTTCCTTCTTGCTTCTTTCTTCTTCTTGAGGCAGGGTCTTGCTATGTTACCCAGTCTGGTCTCAAACCATCCTCTTGCCTCTCTTCATTTTGGTATTCCATCAGCTAAGGCAGGTAACAATCTTATCACCAGACTCCTGTGTAGCACTGATATGTGCAGTATCTCCTGTTACCTTCGAAACTCCCCATGGTTGCCATATTCATGGGTGGCTTGTATGCATCTCTGCTTAATGTCTTGCTTTAAATTGCGTTTTAACCCACTTCTTTTTCTTCCTTAGTCCATTTCTAAACTGTAATCTTATGGAAGTGTGGGTTTGATATTTTACTCATATTTTTCTCTAATACACAAAAATATAAATACATAATAATAAAAAATTCAAAATAGGGTCATGTCTCTTATGCAAAATCACGTGGCCGACTATGAGTTATGCTTATACTAAGCTTTGGGAAGCACTGTTTTACAGTTTCCATTCTTCTTTCAGAAATTAAATAATAAATGTGAAGTTTAAAACATTGTACAGCTCATTCATGCACGATATATTGTTATTCCTTCATTACATACTTCTGACAAACTTTGAAGTATTAAAAGTAGCAGTATGTTTCCAGGTAATCTCTTGATAGAGCCCCTGAAGGGTCTATTTTTGTGTGACTTTTTTTGAGATTGTTCAAGATCAGTTTTACCCCCTAAAACTCCATTTATGGGAAACCACATTTCTTATTAAAAATCATAAAAAATTAATATCCTTAGATCCATTCAATGCATTTGAATAAATTTATAAGAAGTAAAAGAAACAATTCAGAGAAAGATAATACTTTACATACAAAATGTCCATGGTAGTGTCATATACAAATTTGAGAAACATTAAACTACACAAACGTCTAGTAACGTGAGAATGGCTAGTTTAAACGCACATTTTCAGTTTAATCAAAGCTGTATTTTATAAGGTCAGAAACCCTAGAAGATTCTAATGCTTGAAGGATTTTGATTTTTACGTCTCAACCACTTAGAACAGGGCTTGGCACAAAGTGATTCCTCAACAATACTGGTAGAGGTGAAATAATTCGTCACAATGATAGCTACCAAGTTTATAATAACATAGAAAACCATTTTATGTGAAAAGAAAAACAGAGTAAAATATAAAACCTAAAACATTGCCACATCTCTATTAAAATGCTCACTGGCTTTGTTTGTGCAAAAATGAGGAGGATTAGTGAAACGTACAATGTATCCAGGCTACACAAGATTCTGTAGCCACTAATGTGATGTTCACAAGTAATATTCATGGCACAAAAAAAGTTTGTGATATGATGTTAGGCAAAAAGCAGGGTGTAAAAGTTTGTGTGTAGTACTGTAGATAATTTGAATTTGTCTGTGTATATATTACATATGTAATGACAACTATACATTATCATTTATTAATGTTATATTTATATATTTTATATATAATATTTAAAATAATATAAATATGTTTGTTTCTATTAGTTATTATAAATTATTTCTATATATTTTATAATACAAATATTTAAAATATAAATATTTTAATATATTTATCAGACACATTTAATATTCAATATATACCTATATATTGTGTATGTGTATATGTATAATATATGTGTATGTGTATATGTATAAGACACACACACACAAGACTGGAACTACCCCAAAATATTAGCAGTTGTGGGTAGTGAGACTAGAATAGGTTTTTTTCTTCCCTCCAAATTTCACCTTTTTCTATTTTCCAATTTCTTTCACATGATGAGCATGTGTTACTTTTATCCAGACAAAAGAAGAAACATGAGGTATGTTTGAAACACAGGCAGTGGGAGAGCCAGGGAGAGGCGGTGGCCTGGAGGGACGCTGAAGGAGGAAGGGCTGAGATCACATCTCATCAGCTGGTGCTGGATTGATTGTGCCCAAGTCCACTGGCCTTTCTCCACAGGAAGTCGTGGCAGGGCTGGTGGGGAAGGAGGTGCATTCTCTGGACCAGGGAATGTTTCCCTGCGGGGACAGCTTCTGCTGGAACAGCAGCCCAGGGGCCCCGCTGAACTCTCCTGGAGGAATGCCTCCTTTCCCTAATTTGCCAGATCCCTCTAGTCGCTAAGAATGATCGGCAGTAATTAAAACTAAGCTAATAACCTCCTCACTCTTGACATTTCTACGGGGTTTTTGTTCACCATTATCTACATATAGATTAAAAATTGTAATTGGACTGACGATCGGGTTAGAAAAATCAACCACCCTCCAACTTGTCGTTTGCCAGGGACTGACACTTTGAAATTTTATTTAATCTGAGAAAATTGAGTTGAACTCTGGCACCCTGGGAGGGGAAAAAAAAAACCCCAGCATTTATCCTTAAGGACCAATGCTAGCTAAGAAAATGTTTATGCTCCTGGCAGGCAAGACTGGGTCCAGATATACACTGGTGCCAGTGGGGTGCTGGGAGCCGCTGTAGGGTACAGCAGTCCTGAGGTATGGGCAGGGGGCATCCACATAGACAGCCACAGAAGGGGAAGAGATGGCACACCATATAAAGAAGGTTTAGGGAGAGCAGGGCCACCTCCCGGAGAGGGTTCCTGTGTCATTTCATAAGGATTTGGGCTGTGTGAGCCCACTGATTCCCGTGTGATGGCAGAATGATGTTATTGGTTTATAATTCTGTAGTTTCAGGCCTCTGCAATGCTGTGGCTAAAGGGCTCCATCCTACATTTTTCTGGTTTCCATAGGCCTTATATTTATTTTATTTTATTTTATTTTTCTTTTTGAAACTAGGATCTTGCTATATTGCCCAGGCTGGGCTTGAACTCCTGGACTCAAGCAATCTTCCTTCTTCAGCCTCCCAAGTAGCTGGGGCTACAGGCTCTTGCCACCACACCCAGCTTTGATTCCCATAGTTCTTTGCAATCCTGAAGCACTTTGCCCTCATGTTCCTGGGTCTATGAGGCAGTGTTTCTCTAGCTCTAGGAGTCTGTGCTCCTGGAAGTCTATGGCGTGAGGATTCTAAAAGTCAGTGATGATTATATCGACTTCAAAAGGTGGAGAATTGTCAGACTTGCCCAGCTGCTTGTACTATGGAGTCATTATTTGTCTAAATCGAAACGCTTAAACTGATATTAATTCTTAGCCTGAGTCCCCAAGGTGATGGGCCAGATGAAGAAGACTTCTTTCCAATACACAATGTGGCCGTGTCATGCCCCTGCTTAATGTACTTCACTGGGGTCTCATGGCCTCATTGGATTGAGCCCAGCCTCCTGATGATGGCTTCAAAGCTGTTCCAGTTTTGCCTCTTTCCGGACTTAGCCTCTGGATCTTCACCGCTCACTCTCTCCCAACAAATGCTCACTCTCCCTTCCTTCCTCTCTTCTCCTTCTCTCTCCCCCGCCCCCCGACGACACGCAGTGTTCTTTCTACTTATTGTTCCCTCTGCCTAGAATTACCCACTCTCGACTCCATTCCCCCTCCCCATGACAATTTGCCTGCTTTCATCAACCTAATTTCTATTAATCTACCAGTTTCATGTAGGATTCACCTTCTCTGTGGAGTATTTGTTGTCTTCCCAAGTCCTGTTTTCTGCTCCCTCAGCCCCCCATGCTGGCTGTGTGACAACTCTGGTGGGACTCTGCCCACTTCCCCTACCAGCATCTCTGAAGGCAAGAATGCTTTCTTGTTCACTGTTATATCTCCCAGCCCATGATGCAATAGTGAATGAATGAAAGAATGAGTGAATCTGCGTGTCAAAGGCAGAAAACTCATGACTTTTTTACTGTTGGAATAATAAGCACTCATTTATTTACTCACCCCAGAGGGATTTGTTGACTGTCCACTTTGTGCCATGTGCCGTGCCGAGCCCCGGTGGGCAAGAGAAATAAAAACAAGTCGGTGCTGTTTCTGTGTTGTAAGGGGAAAACAGATCAGAAGATTGATTGGGATTAGATTTGGGGGAAGAACATTCTAGGCGAGAAGAAACACTTGTGAAAAGACCTTGAGGGGCCAGGGGCGGTGGCTCACGCCTATAATCCCAGCATTTTGGGAGGCCGAGGCAGGGGCGGATCATTTGAGGTCAGGAGTTTGAGACCAGCCTGGCCAACATGGTGAAACCCTGTCTCTATTAAAATTACAAACATTAGTCAGGCGTTGTGGCACTCACTTGTAATCCCAGCTACTCGGGAGGCTGAGGCACGAGAGTCGTTTGAACCTGGGAGATGGAGGTTGCACTGAGCCGAGACTCCAGCCTGGGCGACAGAGTGAGACCTCGTCTCAGGGGAAAAAAAAAAAAAAAAAAAAAAAAGGAAAGGAAAGAAAAAAAGGGAAAAAAAAGGACCTTGAGGAAGGAAGAGGAGAGACAGAGTCGTGAAACAGAAAGGCGAGGTGGGACTGGGGCATTGAGGGATGGGAAGAGGATCCAAAACGATCTCAGAGTTCCGCGCAGCACCCACATCAGGAAGCCCTTACAGGGTTTCCAGCATGGAGGGACAGGATTAACTACGCACTGTGAAAAGATTGTTAAATGAGTAAGTCCGTGTGTAAGCTCCAGGCAACCCGTGTCTCTTCTGAGACTAATCATTCTCATCCTTCCTGCTTGTCACTTTAATCTTTCCAACACACATTGACCTCCTGGCGTGAACTGTTGGCTTTCATCTTCCTAGAGTGGATTCCCATTGCCCTTCTCCTAGAAATAGAGGGTACCCTGGTCACCCTGGCTGCAGAAAGTGGTTAGTTACATGGCCCAGGGCTGACCAATCACAGCATTCAATCCCTCTGGTGACAGTGATTGGTCCGTGAGGCAAGCACATGACCCAAGCAGAGCCAATGAGAGCCCTATCCGTGAGATGGGTACATGAACCTGGTAGCACAAGTTCTTTTTCTATTGAGGTTTGTAGGGAGGGTACCAGACACATTAGAGAAGGTGTGTCTGGAGTAGGAGAGAGTTAAGGCCACTGTGATGAGTTGAGGAAAGAACAGAGAAAGGGAGAAACATGAAAACTTTTCCTTTGAATGTTTGAACTATTCAGTATCCAAACTAATGTTGAAAATCAATGAATCTCTCCTTTCCCCATTAAGCGTGTTTACCTTGGGTGTCTATCACTTCCATCCAAGCGAGTCCCAACTCACTCATCCCGTACCTGATTCCCAGACCTCTTCAGATGTAGTCAGAGAAAGCATCTTGTCTTCATTTTATAGAGGAGGAAACTGAGGCAAAAGGAAACGACCTGAGTTCATGCAAAAAGTAGGTGGTAGAACTGGAATCAATTGACCCATCCCCCCTTTTACTAATCAGTCAAATCACAATAATGAATTTAATGCTACCTAACTGTGCACTTAAACATGGTTAAAATAATAAACTTTATATTTGTTATATTCTACCTCAATAGATAAATATTTAAAAAGTCTCTAGGCTTCTCAGATCCTTTCCATGGAATTGAACGAGTGGACACAACAGAGTAGTGTTTTGTTTTGTTTTTTTTTTTTTGAGACGGGGTCTCACTCTGTTGCCCAGGCTGGAGTGCAGTGGTGTGATCTTGGCTCCCTGCAACCTTTGCTTCCAGGGTTCAAGCGCTTCTCCTGCCTCAGCCTCCCAAGTAGCTGGGATTACAGGTGTGCACCACCACGCCCAGCTAATTTTCGTATTTTTAGTAGAGACAGGGTTTTGCCATGTTGGCCAGGCTGGTCTCGAACTCCTGACCTCAGGAGATCCACCTGTCTTGGCCTCCCAAAGTATTGGGATTACAGGCGTGAGCCACCACGCCCGGCCCACAGTTGTGTTTCAAGCTACTGTTCTGAGGATGACGAATCTGAGAATTTTCTAGACAAGCCTCAATTTCAGTTACTCTGTCACAGTGTCCCTCTCAAGCCACCCTAATGGCTCAGTAATGTGAACTGAGAAATATTTTCTAAAAGCTTTTCCATATGTAGAAATAATAAAAAAATTCATTATAGCCACAGTTCTTGAGTTTTCATGTGAAAGGCACTGTAATGCCTCAGTTGTGTGCTGATAAATGTTTAACAAGCGGCTCTCTGAAGGCAGCTCTGACATGAATGCTGGTAGATATTTTTGTTTACCTTAATGAGTCAGGCAAAAACAACAACAAAGACATATGTTGGTACATCATTCATTTGTCAATGACGTGAGCAACTTCTTTGCTGAGCTGAATGCAGATACTCTTCCACTTATGTTGAGCTTACATTCTGATAAACCTATTGTAAGTTGAAAATACTGTAGGTCGAATATTGTAAGTGCATTTTTGATTTTGCACTATTATAAACTCACAAAAATTCTAAGTCCAACCGTCGTTAAGTTGGGGACCATTTGTAATGGTTTTTAAATAATAGAAGAATGTTTCCTCAGTTGTCTGTGCTATTCACAACATAATGGCCACAGACACATAATACCTTCAAGTTTAACCTGTTTTATTAACACTCTGTACATCACTTTCTTAAATCCAGACAATTGACAAAATGATCAAACCCTGGTTTGCAGCACTGGCCAATATCCCTGGTGTAAATATTCCCATTGTGGCTCATTTCAAGCTACCTATGTGACATCATTGAATGTGGAGTTGGGGAGAGATGCATAGATACCATTATATTGCTTCAACCATATAGGTACGACTCATGCTAATAACTAGTGTACTCCATATAATTGTAAGCTTATATAACTTAATTTTATGATTGCATTTCACAAGCTGCTCATAAAATTCCTGAAAATTTAATGATTAGCTCTTGTGGGCTGGTATGAGCTGCACCCAGCACACTGCTATAAATCACTGTGGCCATGTACTTCCTGCTCAGTGGGTAATGAATGGCAAAGACCCCATGCCATAGTTCAGATGGCCTTTCGTCTTCTTCCTGGAATGTTCTTCTTACCCTGGAGGCTCCTTCTAAGAGCATCCTTCCTGTCCAGATAAAGCAGGACTTTACCTTTCTTTTCTTCCAAAGTCCTCTCCTTTTTTCCCTCCATAGCACGTAGTCACAGTTGGCAGTGACATCTCCTTTTGGGTGTGGATTTATTTGTTCCCCAATGCAACTATGAGCACCATGAGTGCAGGAAAATGTCTGTTTCTGATCATGGTATTTCCTGGGCGTGAATTCATGTTACAGTCAAGAGGAGAAACTCTGAGTATTTGCTGAGAGCACTAGGGAATAGTTGCAACTTAATCTTCATTTTGGAGAAGAGGGAGTATTATTATCCACATTCATAGCAGCATTATTCACAGTAGTAAAAAGGTGACAGACACTCAATTGTCCATCGACAGATGAATGGATAAACAAAATGTGGCATATTCATACACTAGAATATTACTCAGACATAAAAAGGAATGAAATTCTGATGCATGCTACAATGTAGACAAACCCTGAAGGCATGATGCTATGTGAAACTAACCAGTTACGAAAGGACAAATAGTGAATAATTCCATTCGTAGGATGTGCCTAGAGCAGTCAAGTTCATAGAGGTGGACAGTAGAATAGTGGTTGCCAGGGGCTGTGAGGAGGAGGAAATGGGTTGTTCATGTTTAATGTGTATAGAAGTTCTGTCTGGCAAGCTGAAAAAATTCTGGAGCTGGGTGGTGGTGATGGTTGCACAATAATGAACTTAATGCTACTGATCTCTGTACTTAAACATGGCTAAAATAATACATTTTATGTTTGGTATATTTTACCACAATAAATAACTATTTAAAAAGTCTCTAGCTTTCTCAAATCCTTTCCATGGAATTGAATGAGTGCCTGTCTCTTTATTTGGACAGAATAAAGATGACACAATGATAGAGTGAGGATGATGATGATGACGATGATGATGGTGGTGATGATGGTGATGATGATGGTGATGATGGTGATGATGGTGATGATGGTGATGATGATGATGGTGATGATGATGATGACGATGATGATGGTGATGATGATGATGATGATGGTGATGATGGTGATGATGATGATGGTGATGATGGTGATGATGATGGTGATGATGGTGATGGTGATGATGGTGATGATATGGTGATGATGATGGTGATGATGGTGATGGTGATGGTGATGATGGTGATGATGATGATGGTGATAATGATGATGGTGATGATGGTGATGATGGTGATGATGATGATGGTGATGATGGTGGTGACAGTAATAGGTACAATAAATTGTGCCCCTAGAATGACTCAGGTTTGATTCAAAGTGTTTCTTATGCATGTTCACTGTAAGTCCACCTGTGAGATTATTACATCTGTCTTAGGAATGGGGAAACTGAGGCTCAGAGAGGTTAAGTGACTTGCCCAAAGCCACACAGCTTAAACCTAAGGCTAGTTGACTTTGAAGCCCATACTCCAAACACCCCTTTTCTACATCTTTACCTTATTTAGAAGGTAAAACAGACACAAGACCCTTTCACTGACAATTCCTTGCTCATTTCCCTTCCAGGGTCACCTTCCAGCCTCAAAGCCACAACACTCCCACTCCCTTTGCCTCCCTTGGCTCTCACAGAGCGTGGCTAAACCCAGTGCTAAGACTGGGTTGTCAACCAGGAGATAGAAAGAGAGAAAAAGCAATTTCTTCCATTTTTTGGCTCAATCCTATGCAGTCAATACTGTTAACAGTAAATCAAATATCAGGACTGCATTGACCCAAGAAAAGGCCAGGGAGAAAAAAATTCAGAGCAGAATCCAAAAAAGTAGAAAATAAAGTTCAGCCACAGGCATAAATAACACCTGGAGACCTGAGCCCACAGCACCAGCCGCAGGATGAGCCTGAGCTGCCCCTGAAAGCTGGGTCCCAAAGACTCCCGCTTTTGACTTTCAACTTTCCAGGACCCCTGTTTCTGGTAGATCTAGGGGAAAGGAAGTCACTCAGGGATGGGTTGAGGATATCTGATTTGAGGTCCCTCTGATTTGGGGCCTCGCCCCTCAACCCTGGGCTGAACTGGGAAAGGGGATCTGCAGAAAATGACTTTGGAAGAAAGTGTCCTTCGACGGCTCCCTTAACCTCCACGTTCCTCCTGGCACGCTGATCTTTTAGAGTTTCCCAGTTCTGGATGCCGGCTCCAAAAAGAAAGAGGTTCATATGTTCTAAAAAGTATTCAATCTTGTCTGAGCCATGTTGCTGCCTGAACTACGGCCTCTTTAAATTATTGGAGTCATTCAACACACATATATGAAGCACCCACTCTATGCCAGGCACTGTTCTAAGGCCTTGGGGATTCAGCTGAGAACAAAATAGACACACCTTCCTCACTTCCCTGAAGCTACATTCGAGTGAGTGGTGGAAGATAAGACAAGGTTTGTATACTATGTCGGAGAGTAATAGATGCTATGAGGAAACAAAGAAGGTAAAATGGGTGTGGTGTGTTTGTTGGGGATGGGGAGAGTCCAGCTTAGTTAAGGAAAAGAGACATTTGGGTAAAGACTTAAAAGGAGGTGAGGATGTGAGCCCTGGGGGTATCTGGGAGAAGGGGGTATCAGGGACAAGGATCGTAGGTGCAAAGGCTCTGAGGCAGGACGTGTTGGGGGCCTTTTGAAAAACAGTGAGCTATGACTGGAGGAAGTGAAGGGAGATGGTCGCAGACAGCGAGTTCCAAGTTGGAGAGGTGGCCAAGCAACCAGATTCTGTAAGGCCTCTGGGTGGCTGCAGGGACTTGGGCTTTCATCTACGTGAAGTGTGGATTGTGGGGACATTTGGAGCTGCAAAGAGACCTAATCTACTGGGTTTTAGCAATAAATGTTTACTTGTCAGTTTCATCAGCCATGTGCTCTGACTAGTTAAGGTTATTAAAAAAATAGATGGAATTGCATGGGAATGTGTACACCTCTGAGAAGCAGTGTCTCTGAAAATAACCTCTAATGTCCTGGCACATTCTTGGCCCATAATAAATGCTCAAACATATTACTTGACCATAGAAAGAGGTCTGGATGGATGTTCAGCAAAGAGTTAATGGTGCTTCCTTGGGAGACTAGCTGGAATGAATGTGGCAAGTAAAGGTTAATTATCTCTTTTATTTCTTTTCGTATTAATCAGATTGTTTTTTCACTTTTTTTTTTGAGATGGATCTCACTCTGTTGTCCAGGCTAGAGTGCAGTGGCACAATCTCGGCTCACTGCAACCTCTACCTCTCAGGTTCAAGTGATTCTCCTGCCTCAGCCTCCCGAGTAGCTGGGACTATAGGGGCGCGCCACCACGCCTGCCTAATTTTTGTATTTTTTAGTAGAGATGGGGTTGCACCATATTGGACAGGCTGATCTTGAACTCCTGACCTCATGATCTGTCCACCTCGGCCTCCCAAAGTGCTGGGATTACAGGCATGAGCCCCCGTGCCCAGCCTATAGCTTTTTTTTTTTTTTTTTTTTAAGGCAAGCTGAATGGGTGGATGAAGACTAAGAGCTCTGTTTTGAGTTCTGTGACCTTGGGTCTGTCACTTGTGTTTCTGAGCATTCATTTGCTCGTATTTTTCAAGAGTTAAACTCTAACAGCTGCTTATGAAGTTTTAGGGAGAATAACAATGTAAATGATATATGTTGTTCAGTGCCTGGCATATAGTAGATAATCAATGCTGAGTTTAGTTTGTAAGGAGCCATGTTAGGTTTTTAAGGACAGAAGTTAAGGGAAAAGATCTGGGTTTTAGCAAGAAGGATCACAGGGGTGTACATGCTAGTCTCCAACTATTGCAGTGAGCAATCTTGGCCTCCTCCCTCTCCCTGGGCAGCTAGGGGTACCTGGCCATTCCTTCTCCCCCTAATTTCCCTACCCCAGTCTAGTTTTCTCCACCCTTGCTGGGGAAAGCCAACCCCTTGCCTGGCAGGCCTCCCAGCAACCAAAGGACTTCTCTGAGGGAAGAAAAAATCAATAGAATCTTTTTCCAGGCAAATTTCAGAGACTTGTAAGAAGCAGCAGCAGCCTGGGAACTTGTCTCCCATTCAGCGTAGGAACCTCTTGCACAGCATTTGGCTATGAGTCCCTCAAAGTGGACACCTGCTCGTATCTCCTTTTTAGCAACTGCTTCTCTTTCTGGTAACAGCATGCCATTTTCCTTGAAAAGCCACCCTTGGCCATGCCAAGCGCAACAACACAGGTAGAGCTGACTCCTTCTCTTCCATCACTGGAGGTAGGCGTGGCCAGTGAACCAGGTCTGAGCCAATCAGAGTACTGCTGCCCTCAGCCTACTGTGATTGGTTCAGAGCTAAGACTCAAGGCCCAATATAACCAAGGAGGGCCAGCTGCAGGATTTTGATTCAGTCTGATGATGTAACAGAGCGGACTGTGATATGCTGCAATGTAACTAATAGCTCCTAAATTCTCAGTTGCAGTGGCTCACGTTTAAAAAAATTTTTTAAATGAATTTATTAATTTTTATTTTTTATTTCAATTGGTTTTTGGGGAGCAGATGGTGTTTGGTTACATGAATAAGTTTTTCATGGTGATTTCTGAGATTTTGGTGGACCCATCACCCCAGCAGTGTACACGGTACCCAATGTGTAGTCTTTTATCCCTCACCCCCTCCACCCTTTCCCGTGAGTCCCCAAAATTCATTCTATCATTTTTGTGCCTTTGTGTCCTCAAAGCCAGTCTATCACTTGTAAGTGAGAACCTGTGGTGTTTGGTTTCCCATTCCTGAGTTACTTCACTTAACACAATGGTCTCCACTTCCCTCCAGGTTGCTGCGAATACCTTGATTTCATTCCTTTTTATAGCCCAGTAGTATTCCATGGTGTATATATATATCTATATATCACCTTTTCTTTATCCACTCGATCAGTGGGCATTTGGGCTGGTTCCATATTTTTGCAATCGCGAATTGTGCTGCTATAAACATGCGTGTGCAAATATCTTTTTTGTATAATGACTTCTTTTCCTCTGGGTAGATACCCAGTAGTAGGATTGCTGGATCAAATAGTAGCTCTACTTTTAGTTCTTCAAGGAATCTAGTGGCTCGGGATTTTTATTTTTTATTTTTTTTTTAGATGGAGTCTCACTGTCACCCAGGCTGGAGTGCAGTGGCGCGATCTCAGCTCATTGCAACCTCTACTTCCTGGGTTCAAGCAATTCTCATGCCTCAGCCTCCCGAGCAGCTGGGACTACAGGCATGCACCACCATGCCTGGCTAATTTTTTTCTTTTTTTTTGTATTTCTAGTACAGATGGGGTTTCACCATGTTGGCCAGGTTGGTCTCAAACTCCTGACCTCAGGTGATCCACCCACCTCAGCCTCCCAAAGTGCTGGGATTACAGGCGTGAACCGCCATGCCCAGCCTGGCTCAGGTTTTAATGGCGCAGAGCAGCCAAGATTGATTAGCTGCTTGTGCTCTGTGTGCACAGTGTTCGCCTCCGGGGAAAACCAAACGGCAAAAACCAACTCTCCGCCAACCAAGCTGGTGGAGACTTTGCTCCACATCCTCCCCATCCACGGACTCAGGCTGATGGAGACTCTACCATCCGGAACATCATCAGTTATCACGGCAGGGGGGAAGGGAACGTGGAATCAGATGAGTCTGATGCCAAATCCTGACTTTGCTGTTTAAAGCAAGGGACATGCCTGACCTGCTGGGTCCATAGTTACTGCTTAGCTCCGAGAGTATTGATTTTCCCCCTGTCCAATGTCTTCAACCCTACTCATTGTGTATTCAACCAGGATTTTCAAGGCTTGACTCAAACACCTGCCTCTCCGAGATTCCTTCTCAAATTCATCTCATGGCCAGCACCTCTCCATCATCTTAGCACAGAGGGAAGCACAAAGGAGGGGCTGTGCTCAGTGCCCTGTCAGTGTCTAGCAGAGGCCTAAGCACTCAGTAGGTGCTATGCTCAGGGTCACCCAAGGTGCTTTGCAGTGTCAGGCACAATAGTGGATGCTATTCTCTGTACCATCCACAATGCCCATCCCAGTACCAAGCCCATAATGTGCTCTTTCTTTGCTGTTTCCTCTCCCTGAGTGTTTCTAGCCATGTATCTCCAGGAAGTTATTCCCCAAGACAGTTCCTCCAGGTCCTCAGCCTTTTGCACGTTGGGACCTAGAATGTGCCACCTGGAGCTACCAGGGTGCAGTTGGCTGAAATAGGTGGGGTGTGGCAAGCAGGCCTTGAAGAGATGGTCCAGGGCTGTCCTTCCCTGTGGGGGTCATCTGGGGTCAGTGAGCAGCGACTTGGCTTATGCATTTCCTCCCGGGGCCCCAGACAAAGAGAGAGTCCTTGGCAATGCGGTTACCTTGACAACTCTTTGTGTTGGAGAGTGGGAGAGAGAGGGGGAGGGAGGCAGCTCAGGGAAGCCGGGTGGCTGCTAGGGGAGGGGGAAGGAGCAGGGAGGAGCTGGAGTAGAAATCCACCTTTAAAAGGGAAGGGAGAAATGACTCCACTTCTGGGCAGAGGGAAGGAAGTGTCTTCATGGTACAGGGTGGAGGCTGCTCTAGGTGGGATATCCTGCCTCTCCTTCTCACCTTGTCTAGAAATTCTGTCAGCAGTCTTAACATCTAGAGAACTAGGTTTGAGTCCCAGCCCTTCTAACTTGCTGTGTGACCTTGTGCAAGTTACTTTCCCTCCCTGAATCTGAATTTCCTCTTGTATAAAATAGGGATAATAATCCACAAGGTGCCTGTGAGCATTAGCTGAGCATTTCAGGTAAATGAACAGTAGTGAGCCTCTACTGACTGTTAACTCCCTGGGTGCCATTATTCATTTGGTCTTTTCTTACTGATAACCTGGGCTTAGGCAAGTGACTCACTCACCTTGGTCAGTCTCTTTACCCAAAAAAGATTGTGGAATTTCTATGAAACTGGCCAGGAGCTAAGTGGGTGCTGCTGGTAGCTATGGTTACTGATGTTCCTGCCAGACTCTTGACATTGGTGGTGGGGGTGGGAGTGTCAATGTTACTGGAATTATTAATTCAGAATATTATGGGTCATCATTGTGCAGATGAGACCAATGCTCAGAGACGGGTGGGGAGTCTGAGGTGTGCTTGAGGAAGAGACCTGGGAAAGGTGACCAGTGTGTGGGATACGATGCCCAGCCCTCTGCATTCTGTGTTCCAGGGTCCCCCTAGAGCCCCAGGACTTATCCTGCACCCCACCCAACCCTGTGTCATGTGAACCCAAAAGCCAGCCTCTCTTCTTGGCTGCCCAGGGCTGCTGAGATGCAGGAAGGTGGGCATCAGAGGTGGAGACTGTTGGGGGTAGGGGTGGGAACCCTGGCTTCCTGAGAGCAGGAATGGTGGACATGTGGGACCCTTCTGCCAGGGTGGGACCGGGTGCAGTTCCTCTCCTGCCTGAGGCACCCCATTCCATCCACATGCTGAGGCCTGAGCCCTTCAGCCACCATCTGGGGGATGCAGTCATAGCAGGGGATCGTGCTCCCCATTGTAAGTTGGCAGCCTGTTTATCAGTCTGGCCTAAGCGGTGCAGCTTTCTGAGTGATTTCCCAGATCCTGATCCACCCTAGGAAATGAGCACATGGAGTCTCGACACTCACTGGGACCTCACTTAGCTCCCCAGAGCCCTTCTGTCTGTCCATCTCTCTCCTGCTTTAAGGAGCTGTCCTGTCCCTGGACAGACAGACTCGGAGGATCTGCTGGGAAAGACCCCTTGGGCTCTGACCCCAAATGGTTTCTGATTGCTGGGAGGGATGCACCTCTTAACACCTAACTATGTTCTACGCATGTTACCTGGGGGCAGGGGCAAACAGGAAGTACTTCTGGTGTTCAGAGGGCTGGAGGAGTGAGGGGTGGGGGGCTGCCTGGAGGAGGTGGCATACTTCTGGAATAGAGGAAAGAAAACAGTAAGTGTCAGAGCCAAGTCCTTTCAGGACACTGTTCATTTAATCTCTGGTAACTTGATGAGGTGGACAGTGATTATCTCCATTTTACAGATGAGCAAACGGGCTCAGAGAGGTCAGGGACCTGATCCAGGTGGTCCAGAGGCCAAAGAGGCCAGGTTTGAAGCTGGGTCTGTTTGATCCAAACCCGAGACTTGTTTCATTGTGCTCTGGTGCAGCCCAAGATGTGCATGTCCAGGCGGAAGATGTAGGCAGGTTAGAGGGTGTAACATTGGGGATTCAGGAGGAGCCTGCTTAAGGGGAGTAGAGGGCATGAGAGGAGCCGTACTAGCTGGGAGGGGGCTGATGGGAGAAGAGTTTGTATTTAATGCTGCTGGAAATCTGATGATGCCACTCCACCTGCATAAAACCCTTGGTGGCTCCCCAGTACCCTTGCAAAAGCCATAAATCCTCACCAGGGCCTTCAAGACCCACCTTGGCCCTGCTTCCCTCAGCAGCCTCATCTCTCCCTGTGCTGGCACATGCTCACTTCATCCCCTGCAGGTCCTCAGTCTCGCTCTGGGACCTTTGCCTACCAATCCCTTCTCTCTGGAGTGTTCTGCCCCACTCCCCTGGATGACTCACCCCCCACTTATTCTCCTCATCTCCACCTAAATGTCACCCCCTCCAGGAAGACGTCCTTGATCTCCCGAGTGCTCGCAGCCCCCTCGGCTTTCCTGTCACACTGATCTAATTATTACACATTTAGTGTCTGTTCCATACCCCCTGCCTGCCCCCACTTTAGTCTGTGAACCCCATGAAAGGCAAAAAACCAAGTCCGTTTATCACCGAACCCTTAGTGCTAAGAATGAATGGTACCGGCACATAGCAGATACCCACCTGAAATTTATTTCATAAATGCATGAATAAAGAATAAATGAGGTAGGAAACCAGTGAAATTTTAGGTAGGAAGAGTAAATTGACAGAAATTGGCTGGTGGTGGTGCAGGATTGGGGCAGAAGGAATCCTGATTCAGACGGATGTCACCCCACTGTGCCTCAAGCCCCCAAAGCACCCCCACGTTCATCCCACTTCCTCCGTCCTTTGCTTGGAGGTGGGGAGGGGACTTGGCTGGGGTCCTGAAGACATCCCTGCCTTACTCCTACCTCCCTTTCCCCCAGCCTCCACCTGTGGACTGGAACTCCAGATACCTTAGAGGCACTCCCCAGCCCTGCAGCTTGCCAGGGCCATCGATTTCTGGAGCAAATCTTAATGGAAATCTCTCCGGCTATTTTTCTGTATCTATGAGGAATTAGCAACCACAAAGTGCTGTTTTGCAAATGGGTGGCCCTAAGAGGCTGCTTTCCCAGGGCTTCGGTGACCACCAGGAAGACCATCAGTTATTGAGTACCTGCTGTGTGCAGTCTCCAGGAAGACCATCAGTTACTCAGCACCTGCTGTGTGCATTTTCCATGAACAGTTTCTGTTCTTTACCACCATCTCGCGTGGCTGATAATTTCATCCTCTCCACTTAGGAATGGAGGGATTTGGAACTCAGAGAGAAGAGATTTGCTGAGGTCATTCACTGGAGAAGGTCGGAAACAGTGTTCATGTCAAGGTCTGTCCCTCTGAAGTCCCTGAGTAACTTCAGGGTGAGCACCGGATGCAGCTGCTATGGTTCGGGTGCGACTCCTCCACACCCATCTACATCATCTTGGGCAAAGGCTCCAACTTGCTGTGCCTTAGCTTCCTCATCTGTGCAATGGGCACAATAATAGTAACCACTTCCCTGGGTCGTCGTGAAAAGTTAGTAGTTGAGAAAATATTTAAAGTGTTTGCCATGACATCGTATGTTCTTACTCGTAAGTGGGAGTGAAGCTAAGAGGATGCAGAAGCATAAGGATGACACAATGGACTTTGGGGACTCAGTGGGAAAGGGTAGGAAGGGGGTGAGGGATAAAAGACTACAAATTGGGCTGGGCCCAGTGGCTCGTGCCTGTAATTCCAGCACTTTGGGAGGCCGAGGTGGGCGGATCATGAGTTCAAGAGATCGAGACCAGCCTGGCCAACGTGGTGAAACCTCGTCTCTACTAAAAACACAAAAATTAGCTGGGTGTGGTGGTGCATGCCTGTAGTCCCAGCAACTTGGGAGGCTGAGGCAGGAGAACCACTTGAACCCAGGAGGCAGAGGTTGCAGTGAGCCGAGATGGTGCCACTGCACTCCAGCCTACAACAGAGCAAGACTCTGCCTCAGGAAAAAAAAAAACAAAAACAAAAACTACAAATTGGGTGCAGTGTATACTGCTCAGGTGATGGGTGCACCAAAATCTCACAGATCACCACTGAAGAACTTACGTAACCAAACACCACCTGTTCCCCAATAACTTAGGGAAATAAAAATTTTAAATAATTAAATGTTTGACAGTGCATTAGACACAGAGCTCAGGTTAGTAATTCGTATTAAATTAAACCAATCTTGTTAGGTGCCTACTAGATGCCGGGGCTATAGCAGGGGAACAGGGCACAGCCCACCCTCATGGCCTTACCTTCTGGTATTGCCATGCCACATGATATAAGGCACTCATCTCTGGGCCTTGAGCCATGTCTACGTTCACCCATTCCACACATGTTAGTTGAATGTCTAATACGTGCCAGGCCAGGTAAGGAGGAGTAAGGCCAGGTAGAAGACAGGTCGAAGCAGGGGTCTGACATGAAACAGATGAGAACTCCAAGGAAATGTGTGTTGGGATTATGATGTGGGAAGGAGAGCATCAGAGAGAACCTTCCGGAGTCATTAGAGAGGGGAGGGTCATCCGGGAGCGGGACACGGAACATACAAAGGCCCAGAGTCACATTAAACTTAGCGGCTGCTGGAATCCTTTTCTTTCCTAAACTCTGCAAATAGGGTGTGATCAGGAACATGACGACTTTAACTCTGACTGGCTGTGACCTTGATCCGCTTTATATTCATTACCTGTATCCTCTCATTTAATCTGCACATCAGGCCCGTAGTTATTGTTGTAAACGTGTAGGGATAGAGTCTTGCTTCTCTTATTTTACAGAAGCAGACAGGTGAACTGCTGTGTCCAAAGGCACCCAGTTATCGGGTTGCCAGGTTTGCAGACACAAACACAGAAACACAGCATTCCCAGTTAAAAGTGGATTTCAGATGAATAATGAGTGATTTTTTTAAAAGGATAAGTCTATTCCCTAGAGATCTTTGATATACTAAAAAACTATTTGCTACCCAGTTTTTGGCAACCCCACCCTGTTTCTTTTATTATCTTTCTTTCTTTTTTATTTTTCTTTAAGACAAAGTCTAGCTCTGTTGCCCAGGCTAGAGGGCAGTGGCACCATCTCGGATCCCTGGAACCTCCACCTCCTGCGTTCAAGTGATTCTCCTGCCTCAGCCTCCCAAGTAGCTGGGATTACAGGCGCCCACCACCACGCCCGGCTAATCTTTGTATTTTAGTAGAGATGAGATTTCACCATCTTGGCCAGGCTGGTCTCGAACTCTTGACCTCAGGTGATCCACCCTCCTTGGCCTCCCAAATTGTTGGGATTACAGGTGCGAGCCACCTTGCCTGGTCCCCATCCCTTTTCTGAGCTTCATTTTGCCTGTAATTATGGTGGCTGAAAATAAAGGTGGCTGTAATTATGATCTGGATTTCTCGAGAGCCTACGACGCACCAGGGTCCGTGCTAAGTAAGTGTTCTGCAGAGAGTATCTTGAGCTTTGCACTAAAGGCAGGTCGCCGGGGGCCCACCTGCCCCCTCTGCGCCCGCAGTTCTGTAAATAGCCACGAGGTGTCGCCCTCGGCCCGCGGTACCCTGGCGGCGGCGGGGGCGGCCGGGCGCGCGCGGCCCATTCATCACCGCGCGGCCGCGGCGCGCAGACAATGTGGGGAGCGGCCCTGGCCCGCGCCCGCGCGGCTGTCGGTACAAAGGATGAGCTGTTAACACGTGTACGGTAATGGGCTCCCTCACGGCTTCCTCCCCTGCCACCCGCTCCCAGCCTGACGGATGGCCCGAGCCATCCATCACGTCATGGGCGGTAAGCCTCCTCCTCCGTCCAGTCCACCCGGCCGTCCAGGACCAGCCATGGCCTTGGCCGTGCGCCCTACTTGGGCAAACCCCATGCCCTTCCCCTCTGCGGTAGGAACCTCGTGCGGAGTGAGGCCTACTACGTGCTGGGCCCCAGCTGTACTGTCTCCTTGATTTTCATGCAAGGTGATGTGGCTTATTAGCCCAAGCTGCGGAGGAGGAAGCTGAGGCTTGGAACTGGGAAACCTTTATTCTAAGATCACACAACTCTGGGATTTGACAGAGTTGGATTTTTTTTTCTTACAGCTTTGTTGAGACTAGACTTCTCATACCACAGAATTCACACATGTAAAGTATACATTTCAATTTCTTTTGTATGTTCACATAGTTCTGCAACCATCACCACAATTCAGTTTTACAGCATTTTAGTAAATTCTCCCAAAGAAATCCTCTGTTAGCAATCCCTTCAGCCCTTGGCAATCATTAATCTACTCTCTATCTGTGTTTCATATAAATGGAATCATGTAACATGTGGTCTTCTGTGCCTGGCCTATTTCACTTAGCATAATTTCAAGGTTCACCCATGTTGCAATGTGCATTAGTACTTCATTCCTTTTTATTGCAGAATAATATTCCATTGTATGGATATACCACATTTTATTGATTCATTTGCTCATTGTTTCCACTTTTTGGCTACTATGAATAATGCTGTGAAAAGGTTTTATGTGGACAGATATTTTCAATTCCACTGCAGTGGAAATTGCTGGATCGTATGGTAGCACGATGTTTAACTGCTCAAGGATCTGTCAGACTGTTTTCAGAGTGTCTGTACCATTTTACATTCCCATCAGCAGTGTATGAGGATTTGGGTTTCTCTGCATCCTTGCCAACACTTGCTACTATCTGCCTTTTTGATTCTAGCCACCCTAAGGGTTAGGGAGTCTTCTCATCATGGTTTTGAATTGCACTTCCCTGATGACCAAGGATGTCAGACATTTTTTTCATTTGCTTACTGGCCATTAGTATATCTTCTTTGAAGACAAATATCTATTCGTATCCTTTGCTCATTAAAAAAAAAAAATGGTTGCTTGGCTGCATGTGGTGGCTCACGCCTGTAATCCCAGCACTTTGGGAGGCTGAGGCAGGTGGATCACCTGAGGTCAGGAGTTCAAGACCAGCCTGGGCAACATGGTGAAACACCGACTCTACTGAAAATACAAAAATTAGCTGGGAACAGAGGGACATGCCTGTAATCCTAGCTACTCAGGAGGCTGAGACAGGAGAATCGCTTGCGCCCTGGAGGTGGAGGTTGCAGTGAGCCAGGATTGTGCTATTGCACTCCAGCCTGGGTGACATAGTGAGACTGCATCTCAAGAAAAAAAAATTGGGTTGTTTATCTTTTGATTGTTGAGTTGTAAGCGTTCTTTATATATTCTGGATACAAATCCATTATCCGATAAAGAACTGGGAATATTTTCTCCTGTTCTGTGGAGGGTCTTTTTACTATATGATTTTGTTTGCAGCACAGAAGTTTTAAGTTTTGGTGGAAGTCCAATGCACCCATGTTTCTCTTTTGATGCTTGTGTTTCTGGTGTTGTCTCTCAGAACCAAGTTCTGTGGGACTCTAAAATTGGTCCTCTTTTTGCTGCACTGAAGTGACAGATATTTGCTCCCCCATAGGGATTGTGGAAGGAGCTGGTCAGGACTTGGTGGTTGTCTCAGGCTGGTCAGGGTGTGGAGCTGTAGGGGAGAACAATGACCCTGGAATCAACAAATTTGGGTTCCAATCCTGGCTTGGCTATTGTTTTCCTTGGTTCACTGCCACTGAGACTCAGTTTTTTCATCTGTACAACGGAGATAATCACACCTACCCTTGAGGTTGCTGTGAGATTAAACGAGGGGGTCCAAACACATGGAAGATGCTTGATAAACACAGCTGTGATGACAATGGCCTGTGAGGTCCCCGAGAACAGGCCTCAGCTCCCTGTTCTTCCCAGCATGGTGTGGGGCTCCGAACTCAGGACTTACAGCTCTGCTCTTGCCCTTGGGATGCAGGTATTGGGGTGCATGGCTAGGAGTCCCTGAGACTCCCTGTGCAAGTGAACTTTTTTTTCCAGTGTCTTAACTCAAAGTACAGTTTTTCTTTGTCCTGCTGAAAACTGCAAGGGGCTCAGAGTGAAGCAGAAGGGATCACTGAGCTGTCAGGCAGAGGGAGGCAGTGGCTCAGGTAGATCCATCGTCTCTGCTGGGTCTGTCCTGGTTTCCACAGCCACTCTATCTGACATGGATTCTGTGAGGGGGTTCAGAGATGAGCGAAGATCCCAGCTAGGAAAACGCACCTGGAAAGGAGGTATTATCACCCTCCTTGGTACTGGTGACGCAACTGAGGCTCAGAAGGGTGAAGCCACTTGACCAAGATCATACACCTCCCCCTTGAAAAGCAATGCAAAAAAGAGGTCCTGGCCTCTGGACCTGAGGATCTTCAGGCATCATTCTGGGATGTGCTGGGGAAAGTGGGCCTCCTCCCCATGCAATCAGGACCTCAGGAAAGCCCCTGTCCGCAGTGCACCTGCTCTGCCTCCCATTTGGGCAGGGAGTTTTGGAGCCATGCAGACCTGGGCTGAAATCTGGCTATCCACCACTTACTCTCTGAACTTCAGTCTCTTCATCTGTCCACTGCAGATACTTATTGTTCCTGCCTCCAAGGTGGCTGTGAGGATAAAATAATTGAGCCGGGTACCAGCTTAGTATGGACTTGACCCTTAGCGAGTGCTTTGAAATAAAGACCATTACTATGGTTATTAATAACTGAGACAAGAGCTCTGCAACATAGATTCACACTGGGATGGCGGGGGCAGTGGGTGGGGTGGTGGTCAGACCGTTCCCCCACCAGGCATGGGCCTCAGATCTGGAATGTTCAGGGCATCACGAAGCTGAGGGCGCTGTCCACTGGTGGATGGAGGTGGAGAAAATTTATTCCGACCCAGAAGGCAGCAGGTGGCAGGGCAGTTACCGAATGCGGAGCTGCTGGAGATGAGAAGACCTCGGGTCACGGCTCTGCTGAAGCCTGGCTGTGGAGGGATGGGTCTTGCCGGCTGGTGGGGCTTCCTGCCCCAGAATCTGGGTTGTGCTGGGTGGTGGTGGGGCTGGGGAATAGCTTAGCCCCGCCTGCCCCTCCAGATGACAGATAGACAGATAGACAGACACTCCACTAGGGGAACATCACCCATTTCTCATGGGTGTAGCCTCCTACTCCTCCAATGTCCTTCCAGAAATTTGTTTTCCTGGCTGTTGCTTCTCTCTGTGTACTGTGTTCCCTGGGGCCTGGCCCCTGGCAGGTGCTGGCTCCTAGCAGGCACTCAGTTAATGCCAGCTGGGATTGCGGGGAGTGAATCGATGTTGTCTCTTTAGAGTTGAAGGTGGAAATTTGAAGTTCAGCCCGTGGTCACCTCCCCAGGTGCAGGCTGATGTTGTCATGCAGAGAACCCAAGCAACCAGGGCTGTGCACAGAATTCCAGATGGGGCTTATGTTGTCTGTGGCTCCATGCAGAGACCCTATGGACACAGCAAGGTGTTGGGGTCAATGGACAGGCTCTGGGGTCGAATCTGGCTCCACACTTGCTGGGTGAGCTTAGAAAGGACTTGGTTTCTCTGAGCCTCAGTTTCCTCCTCTGTAAAACAGGGATAATAGTAGTGCTTGCTTTGGGGTGTTTTCATGAGGATTCAGTCGGTGTCTAAGCAGTGTATTCAGTCGGTGTCTAAGCTATTGTAAGAGCTCAGTCATGGCCAGGCATGATTATCCCAGTGCAAAGGGTGTGGGTGAGTGTTGTGGTACGGGGGTTTCTAAAAGACTGAGCCTGCTTGGGAATTCACTAGAAGGGGATCAAGGTCTGGCTTGAAGCCACTTGCCTTCACAGAGTCTCTGTTTCTTCATCTGTAAAATGGGCTTGTCCAAGTATCTACCTGATGGGATTTGGTGAGGTCAGAGTGTAAAGGCTGAGCACAGAGCCTGGTCTAGAAGGAGTGGTTAGTAAAGAGATGGTGTTGATGAAGGAGGAAGAGGAGGAAAGAGGGGAAGATGCACTCTGAGTAAAGATTTGTGGAATCCAGCTCCCATGATGCCCCATCTCACTGAATAACCTTGGGCAAGTTGTTCTGTCCTCTTGCCTCAGTTTCCATATCAGTCAATGAAAGAGATGAATAAAATCCCAGACCACTGGGTGTCTGTGGGAAGGGCAGGTTTCTACGCACAGGTGCTGGATGGGGGATGTGGCAAGACCACAGAAGGCAGCTGAGTGGCTCAAGCTCACGGGCAAGGGCTGCCCAGTGACCTCACCCCTTGACCTCAAGCTTCTCCCTTCCTTGGCAACAGGGATCAAGAAAGAGTGAGGATTATTTACGGACCACCTCCTGTGGGCCGGGTCCTGACCCAAGGACCATGTGTGTGTCAATTCCTGTGCTGTGCTCACTGACCCCTCAAGGTAGGAACAGGAATGAACCCATTTTCTAGCAGAGGAAAGTGAGCCCATGCAATGGGAAGTAGTGCGCTTTCTTAAAGTGTTTTTTTTTTTTTTTTTTTTTTTTTTGAGACGGAGTCTCGCTCTGTGGCCCAGGCTGGAGTGCAGTGGCCGGATCTCAGCTCACTGCAAGCTCCGCCTCCCGGGTTTACGCCATTCTCCTGCCTCAGCCTCCCGAGTAGCTGGGACTACAGGCGCCCGCCACCTCGCCCAGCTAGTTTTTTGTATTTTTTAGTAGAGACGGGGTTTCACCGGGTTAGCCAGGATGGTCTCGATCTGCTGACCTCGTGATCCGCCCGTCTCAGCCTCCCAAAGTGCTGGGATTACAGGCTTGAGCCACCACGCCCGGCCTTTTTTTTTTTTTTTTGAGACAGAGTCTCACTTTATCACCCAGGCTGGAGTGCAGTGGTGGGATCTCCGCTCCCTGCAACCTCCACCTCCTGGGCTCAATCGATCCTCCCATCTCGGCCTCCTGAATAGCTGGGATGACAGGCTCATGCCATCACACCCTGCTAATTTTTTGTATTTTTTTTAGTAGAGAGGGGGTTTCACTATGTTTCCCAGGCTAGTCTCAAACTCCTTACCTCAAGCTATCCTCCCGCCTTGACTTCCCAAAGTACTGGGATTGCAGATGTGAGCTGCTGTGCCCGGCCCCAGCATCGGAATTCTAAGTCCAGAATCTTCACTATGAGCCTATGTATCTCCCTTTAGATAGCCACGGCCCTGAGCAATGGCTCTGCCCTGAAAGGGAGGGCAGGAGTGGCTCACAGAGGGCTTGACGTCCGCTCACCCCTGCCTGCTCTTCTGACATTTGGTGAATCAATGATAGGGTGCATTTTGTGAAACCCTAGACTGTGTGTGCCACGAGGACTGGCTGCCTCTGTCTCTGTCTCCGTCACCATTCTCTCCTCCAGCCTAGCACGGCGTCTCATGCAAAGCGGGCAGTTTAATTTTCCTTCCCCCTCTCTGCAGCATGTGTCTTGTACACAGTAAGCACTTACTATGCAGTAGAACTGTCAATTTTTGTAGCAAGAAGGGCCTTTTGAAATTCTAAAGTAGGCCAGGTGCAGTGGCTCATGCCTGTAATCACAGCACTTTGGGAAGCTGAGGCGGGTAGATCACTTGTGGTCAGGAGTTCGAGACCTGGCCAACATAGTGAAACCCTAGCTCTATTAAAAACACAAAATTAGCCGGGCATGGTGGCATGTGCCTGTAGTCCAGCTACTCTGGAGCCTGAGGCAGGAGAATCTCTTGAACCTGGGAGGTGGAGGTTGCAGTGAGCCGAGATCGTGCCACTGCATTCTAGCCTGGGACACAGAGCAAGACTCCATCTCAAAAAAAAAAAAAAAAAAAGAAAGAAATTCTAAAGTACATCCCACCCCATTTTACAGATGGGAACACTGAGGTCCAGACAGGGGACTATCTTGTCCAAGGACACACAGTGAGTCCATGTAGATCCAGGCCCTCAACCCAGGTCCAATGTTCCTTCCTCCACTCCATGATGACTGAGTGGGTTGATGTCACCTGCACAGCAGAGCCTGGTCCAGCTCCTGCGTTTTACCCCACACCAGGGGGATTGCCGTGCAAAATGCTGCATGTTAGAGAGAGACCTCGGGTAAACAGAAATTCCCCTGACTTCAGAAAGAAACCGGCGCCAGTGACTAAGCCACAGTGAATAATGAGGCTTCTCCGTGTTAGCGGCTGTCTGCTCCCGGCGAACGCTGGTGACCGGTGTACGTGACACTGTGTGGGGGGTTGCAGCCTGGCTGGGCAGCTCCATTGATGCTGAGGCCCTAGCATCACCCTCATGCCACGTCGGTTGCTCTTACTCAGGGTGTCTGGGGGTTCAGTTGCAGGATGCCGGGGAACTTCATGCAGGCAGCCTTGAACCTCGAGAGTCCTCTGCATTGTTGAGTCTGGGCTGGAGGGACCCTGGGAGTCCGGGAAGAGTCTGTCCTCATTGAGTGTGCACTTTGAAAGCTTGTGCTGATCAGAACTCAGATGGAGACAAACCTGGGTTTGTCTGTGTAAAATGAGACAAGACAGTCTCTCTCCCAGTGTTCTTAGGAGGGCAAGACAAATTTAAAAAGACTTGCTATTATTGAGCACCTGCTGTATGCCAGACCTGTGCTTAATAGTGACCATTCTGGAGGAAAAAATGTGGGTGAGGGACTCCATAATGGCCTCTGCGATCCTCAGTGCAGCTCCTAGCATTATGTAACCGTCTTACAGGTGAAGAACCTGAGGCTCAGAGATGTTGGATATCTTGGCTCAGGACTCTCAGCAGCTGGCATTTGAATCAAAGCTGGGCCCCTCTGCATCCATGTGTCATTGCTCTAGAAAGTCAAGAGTGGGCTGCAGACAGCAGCTGGGTGTCTGCATCTGTGTGGCTTAGGTGGTGGCATTTCTTCACCCTGATTTCCTGCTCCCTCTTTCCTGTGTCTCCCTTACCGTCTTCCAAGGGAATCCACCCTTTCAGAGCCTAACATCAGCGAAGAGCTTGTTATTAATATTTGTCAATTAAATAATTTAACAGACAAATTCTGCTGTGTGCCAGGCTCTGTACTGGGTGCTGGAGGGCACAGAAATGAGTAAGAGATGGCCCTGAGGGGCTCATAGACCAGTATGGGAGATAGACAGACACATACGCACATGCACACACACACACACGCACGCAGACAAGGCTTATCTTTGCGTGGCATTGGTTGCAGTCTGACATATTAGTGTTGCTTAAATGAATATTGGAGATTGGGCCATTGGAAGAGGGGATTCTGTCCCCTGGAGAGTCCACAGCTGGGGGTGGGGCTCTTGTTCTTATCACAGTGCTGGGCTGACACAGCCGGTAGTCAGACACAGTCCTGCCCTTGACTTACTCAGGGCAGAGAGGCCTTGTCTGCCGAAACAAAGACCCACGGACTGGGCGGCTTATACACGGAAATGTGTTCTCTCTCTGTTCTGGAGCTTGAAGTCTGAAGCCCAGGTGTTGGCACCTCGGGCAGCCTCAGGGATTCGTGGGTTTGTGGACGGCCTTATTCCCAGCTTTCTCCCCACGTTTTCACATTGTCTTCCCTCTATGTTGATCTGTGTCCAAATCTCCTTTCGAATAAGGGCACAGTCATTTTGGACAAGGGCCTACCCTGACTAATGACCTCCTCTGAACTCCATCATCTGCAAAGACTATCTCCAAACAAGATCCCTGTTCACAGTTGCTGGGGATTAGGACTTTAACATCGTTTTGGGGGACACGACCTAACCCGTGATAGGCCTATAATGAAATAAACATGATACAGTGGTTTCTGGGTGTCAGTTGTATGCCTGGCATCGTGCCAGGCCCTGGGCATTCCGGGATGCTGAGGTGACGTTCCTGCCCTCATGGTGCCCTGAGCGCATTGAAGGAGAGGAATCACTGCCAGGGGAGAGGACCACAGCGCAGGGTGTGGACTGAGGGTGGTGGCACGTGAGCTATGTCTCCGGCTTGCAGGAGGCACACGGGGTGCTCCTTTGTTATGTCTCTGGCTTGCAGGGGGCACCCTGGGATGTTCCTAGAAAGGAAGGTGGCATGATGGTGACAGCCTTGATGCCAGGAGAGGAGCTAGCAACTGAACCGCAGAGACATTCCCAGCAGTCAACAGGAGCCACAGATTGATGAGCTAAAGAGTTGTGCAAACAGTGTTTGTTTGTTTTGTTTGGAGAGGGAAGTCCGTGTGTTTAGAGCTCAGCTTGTCTCCCTCCCTCATGTTACAGGGGGAAGAATCAGGTTCCGAATGGGGAGTGACTCTTAGCAGGACCACGTGGCCAGCCAGGGCCAAGAGCGACACCAGAAGGTGGTAGTTCTACTTGCTTCCGAGTCCTTAGAGCGGCATGGCCCAGTCTGCAGTTACAGACACGCTTGTTCAAAACACAACAGCCATTGCCGATGACAATAGAAGCCGTTTGCCCGGTTTCATTCATCTGCATCTCTAGGGGTTAGTAAATTTGCAGCCAATTTTCAGGGGTTTCACATTGAATTTCTAGGTAGGTTCTACTGAGAAGTGGAGAAGCGATTTCTAGTTCCCATGTTTATCCTGTGAAGGGCTGGGTGGAATAGTCATTCATCTGCTGAGTGTTTACTGACCACTGACTGTTTGTCGGACCCCGAGATGAAACAGGGGAGTTGGGAACTTTAAAAAAGACAATCTCTCTTGGAATCCAAAAGTGCTCTTGCTGCCTCAGCCTCGTAAAGTTCAGTGTGCAGTGGGAAAGATGAGTTCACAAATGGATCATCAGAATCCAGGTAGCAGAGTGAAGAGGGCTTGGTTAATGAGTCCAAACATGCAGTTAAATAGAAAAAATAAGTTCTAGTGTTCGATAGCACAGTAGGGGGACTAGACTTAATAACTTATTGTATATTTCAAAATAGCTAGAAGAGAAGGTTTGAAATGCTCCCAACACTAATGTTCCCAACAAGAAATGGTAAATGGTGGAGGCGATGGATATCCCGATATCCCCATTACCCTGATTTGATAATTACACATTGTAGGTGTATATCAGACTATCACTTGTGCCCCAGAAATATGTACTATTATTATGTGTCAATAAAAAAGAATCCAAGTAGCATGTTTGGAGCAAGCCAGGAAGGCTGTGGGGGTCTCAGGGAAGTGTCTGACCTGCCTGGGGGTCGGGCATGGCTTCCTGAAAGAGATGATGCCTCAGCTGAGTCTTGAAAGACAAGATGGAATTCCCCACGCCAGAGAGAGGAGCGGATGGCTGGAAAAAGCTGTTAAATGGAAAGTCATTAAATGTCCCTGGTCATGAGGCTGAAAGTAGGGAGAGTAGACAGGGAGAGATTAGCAAAGCCTTAATGTCATGGGAAGGATCTTGGGCTTTATCTAGAAGGTAATAGGTAGCTATGGAAGAGTTTAGAGCAGAAGAGTGACCTAGTAACATTTGCCTTTTTTGAGAGATCCCTCTGGCTACCATGAGGGGAAGAACTGGGAGCAGAGGCAGAAGCCAGTGAGGAGATGGCTGCAGTTGTACAAGTGGGATATGTTTAATATTAATAATTATTACAATATATCACGGTGTACCAGACACTGTTCTAAGAATCTCACATGTTCTAGTTCCTTCATCCCCATATGTTAAAGTGCATATAAAACTCTTGGGGCCTGGCATAGGGTAAGTATCTAACAAATTATCCACACAGTATTAGCAATCTATATGAACTGTTGGTCCCATTTTGCAGATGAGGATTGAGGTTCACAGTGTTTGAGTGACTCACTGTATTAAAGGCTGTGATGCACAGCCTAGATTCATCTAATGGAAGGAAGGATTTCTCTCTCTCTTTCTTTATAAAGACAGGGTCTTGTTCTGTCACCCAGACTGAAGGGCAGTGGTGCAATCATAGCTCATTGCAGCCTTGAACCCCTGGCTTCAAGTGGTCTTCCTGCTTCAGCCTCCCAAGTAGCTAGGGCTGCAGTGTGAGCCACTGTGCCTGGCTGGAAGGATTTATTTACAACTGCTGAGAGAATTGCCCTCTTTGTGGCTGCCCCAGCTCAGGAAAACTGCATCACCCAAGCTCACTCCCTTCTGGGGTCAGCCCTCTCCTGTGACTGATAGATGCAAGAGGATAAAGGCCTGACCCCCTTATCCCAACTTGAGACAGCTCCAAAGGGCCATCCAGTTCCAGAGCCCCCCATAGGATTGGCTGAGACCTTTGTTGAACCTTCATCATGGCTCAACTTCTCCCTGTGCCCAACTCCACTTCTTTTTTCTCTTCTCCAAAGGTGTTGATCTAAGAACATTTCCTACTAAACATCCTGCTCGCTAGACTCTGCCCCAGCATCTGCTTCCCAGGAACCAGTCTGTGACACTTGCCCAAGGTAGTACAGCCAGTAATCAGCAGAGCCAGGAAACAAACCTTGACTTTTTTAAGAGATAGGGTCTCACTCTGTTGCCCAGTCTGGAATAATGTGGTGGTGTGATCAAAGCTCACTGCAATCTCAAACTCCTGGGCTCAAGTGATTCTCCCACCTCAACATCTCAAGCAACTGAGACTACAGGCATGCACCACCATGCCTGGCTAATTCTAAATTTTGTTTTTGTAGAGACAGGATCTCACTATGTTGCTCAGGCTGGTCTTGAACTCCAGGCTTTAAGTGCTCCTCCCTCTTTGACCTCCCCAAACCTCCACTCATTTGATTGCAAAATCTCCATTCTGCCTTCATGCCACTCTATGTTTACCAGGTCTGTTGACTCTCTGAACTTTGGTTCCCTTGTTTGTAAAGTGAGTGTGTATCAGTCAGCTTAGTCCAGGTTATGCTGAGGTAACAAACATCTCCAAAATTGTCTGTGGTCTGTGGCTTCCAAAGATAGTGAGAGGTGAAGCTGGCTGGGCTTCTGGGTCAGGTGGGGACTTGGAGAACTTTTGCGTCCAGCTAAAGGATTGTAAATGCACCAGTCAGTGCTCTGTGTCTAGTTAAGGATTTGTAAATGCACCAATCACCGCTTGGTGTCTAGCTAATCAGGTAGGGGACTTGGAGAACATTTCTGTCTAGCTAAAGGATTGTGAATGCACCAATCAGTGCTCTGTGTCTAGCTAAAGGTTTGTAAACGCACCAATCAGCGCTCTGTCAAAACGGACCAATCAGCACTCTGTAAAATGGACCAATCAGCAGGATGTGGGTGGGGCCAAATAAAGAAATAAAAGCAGGTTGCACAAGCCAGCAGCGGCAACCTGCTGGAGTCCCCTCCGAAGCTGTGGAAGCTTTATTCTTTCGCTCTTAGTAAATCTTGCTGCTGCTCCCTCTTTGGGTTCTCCCTACCATTATGAGCTTTAACACCACCGGGAAGGTCTGCAGCTTCACTCCTGGCGCCAGCGAGCCCAGGAGCCCACCGGGAGGAACGAACAACTCCGGACGCACCGCGTTTTTGAACTGTAACGCTCACCGCGGGTCTGAGGCTTCATTCTTGGAAGTCAGCGAGACTGAGAACCCACCGGAAGGAACCAATTCCGGACACAATAGGGCGACCAAAACTTGTTTCGGTTTGCCCAGGACTTTCTTAGTTTTAGCACTAGAATCCTGCATTCCAGGAAATCTCTCAGTCTCAGGCACCCCAAAGCAATTTACTTGGGACTGTCATAGCTTCAGAACTGAAAGTCATGCATCTCAGGAACCCCCTCAGACTTTCAAAACCAGGAAGGTTAGTCACCCTATGAAAAGCAAAGGTTTATTTTTCATTCAAGTTACATGTTTATCACTCACACTTTCATCATTACATGTTGGCTGATGCTTTGCTTAAAATACTTTTTACCCATAAATCAGGTCAGTGGACGTTGCTAGTCTAGAACATTGCTAGTCCGAAGGCAGAGAAAAAATAGATAGATTCAGAGAAGCATACACTATTTCTTGCAGATTCTACCCAGAGGTGACACAAATCACCCCTGCTCTAATTTCACTGGCTGGAACAGGTCACATGACCAAGCTGCTAGGAATGGGGCAGGATGATATTTGCTGGGGGTGGGTGGGTGGAGGGGAACTTCAGGGAGGGAATCTGGGATATTTGGATGCTGCTTGGAGGAGGCATTCTAAAACATCTTGGGTCGCAGTTAAATGCTTCTTTTCGGAGCTCCCTGCATTTTGCAATGCTCTGCCATGCTAATGGTTTGAAACGGTGGCTAATTTGACAAGCCAATTGGAGTCCCCGTGATTGCATTTGACTCTCTGACTAATGACAAGAGATGAACTCCCCTTTCTTAGTGCAACTTACAGTTGGATAGCCTTGGGCCATCGCCCGGTCCCAATGTTCAAAATGTTGCCTTGTAAATTGTCTAATAAAGTAATAAAGAAAGGGACTTGCTAAATGATTTGTCTTTTAACCATTGTAATGGGATTTTTGTTGGTAACATTGTTTTATGTTAGAATGCAAAAATTATCACACGTAATTAGAATCATTTCAATTCAAGTCTCTGCCAGCCCTCTGACATATCCTGCGACTTGTGCCACGTCGAGCAAGTCAGCTCGTAAAACCTAATCAAATACAATTTAAAAATGCAGTCAGATTTGGAGTGGTGCGGCAGAGAAGAGTAGGGAAGGCTGCCCAAGCTGGCTTTTGCCTTGGAGAGCAAAGAAAGAGGGAAGAAGGGGAAAGAGATGGAAAGAAGGCAAGAAGAGAAAAGCCACCAATGCACCTATTCAGCTTCATTAGAGGACTGATGGGAGGTAGGTGGTTACTTTCCGCCGGGGTGGCCTCGGACCCGACTGGCCTTGGGTCGACCTTGATGCTCTTAATTATCCCCCCTTCAGCACCTCTCAGATCTGACATTTGTGCCCCCGGGTTTCATTTCCTTCAGGCCGACCAAGTTCCCGCCTGTGTATCTTCTTAATATTTAATTGTAATCATGCAGACGTATGTATGTATCATTTATCTCCAAAAGCTGTAGTATAAATGTTTAACCAGAAAAGCACACGGCAGCTCACGTCATCTCACAGACAAGCTTTCGCAGGGTGCAAGGACAGGCAGGCTGCCTCCCACTGGGATAAGGATATTTGTTGAGAAATATGTCCCTGATTCCCAAAATGTCCAGGTTAGGCCTTGGAGGGCGGGCAAGGGGGTTACCAAGCTGTTGCTTTGTTCCATGGGCTTGAATGAGAAGCTGCTTTCTTAGACCAGAGCTCCAAGTTGGAGAACGAAGACGACCTCCTGGTCGGTGTTGGTGGGAGCTCAGGGCCTTTAATTGTCCCATGATGTTCCCATGCCCTGATGACAGCGCAGTTGTCCTCACTGTGGCCTGGAATTTAGTTCTCGGCAGGAGCGGGTGTCTGCCCAGGCTGGGATGTGTGGGCGGCATCGGAAGATCACGTTGGAACAAGTGACGTGTGGTGGAATGATGGCACCGTAAAGGGGAAGTGATGCCATCAGGGAATGGCAGTATGGCTCATGAATATTCTGGGCACTTGTACCCACAGCCAGAGCCAGGACCGGCTCCTGATTCATCAATATTACAAATCAGCACGGTGGTGAGCAGGCTGTCAGCAACTTTAATTTTTGCTTCAAGCCCAAGGAATTACAATGGAAGTATTTCCCAGGGACACCCAGCGAGAACGTGGGGGCCGTGCTTTCTGCAATCAGAGGGGATGGAACTGGGTCTTGGGAGATCTGAGTTCAAGACCCAGGTGCCCCATGCTCAAGTGCGGGGTATTCTTAGGCAAGGCCTGAGCCTCCCGGGGAGAGCAAGAGCATGTGAGCACCTAGGATGTGCCGGAAACCACGTTGCAGCAATTCTGCAGAGGAGGGATGTTGGCCCCATTGCAGAGGTGAGGAAGACCGAGGCTCAGAGCAGGGTGGGTTGCCTAGAGAAAGGGTGATGGTGCTGAGGCTGGAGCCCCGTTTGAGTTGCAGGCATTGGTTTCCTTACTTGCCAAGTGCATGGGATGATGACTGCCTCAGGGGGTTGTTAGGAGGATAAAATGAGGGACTGAGCTTAGGGGTGCTTTGGAGGTTATCTTGAGTCCTCAGGGGAAGAGCATTCAGAATCTTGCTCTTAGCATTGTTCACATCAGCTCAGCCTGTTGAGGGCTGCAGGGACTTTTTTCCATTATGTGTCCTTTCATGTTCTTAATGGCAGGGAGGGGTAAGCATGAGCATGATCATGAGGTCCATGTTAGAGGAGAGGAGAGTGAAGCCTGAGAAGCAGAATGCCTTGCCCTTCCAAGGTTCCACAGTGTGGAAGTGGCAAGATCACATTTGAAGGTCATGGTTGAATGTCTTTAGCAAAGTAAGGAGGGGAGGTGCTATGTACCCATTTTACGGATCAGAAATGGGAAGTCACAGGTGGAAAGTCGAAGGACTTGTCTGTGCAGAAATTAAGGTTTCTTTAAAAAGGGTGAGGGAAAGATGACCCCCTTATCTCAGTCTTTCCCTCTTTATCTCTTATTTAAACTAAAAATAAAGTGGGAATAATCCTCGCTTTTCCCCTCTTGTCCTTCCTCCCTGCCTTTGATGCTTTTACGAGCCAAGTATAGAATTAGCAACAAAGGCAGACTCATGCCCACTGAGGGTAAGGGAGATAGTCTGGTCGTAAGTGAAACAGTCATAAGCTCCTACCATCTGCCAGGCTGTGCGGGGAGCAGACGGGGGTGTTGACATTCGTATCAAGGAATTCATTGTCTTGAGATTTCAGGGTGTTGTTAAACAGAGCAACCTTGAAAATGGCTCTCTTACTTGACAGAAAGGAAAATTTCAACCCACAAGGGTTACACAATTTCCTCATGGCCTCCAAACCACTATCTCTCATACAAAAAAAAAAAAAAAAAAGGTTGTGCAGTAATGAAGTGAACAGACTCAGAAATGGGATTGGCAGGACTAAATCTGGGCTATTACCACTTATTAGCTGTGTGACACTAGGCTAGTTGCTTTACTTCTCTGGGTATCAGTGCTTTCCAGTAGCAACTGGGGCAAATTGTTGTCAGCAACGGGAATTTCCAGTAGCAGCTGGGAGTAAGTTTTGTTAGCAGTGGGAAGGAGATTCTGGAATGCCTAATTCTGATCTACCATTTATCTCCCCATTCCTGCAGGGTTTGGGGCTGACAAAGTTTCGATGCAAGACAAATAACAATCAAATGAGAAAGAAAGTGTTCTTTATTCTTCAGCTCCAGGTTCAAGACTTCTGATTTCCCAGTGTAAATATAAATCTTTGAACCTGTGTGCTCAGGATTGCCTGTCGGGAGAGAAAGATGGCCAGATCCTGTGAGGGGTCCTAAATGCATGTACCCTACCAGGTATATCAAGCAAATAAAGACCACTGGGGATGGCCAGAGATTCCCCAGGGATAAAATTCTGCTTAGAGAGAATCAGGCAAGTGGGTGCCTATTTCGTGGCATAGTAACCCTGTGCATAACTGAAATGTGGCACAATATATATTTTACACTGACCAAATAAGGATCTCAGTTTATTTTTCTCTGGTTGAGAGCTGGAAAAAATGGTTACTAGAAAGGGCAGAAGAGTCGGGGAGAGGTGTGAAATTCCCTTCTAATGTCTTTCTTAAAGGGTTGTCTTGGCTGGGTGCAGTGGCTCACGCTTGTAATCCCAGCACTTTCGGAGGGCAAGGTGGATGGATCACCTGAGGTCAGGAGTTCATGACCAGTCAGGCCAACATGGTAAAACCCCATCTCTACTAAAAATACAATTAGCTGGGCATGGTGGCAGATGTCTATTATCCCAGCTACTCGGGAGGCTGAGGCAGAAGAATCACTTGAACCCGGGAGACGGAGGCTGCAGTGAGCTGAGATCATGCAACTGCACTCCAGTCTGGGCAACTCCGTCTCAAAAACAAACAAAAGAAGGGTCATCTCATAAATGAGACAGGTTGGGTAAATTGCCTCACATCATAGGGCCTTGCACATACAGAAAAAAAGTAAGAGTTGCTCTTATTGTTGCTTTTATCAGTGGGTACCCATTACTAGCCCAACCCACCCTTAACCTCTAGATGAAATTAGAAACCATGTGTTCTGACTGTCTGTATTCATCAGGATGCATAAGGAAAACAGAAACCCCTCTAGGTATTTCAATCAGGAAGATATTTAATACAGGGAATGCAATGCTGCAGCATTTAAGATAGCAGGGTGTGCAGGGATTCTTGCAGAGCACTACTACTGAGGTCCTCAGCTGCCTACAGTACCAATGTGGGTTACTTAAGATAAAATGTCCAGAAGATGCTGGAAGACACCATATGTCTGCTTTCTGCGAAAGTCCCACTGCTAGTAGAATAATAATGCTTTCTTCTTCTCTCCTGTCTTCCCTATCTCACATGAGTACTTCACGCTGGGGGAAGCTGAACTGGAACTCTACTGACAAGGCAGTTGGGTAAGTATAGTTTCCAGGCTTCTAGGCTCATGATACAGGGGAGTATGTGGCAGGAAGCAGCAATGGCACTGAGATGCCAACAGTCCAGCTCCCTGTGCACCCCACCTCCCTAGAGGTTTTCTAACTGTGCTTGGGGTCCCCAAGGAATGTAAGGAACTGCAAGGGGTCAACAATGAGGTGCACGGAATTTCACCTTCACTTCCTACTTTCAACGTGATCAGCTCAACCTTTTTATTTATTGGATTTTATTTGAAAAAAATTTCACACACACAAAGTTTGACTCTCATTGGATCACAGCACACTGGCTGAAGAGTGTTAAAGAAAAAATTATTCTGACAAATGTGAAAACAGGAAGACTTTATTTAGGACTATCTTGTTGGGTATCATGATGATTGCAATAGGGGAGAGAGATCAAGTTCAACTTCAAATGCAACAACTGAAGATTTATGATAATAAAGGGTGGCAGGTTAGGGAATGGGTAAGTGGATGGAAAATTACTAAGAGGGGAGATCAAATGTAGGAGGAATTCTTGCTGAAGGCAGGCCAAGGTGAACAGATATCCCTTGGGGGACAGTGGAAAGATGAGGGATTTGACCAGATACGAAGGATGACCAGACATCGGGGTGGGGGATGGTTCTCCCTAAACCAACTTAGCAGGATTCTTACTACAACTGGGCCATGTAGGCTCAGCAAAGGCAGGTGCCAAGGTCAAGGCTTAGCCAAGAAGAGGGTTCAGAGGAGCCTGACTAAAGCTCGGTTAAGGAGAGAATCTTTGTCAAGGGACAAGTGTAGCTTCATAAAAGGATGACATGGATTCTCCAGTCGGTTTATATGAACCAAAGGGAGGCACAGACCATCTTGCCTTGTCTTCTCCATCGTTTAGGATCCCAAGCACAAATCTTGCTTCTCTTCCAGCCTGCAGCCCTCATGCAAATAGATGCCCAAGAGTAGAGCAGGCTCAACATGCCAAATTTCCACTCTTAGGCTCAGCTGGGATCTACAGTCCTGTGGGTTTTTTTTTTTTTTTAATGATTCTATAGTTTTTAGTATTCTTTGATTCTTTAGCACTATATCCTCAACTTCTATAGCTCTTTGATTTTGCATTTCTTTGATTCTGAGATATGATGATCCAGGGACATGGACTCTCTGGCTCAATTATTTCAAGAAATAATCTTTGTTCTTTTTTTCGGATTAATGTTTGATTAATGTGTCTAAGCTCCTCTTGTGAGACAATGGTTCATACCAGGGCGGGACATCAGGGGCAAGGGGGATAATGGGGGTGCTGCTGACTAAAAAAGTCTCATATATTGGCTGTGTCCACGGTCAAAACCAAAAGCCGAGCAACCACACCTGGTATCAGGCATTAGGGGCCAGTATGTGACCAGGAGAGTGAGAGGGTGCCAGGTGATTAAAAATGGGTGCATGGAGGATGTAGTGGGACATGAGGGGCAATGAATGAAAATGAAGGAAACATCATATATTTGATACGGCAAAAAGGGATGCTGAAATTCCTCCCATTGGGTTTGGCAAATCCTATGGTTCTCCCTTTCTATCTCCCTTCCCTACCAAATCTTCCTGCTGTGTCACACTCTGCTCCCTACCAGGGATCTAAATAGCCACTTGGATATTTCATCTAGGTCAGTTACTTAGCAATCCTAAGGAACCTATTTGAATTTAAATGACTGCCTTCTAGACACAACACAACAATAACAACAACAATAATAATGACTTCTAAATTAGTCAGCATTAGCTGGGTCGCTGTAACAAACAACCCTAAATCTCATAAACAAAGTTTAGTTTTCACCCCTGTAAAGTCCACTGTAGGCCTAGGCAGCTATGATCCATGTGGTGACTCAGTGATCCAGGCTTTTTAAATTGTGTGCTTCTGCACTGCAATTTGAGGATGCCTCATTTGCTGTGTCAGGGGAAGACAGAGATTGGAAAATCTCATGGGGACTGTACACTTCCTTGGTCTGAAGTGATGCTCATCACTTCCATTCACAAAGCCAGTCATATGACCCCTTAGCTGGAAGAGGATAGGGAAAGGTAGTTTTCTGTGCATCCAGGAAGGATGAATATAAAACAGCATTTAGTGAACACATAATTTTCTCCCTGTTGCAATTACCACTTCTTTTGAAATAGGTACCACAAGACAATTATTCTGCAGCAATTTATTTAAATCATTTCAAAGATCCTTACAGATGAGGAAACTGAGGCCTGGATAAGTTGAATGACTTGCCTAAAGTCACACATATAATGGTAGATCTAGAATTAGAAGCCGTGGTTCTGTTTCTCCATAACCTGTGCCCCTCACTGTTCAGATGATGGATCCTCAGACTCCGGGGGAGCTGTGGGGTAACTCCCTCCATCCTTCAGCTACAGCCTGGAAACCATTGCCTTTTCTGCTCATCGCAGCCAGGGCTGGATCCATGCGAGGAAACACACCTGCTGCCTCGGGAATCCCACAATGGGGATGTGACACTCACAAAAGGCGATCAATGGTTCCTGACAATTTTTTCCTTTCATTTAGGCAAAAAATGTGGAAAGCATATTTGATCTTTGATTTTCTTCCATTTCCCATCTGTTCTTTATTAGGAGTTCAAACTTAATAACCTTCCAGAGTTGGTATCAAATTCAGACGCTGACACTCCTTGGAGAGGTTCTTTGCTGCAAGAGGATGGAAAGGATCACTCTGATTTTGTTTTTCTCCTGCTGCTCTGTCTGTAAGTCCATCTGTTTCTCTTGCCCTCTGTCTTGAATCCTTCCCACTCAAAAGGTCAACCTTACTTGTGGGTGAAGCAGGAGACGACCTGGTGTATAATTTTGGGGGTGTTGAATTGATCTGGTGTCCCTTCAGGTTCTCTCCCATGTGTGCCCTACACATAAAACTGCACCATTCAAGGATCTTTTGTGTAGCTCATAAATCCTCTTAAGTTACCCAAGACGATACCTTTTCAGTGGTTAGGAAAAAATCTTAAGCAGATTTCAGAGGGGAAAATAAGGCAGAGAAGAAATAGCGCAGTTGGGGCAAGAGTGCTGACTTGGATCAGAGAACCTGGAATTGAGTTACATGTAAACCACCCACCTAGAATATGGGTTTAGCAAGTCACCCAACCTCTCTAATTGTTTCTTCATCTGTAAAATGGGGATGTTTTAGATACATCTTATAGAGTCACAGTGGAAATGAACAGAGATGATGAAGGCAACTTATATTCACCAACTGTTTTTGCAGCATGGCAGAAAAATATTCTGGAATGTTAAATAAGGTCTTGTTGTATGTGTGTGTTTTTTAAATTCCATGCATTAATTTATGTCCTGTGACCAGTGTCCTCCTTCAGGCAGCAGCCGCCAGACCATGCGGCATTTATTGCCTCAGGGAAAGAGTGACACAGCACAAAGCAGATAGGGACCAAGCCAGATTCTTGGCTTTCGAATTTGAAAAGCCAGCCAAGGTCTGGGCGGATAACAAAAGATATGGAAGGATGCAAAAGTGAAGCCTCCCTGTTTCCAAGAACAGAAAAGACTGAGTTGCAGAACAGACACCGATGCATCCTTTGAGAGAGCATAAAGGGCTTAAAGTGAGGAGTGAAGGAGGGTGTTTACAACGTACCCAAGGTCAGACATGAGCAAGAACATCTCAGCAGAAGCCAGTGGGTTAAATACACCATCAAGAACCAGATGAACCCCATTCCTGACACCCTATGGGAGGCCAGCCTCCCAGGTAAGCTGCAATGAGTCCCACCTCCCTGGGATTCATACCCTCATTCAATCTCCTTTATTATTTTATTTATTTATTTTCCGAAGATAGGATCTTGCTCTGCTGCCTAGGCTGGAGTGCAGTAGCATGATAACGGCTCACTGCAGCCTTGAACTCCTGTGCTCAAGTGATCTTCCTGCTTCAGCCTCCCCAGTAGCTGGGACTACAGGCGTGTGCCACCACATCTGGCTAATTTTTAATTTTTTTGTAGAGATAGAGTTCTTGTTATGTTGACCAGGCTGGTCTAGAACTCCTGGACTCAAGTAATTCTCCTGTGTTAGCTCCCCAAAGCAGTGGGATTACAAGTGCAAGCAAGCTACCATGCCCGGCCTCCTTCTTCGTTATATCAGTACCACCTGTGTGATCAGTGTTGTACAGAGGAGGTGATGTATGACTTCTAAGGTTATGTCATGAAGGACTTGCAGCTTTTATCTCATCCTCTTGGATCCCTTGTCCTCAGGGAAGCCATGTGAGGGGGACATCTGAGCAGCCCTGTGGAGAGGCCCTGAGCCAACAGCCAGCATGAACTTGCTGGGCATGTGAGTGCACCACCTTGGAATTGGAGCCTCCACCCCCGGTCAAGCCATCAGGTGAGATTGCAGCCCTGGCTGACCACAACCTCATGAGCAACCCAGAACCAGGCCACCCAGGTAAGCTGCTTGTGAATTTCCCACCCACAAAAATCATGTGACATAATAAATGTTCATTGTCACTTTAAGATGCTAAAGTTTGGGGTAATTTGTTATGTAGCAACTGATAACAATGCAACTGATAAACATTCAAGTCGGCATACTGCAATCCCCCCAGAATTTGGACACAGCCCTGGAGAAAGTGGGTAGGCGTCCCTAAATGAACTATGATAATATTTTTGCCACCTGGAAGAACACAGGCTGTAATAGAAATTATACTCAGTTACAGAAGAGTAAAGTTATATTTCTAGATTGCCTGAGTTTCTAGACTACCTGAAATATTACGACTCATTTCAAGGAGCTTCCAAATATATTTTCAGAACTCTGGAAGTCTGGGGAATGCAGGACAAGAGCTACTAGATTTTGGGAACAAGAGTGTTCTTTTCCCCAAGTGGGCAAAAAGGGAGCCTGAAGATACATGCTTCTCCAGTTTCAGAATTTGGGGGACCACTCAGCTTGTGCCCATCTCTTCTCCAGGCTCCCTTTTGCTCCTCCTTGCACCCCTTTCTGTGAGCATGTGCAAACTCAGCTTGATGCCCAAGCCCTTCAATTTGTCTTGTTAGAAAACCCTTGTGTTAAAGAGACCATTAAAAAAAAGAGGGAAAGATAAATTGCCTGAAGCTGCAAGACTCAGGAGGCAAGGGAGAGCAGGTGATGGAAAACAGGTCTGTGATTAGAGGGCAGGGGGTGGCACAGGAGCCAGAGCAGGCAAAAACATCCACTGGAGATGTCAAAATATTTGAAAATCCTCTTTCTTTGGTGAATTGAGTTACCAAAATGTTTTTTTTTTTTTTTTTTTTTTTTTGCATGCAGAGAAGAGTCTGAGATAGAGGTTAAGAATATAGTTTCCAGAGTCGGGCAGAGCTGGGCTCTGTCCTTTCCCAGCTGCTGTCAGACCTCAGGCAAATCTCTGAACCTGTCTGACACTTGGTTTCCTCATCTAGCAAGAGGAGACAATGATAAGCCTGTAAAAAAATAGCCCTTCGTCTTCACCTTTCTTTGTGTATGTGTCTTTTGCGATGTGACTTTATAGCTCTTCCTGTGATGAGACAGAGTCCATTTCCCCACCCCTTGATGCTGGGATGGTCACATGACTTATTTTGGCCATAAAATGGGGCAGAAGTGACAATACATCAGTCTTGAGCCTAGGTCTCAGGAGGCCTTGTGCACTCTGTTCTCTCTGACCCTGTGATCCCCCATAGGGAGAGCTCAGGCTGGCCTATTGGAGGATGACAGGCCACATGCAACAGATGTGAAGTGTCCCAGCTGACCCCATTCCAGAACACACTTCCCTTCCAGATGACCACAGATGTATGAGAGAGCCAGCCAATATCTGCTGAGACATCCCCAGAAAGACAGAACATCCAGCTGACCCATGGACTCATGGACAATCATGGATAAATGGATATTGTTTCAAGCTGCTAGGTTTGGGGTTGGTTTGTTACACAGCAATAGCTAACAGCTACACCTCTATTTTAAGGAGTTGTGAAGATAAATTGTAAAGATACAGAAAAATGAATAGCTATAACAGCAGTAGTGATTGAGTGCTGGCTCTGCCTGGTACTGTGCTTAGGATTGGCATGCATTATCTCAAAGACTTGCAGAGGCTAGAAGGGCTGCAGCTGAAGATTCTAGAAGAGTTCGGGTATAATGCCTGGCACATGGTACCTGTTTCCTGTATGCTAGTTGTTGGATGCTGCTGATGCTAGCAGCACGTGGAACTCCTGACACATGCCTCTGATTTGGTAGTGGGGTCTGAACTTTGTAATCTATGTGTCCTAGAGACCTTGGGAAGTCTTTAGCTAAGGGCAGACCAGGAGGTAGCTTTTGTAATCTGAGAGCAGAGAGGTTTCTTAGCGTGAATGGCATCCAGGTAGCGTGGGGAAAAGGCATTAGCCAGGGTGCTCCACACACTCCCCTCACTAGTGTGGTCCCTGGACCAGCAGCCTCAGCCTCCCCTGGGCCCTTATTAGAAATGCAGAGTCTCAGGTCCTACCCCCGCTTACTGAATCGGTAAGCGCGTTTTAACAAGATCCCCGGGGGATTTGTGTGCACGTTAGAGTTTGTCCAGAACACTCTGCTCAAGCGATCTGTGCTGAGGCACCGGTATTTTTTTTCAAATTCCAATTTATTGCAGAATGACCGTTTAAAAAAATACAGTAAAAAAGCAAATTCCTAGAAAAATTAAATGAAAAATAAAACATACGAAATCTAAGCCGTTGTTTTTTTTATTATTAGGTTCAATAATACAAAATTGCTGTCTGCCAAATTGCTGCAAAACTTTCTAAATACTTTTCTTTCTCTGTATGTATTCTTTGTGCGTACCTCACTGTGGACAGGTAACAAACGACTTGCCACCCGGCACGGGCTGTGGACTGCCCAACGAGTAGCACCGTCTTAGAGTTGGCAATGACAATGATACTAACACAATATGACCACACATGATTGTGTGCTTGATATCAGCTCATAATAAGGGCTTACAAGCTTAAATACCTGGAAATCCTCTCAGCAAACTGTGGAGCAACAACTAGTGTATTTATCTTCATTTTGTAGATTAGGTCATTGAGGCCCAGAGAGGTTAAGCGACTTGCCCATGGTCACACAGCATACAAATGGAGTACCCTGAGCCCACCTGTTTGACCACTACAAGGCAGAGGGAGGGAGAGGAAGGCACCACCAGTGAGAGGCACAAGGACAATGTCTCTTGTACCCTATGTGAGTGACAGCTGTCAAAACACCAGGCACGGGGCCCTGGCTGTCTCTGTAACTGCCTTGCAGTGGAGGCTGGAGCCTAGCAAACTCTCTATCAGCCCCAGGCTAGGGCTAGGAGGATCACCCTCGCACCTCACTCTTTGGTGCAGCCTGCAGGAAAGGAAGCCCTCTGTGAAGTGTACCACCCCAGCCTGCTGTGTTGCCGGAGGTGAGGGGCAAAGGCCGCATGCCCACTGCCTTCTCCCTCTTGCTATTTCTTTTTCCTGAAGTCATAGGAGCCGGGTAGGAGGCCGGGGGTCTGGCAGGCTGGGTGATAGCTAGTTATCGACACGTTGATGGCTGCCCCAGAAGACTGCCCGAGGACATCAAGGCGGAAGCCACTTCTGAGGCCCGCTGCTCCCGGAGAGTCGGCTGCCGGCATCTCTGCCCAGGGCTCGGTGCTTTCCCTCACCATCTCATTAATCCTGATTCACAGAAAAAGGCAGCAGGCAGGGGCCCTCTTAACAGGCCAAGCGGGCGACTGATTTGCCTTCACTGAAGACAATAGTGCCCAGGAGACCCGGCATTGCTGAATTATTCAAATCAGCCGTGGCAGGGAAATCTGAGGACACAGAGTGGCTGACATCCCCTGGCCCTTGCAAGCTGCCCTCCTTCCCTGCCCTGGGGTGGTGGTACCCGGCAGCTTGGGGTGGCTGGCACAGATCCCCTTGCCCGAGATGAGGGCTGCTCCCGACCTTCCCTCCTCCCTGGATGGAAGTTGAAATTGGTGTTGATCATCTGTAAGCACCTTGGAGCTCTGGTAATGGATCCAAAATGACATTTCCCACCTGCTGATCCCTGGGGGGACATTCTGACAAGGACTTCTGGATGAACAAGTGATGGGGCCCGGGAAGATGAAGGCAGCAGGAGATGGCTGTTCTGCCAAGGGGTGTGTGTGTGTGTGTGTGTGTGTGTGTGTGTGCATGATTCAAAAAAAGCAGAGGACATGGGTTGAACCCTTTCTTGGCAAACCTTGGTTTTCTGCTCCTGGAAAAGAAACATAATGAATAGGCAGGTCTCCCTGGCAAATATGGAGATTCAGGAGCAAAACTACCCCAACTCGGTGCTGATGCTGGGTGAAGACAGAGCAAACGGGTTGGAGAGATCGAGTGTAACAGACATGAGCTCAGCATGGTGGGCTCCTGGTGGGAGGGAAACTTGGAGAGTACGAGGGGTAAACTGAGGCCCAGAGAGGGGTAAGGACTTGCCCAAAGTTGTTAATCGGTTTGTGGCCAAAATGGAATGAAAAGCCACGGTGTTTAGCTTGCAGTTGGAGGCTCTCTTTGTTAATACCTATCCCTGCCGGAGCACAGACAGCTAAGGGCTTTTTAATATGTTTCATTGTTAACTGTATGATAATCTCATGAGGCTGATACAATTATTATTCCCATTCTACTGATGATGAAATTGAGGCTTGCAGAGATTCAGCCACTGGACAGGGCAGAAAGTGGCAATCTGGGATTGGAAAGGTGGTCTGTCTTATGCTGGACCCTTTATTGCTGTGCCTCAGTGGGAGGTCAGAGGCACTGGGACTCCAGATTGCTCCAAAACATCCCTCCTGGCCAAGGAGATAGTGTCAGCTTGACCTCAGTTTGTGATGGCTTCCTGGGGGTAAGCATTGCCACTTACTTGTTGTCCTCCATGGGAAAGAGTACCTAGAGTTTAACCCTTCTCAGAAAGACTGACTTTAAAGCACCCTCAGCCATCCCAGTCATCTGAAAGGAGACACCTGAGGAGGGGACCTTGAATGTTGGAAGGAAATTTATGAATGAAGAGGTTCGGAATCTCTGGGCACAAGATCCACCTCTTCAGGGGAAGCCGGTGGTGTCTTCTGTGTAAAGCTGCCATTGGCAGGACAACTTTTTCTGGGAGATGCAGAAGCTGGGGGTGATGGTGGGGTTAAACCAACCTTGCACATTGGTGGGAGGGCGTATGGGGTCAGTGTGTGAATAACAGCCTCTGCTTTTCTGCATCAGCCAAACAACAATAGAGTGGGAGTGGCAACCTGTATTGAAGGTTCACCATGTGCTATGCCCTTTCTTTAAGTGTAGAAGCTCATTTAACCCTCAAGACAATTTTATGGGGTCAGTATCTATGAGGTCAGTATTGTTATGTCCTTTTTGCAAAGGAAGAAAATGAGACGCAGAAAAGAAGACATTTAATCCATTTACCCAGGATGCTGCTGCTGGGCTGAGTGTAAAGGAGCTGGGATTTGAAACCGGGGCTTCATAAACCACGTGGCCTCTAGGATATTGTGCCTAGGATTCCCTTCTCTGTTCAACTTGAAGTTCCTCTCAGCAGAGTGGTGTCCTTTTTCTCTGCCCGTAGTGGCCCATTCCCCGGGTTGTGATCCACGCACGGGCGTCCCCAGAAGGAGGCTTAGAAGCTCCGAAGCAGCTCAAATGAACCTTTGCCATTGTGCCTCTACATGCCCTGTTCCTTTTCTGAGAACAACCAACTTCCTCAGGCCTTCGAATCATCTCTCATTTGGAATAATCAGTGTCTGAATGAAGGAGGTCTCCAGCATTTGTGTGGTGCGGGGCGGGCCTCCCAGGATCCTCCCTGCAGAAAAATGAAACTAAGAGAGATTTATCTCCTGGGTCAGATAAAGGTGACTAAATGCAAACTGGCCGATTCCTTTCGGCAAACAGTTCCCTGGGGAGGGCTCCTACAAGGAGGAGGAGAGCCCATCGATCCCGGAAATGCTTCGAGGTGACTTTCAGGAGAGACTTAAAGGAAAAAGCCCTCGTGTCTTTACAGCCTCTGGTGACTCGTTCAGCCTTGTAAAACTCCCTGTACCAGCCCACAGAGCGAGGAAGGAGGGGGTTGGGGGCGCTTCTTCCTTACCGTTGCTGCAAAGGAAGAACTCGGTAAAATTTGACCTCGGAGATCTCTAGCTGAGTCCTTCATTCACCTGTCAAGCACCTATTGAGTGCCTACTGTGTGCCTGCTGTGCACTTTTTATGCTCTATCCTGCTGAATCCTCCAGATGGCACCATTCTTACCCCCATTTTCTAGCAGAGAAACCGAGGGTATCTGAAGGGAGGCAAATATTTCTAGAGTCCTAAGGCAAGCAAGAAGGTAGGTCTTGAGATACGGATTTGCTTCCACCAGCCTCCCTGGTCTGGTTTCCTTCCTGCCTCACTCCCTGTCTCATCAGATCTGGTTCTCACCCAGCTTCATCTCCAAGTCTGGCTCAGGCTTGTTCTTCTCTATTTCTCTTCCTTTCTCCTTTGTGCTCTCAGACTTGTAAGAAACCTTCCTTATAATCTGGGGAAACAGCCGGTGCATCTTGGAGACTGAGTTTCCTGTGGGATCTCCAGGTTCACACCAGCCTTTTCTCCCGTAGTCATCCCGCCCTCATTCATTAAGGTACCAGTAGCACCAGCTGGGAAGGGTAACTTGACTTGCGGTCTGCAAACTTACTCTGGCCCTGCAAAAGGCCAAATAGTAAATACTTTAAGTTTTGTGGTGCATTGTGCTATTGGGGTGCCAAGGCAATATGTAAATGAATGGGCATAGCTGTGTTCCAATAAAACTTTATTTACAAACGCAGGTGGTTGGTGAGATTTGGCCCATAGGCTGTCATTTGTTGATCCTTGGGATAGAGGATAAAAGATCTGGTTTTGGGGTTTGCAGACCTGAGGCTTCCCCGCAGGCCACTTTTTTTGTTTGTTTGTTTTTACTTCCTTGCTGTGTTACCTTGGGCAAGTTGGTGCATCTTTCTGAGCCCCGTTTCTTTTCTGTGAAATGAGATAATTCTAGCACCTGCCGCCTGGGCTATTGCTAAGTTGAAATGAAACCATGCAGTGGATTGCGCATAGTCAGTGAGCAAACTGGTAGCTGTTATTTTATGACGAATGACTTTAAACCGTCTGAGGAAAGCACCTCTTCTTCCCTCATTTGGGGGTAAGGGAAGCTGGTGTGCTGGTGTTCTGATGTTTTGTGGTTCATTATGCTGATAAGATTTCCATTCTTTTCAAGTTAATGCACTTGCATTTTAATGACTTAGAAAGGTTGCAGAATCTGCCTCCTTTGGGATGGAACTGGCTGGCTGGCCTTTTGTGAGGGTGATAGTTGGTAAAACTCTGGACACCCCCATGCTCCCTTTGAGTCTAGCCTCTGGTTCCCTTTCCTGGCTCCAGAAGGACTGACTCAGTGGGTCTAGCATGCCCACCAGGGATCCTCTGGTTGAGAGCTGATCACAAGTGGCCAATTAATCTATTACTTGCAGATACATTTTCCATTAGCAGTGGTGGAATCAATTAGTCAGCGTAATGAACTCGAGTCTGGGCAACAGGAAGGAGAGATTAACTCCTTGGTTTCCAAAGGAGGCTGGGATGGCGGGGGAGCGTGGAGAAGATCTGGGGAGAAATCGAGGGGCTGGGTAGGGACAGAGGTTTGGGAACCACAGTCAAGCTTCCAGGTAGTAAGATGAGGTGGGTTGGACCCAAAGAGCTCTAGCTTAGAGCCAAGTAAAAATGGCTTTTCTAGTCATGTGGACATGACAGAGTCATTTTGATCTCAGTTTCCTCCTCTGCAAATGGGGATCATAATTGTACACACCTCTTGGGATTGTTGTGAGGAACAAATAAGTTGTATGAAATACAGAGCCCCATGTCGGGAGTGGCAGATTCTCAGTGAATGCTGATCTTTCTGATACCCCTTTTTCCTGCCTCACCACAAACCACGAAGAGGTGAAAAACAGACTTCTTGACTTAGAGCTAGACATAACAGAAACTTCTCCTAAAATTCCTCTAGCTCAGATTCACATTCAAATACATTTCAGAAGCTAGGACTCCAACAGATGCCTTTACTGCAGGCCTTGTCAGGGACTTAAACTTCTGACATGTATCATGATGCTCCACAAGGGATTGGAGCAAATTTCCCAGACATGTTAGAATGAAACAACATCCTTTTCCCATCTCAGAGCATGGCACAGGACTGTGAGTTTTATTGGTAAAATGGTAGGAAACGGTGCATTCCCCAAATTCTACCCAGATAGAGTCCGCCTTCTCCCAAAGCCCTCCCTGTCTACACAAGCAACTTTCTCCCTCTGATCATTGTCGTTACATTATGTCGGTGCAAAAGAAATTGCAGTTCTTGCCATTACTTTCCATGGCAAAAACCGCAATTACTTTTGCACCAACTTAATGGACTTGAACCAGGGTCTGCTCGCCTGGTGCAATAAAACCAGATATCCACACTGAGGTCTTGCAGTGGCAGAAAGTTTATTTACCAGGTGCCAAACAAGGAGGACCAGACAGCTAACGCTTACATCCTGACCTCCCGATGCCCTGCACGTAAGTGTTTTTAAAGGCAGGGGTAAATTTTGGGAGAAGCTGCTGGCAAGATTGTAAATCCATACATGGAGATCACACATTGGTCTTGGCCTAAAAGAGCAGGATACCTTGAAGCAGAGGCTTACAGGTCATAGGTAGATTCCAAGACTATCCGATTTGCAATTGGTTAAGGAAGGGAAGCTTTGTTTAAAAATTTGGGGTCAGCAGAGAAAAATGTTAGCTGGCTCTGGGGTGCGACTCCCTCCCGACTCCTTAGGGAGAAATTTAGAAGAAAAAAATAGGGGTCAGAGTTCAGCCTTCAGTTCCCCCTTATCTGAGGTCTGTGTGACAGCAGAGCTGCTCAGTGGGGGTCATTGGTGGGTGTTCAGGGTTCTGGAAAACAACTCAGGGACGCATGTTAAGATGTTATCTTTAGTTTCTATAGGGGAATAAAACATCTGACTAACTTCCTTGGTTCCTGTTTTAGCCTTCTTACTATTACCCTCTTGCTTATCAAATTGCTTTTTTTTTTTTTTTTAAGACAGGGTCTCACTCTGTCATCCAGGCTGGAGTGCAGTGGTACTATCTCAGCTTACTGCAACTTCCGCTTCCTGGGTTCAAGCAATTCTCCCACCTCAGCCTCCCGAGTAGCTGCGATTGCAGGTATTCACCACCACACCTGGCTATTTTTGTACTTTTAGTAGAGACGGGGTTTCGCTGTGTTGGTCAGGCTGGTCTTGAACTCTTGACCTCAGGTGATCCACCCGCCTCAGCCTCCCAAAGTCCTGAGATTACAGGCATGAGCCACCGTGCCTGATCTTTAATTTTTTTTTTTAAGTTCCAGTGTACATGTGCAGGATGTGCAGACTCGTTACATAGGTAAACATGTGCCGTGGTGGTTTGCTGCACCTATCAACTCACCACCTCGGTATTAAGCCCAGCATGCGTTAGTGCATTTGTTCTTTTCCCTAATGCTCTCCTCCACCCCGCCCTTCCCCAACAGGCCCCAGGAAATGTTGTTCTCCTCCCCGTGCCCATGTGTTCTCATTGTTCAGCTCCCACTTGTAAGTGAGAACATGCGGTATTTGGTTTTCTGTTCCTGCATTAGTTTGCTGAGGATAATGGCTTCCTCTTTATCTAGTCTGTCATCGATGGGCGTTTGGATTGATTCCACGTCTTTGCTGTGTGAGTAGTGCAGCAATGAACATACGCATACATGTATCTTTATAATAGAATGATTTATGTTCCTTTTTGTATATACCCAGTAATGGGATTGCCGATCAAATGGTATTTCCGATTCCAAATCGTTGAGGAATTGGCACACTGTCTTCCACCATGGTTGAACTAATTTACCTTCCCACCAACAGTGTAAAAGCATTCGTATTTCTCCACAATCTCACCAGCATCTGGTGTTTCTTGACTTTTGAATACCTGAGGCCAATAAACGTGAAAAGTAGCTCAACATCACTGATCGTTAGAGAAATGCAAATCGAAACCACAATGAGATACCACCTCACGCCAGTCAGAATGGTGAGAACTCCTCTCCTTTTGAAGGTTGAGTCATGTCCCGTTGCGTAGGTGTACCACAGTCCGTTCATCCTTTCACTCACTGATGGACATATGGCTTGTTTCTGGCTTTCAGCTGTTGTGAGTAGCGCTGCTGTGAACGTGGGTGTACACGTGTTTCTGTGAGTCCCTGTTTTCAGTTCTTCGGGGTATATACCTAGAAGTGGGATTGCTGGGTCATGTGAATTTCACTTCCGTTAATAATAATAATAAAAGCTTCCTCTGGCTATAGGGGGCAAGAGTAGAAGGTAGAAGCCCAGAGACAAGGCCCAACCAGCACACCCCTGAGCAAGCTGGCATTAAAATCCCATCTCCCAGTTGCCTAACTGGAAGTCGCCTGAAAGGAGCCAACACACTCCCTGGGGCAGGAACTTTCTAGTCTTGGCTGAAATGTGCTCCATCCCAAGTGCCCATCCACCCTCATCCTCCAGACACTGGCAGGTAGCCTTTCCGGGAGCACTGGATGTTCCCTGTGCTGCGGCGGCAGTTGGAACAGGCTGTTCATCAGTGTCTCGGGGTCTGGAAAGCCAGTCTGCACCTCCGTGTCACCGCCACCCCCTGCCAGGGAGCGCGTGTGGTGTATGTATTAGCAGGTAAACTGCCCCCCATAATGGAGATGGATGGGAGCCCAATTTCGTAACAGAGAACCTTTCATTAAGAAAACCACTGCCTTTGGATGATCTAAAGGCACTAACGGGCTGGCCCCAGCCTGGGACTTAATTATCTTACCGCTAATGAGCTGCAGTTCCCAGCTTGCTGGTGCATCTCAGCAACAATAACCGCCTGGCCTTGGGCTCCTTTTTCCCCACTGTGGGCCTCGGGTGACATGGTTAGAGATTGTAGAGGATGTGGCAGCTGGGAAGGTCACCATGAGGATGACTTCCTAAGAATGGCCTCTGTCTTCCTGAAGATCAACAGAGGTGTCTGCAGCAGGAGACAGGAAAGTAGACAGGTGGAGGTACTTTCTGATGAGTGGCCTGGAAAATGCTTACGGGGGGCCCTGAGCCTTAACTATGTCTGTGTCCATCTCCAGGCCCTAGTATCCTCCCAGGGTGGAACCAGGATGAGAGAGGCCCGGGTTAGGTGAGAGAGAAAGGCAGGGATAGAAATATATTATGTGCAAAAGTGTCTGTTACACATAAGGACTTGTTCTCCTCCCAGCTGTTTGCCTGATCGATTCCTGCTGGTCTCAGGGGACCTGCTACTTCTCCAGGGAGCTCTGCCGAGACTGTATTCTCCACAGTAGAAAACCTCTCTCATCTCTCCCTAGCACATCTCCCTGTTTATATCCTTTCCAGCTCATCCTGTCTATAATTACCTTGTTTATTAATGCATTTAATTGTTTACTGTCTGGCTCCCAAGTTTCTGTCCTCTTCATACTAGCGGGGTCTTCATCTCTTTTGCAAACTCTCTACCCTTTGTGCCTAGAAACCTGCCAGGTACATTGTTCGTGCTCAATACATGTTTGTGGAATGAATGAATGAATGAATGAACTGTCGATTATTTCTGAGATATAGATGTATTCATAGCTCAGAGTAAGCACAGTGCCCTTTTTAAAGTTTTTTTAAAAAATTATGGTAAATTATACATAACATAACCTTTACCATTCGTATGTGTAGAGATTAGAGAGGACGTGGAAGCCGGGAGGGTCATCATGAGGGCCACTTCCTAAGAATGGCCTCTGTCTCCCTGAAGATCAAAAGAGGTGACTGCAGCAGGAGAGAGAAAAGTTAGACAGGGGTAAGTACTTTCTGATGGGAGGACAAAACCATCACCAGTGTCCATCCATACAGTTTTTTCATCTTCCCCAACTGATACTCTATACCCGTTAAACACTCACTCCCCATTTCCCCTGCCCCAGTTCCTGGTAACTTCTATTCTGCTTTCTGTCTCTATAAATATGACTCCTCCAGGGACCCCTAGAAGTGGAACCATGCAATGCAAGTGGCAGGTAACTTACTGAGCATTCTAGTTTGGCGCAGCACTCAGCATTTTGCCCTGTGTGGAGTCGATCCGTCCTTTTGTGTCTGCTATCTCTCACTTGGCATGATGTCATCAAGGTTCACCTGGTTTAGCATGGGTCAGTGCTTCACTCCTTTTTATGGCAGAGTAATATTCCATTGTATGGATAAACCACATTGGGTTTATCCATTCATCCATTGCACAGTGCACTTTCGAGAGAAGATGAGTAGATGGTGCAAGGTAGGGAATTATATATTTCTGTTTTGGAAACTTCAGAGTAAGAGAGAGCTTTCCCGTCCAGTCGGGTCTCGTGCCTAGAGCTGTGTGCTTTGTGTGCTGGTGACACCAACTTGCTTTACACCTCCATGCCTTTGCCTATGCTGTTTTCTATGCTCGAAGCACCCTTCCCACTGCCCATTGTTGGCCTGACAAGTCTCATGTCGGTTTCAGGGTGAAAACCTCAATGAAAGCGGAAATTACATCTGTTTTATTCACCTCTGTATTTCCAGATCATTGGATGCCATACATACAGAGAAGCATGCATGCATCCTTGCATGAATGAATAAGTCATTCCAAGCTACACTCCTCCAGAGGGTCCTCCTTGACTGCACCTCCTGCTATGAAGCTAATGCTGGCTGTTTTCAAGTCTGTCACCGCACTCATTGATCGATGCTGTGTTTGTCTCTCCTGTCAGACTACGTGTTCCTTGAGGACAGTGCTTCTGTCTTACTCATTTTTGTGCCCCTCCCTTGTCCTATAATGTCCGCAGTGTGGGTATCTATTGAATCATGCTGAAGGTTGTGCACAGATCAGATGTCAGCTGTTATTATCCTCCTTCCCCCTGCCACCCCACCCCAGCCACCTGGCTTCAGGCGGTCTTCTCTTCATCTCAGCAGGACCGGGAGACCACAGGACACTCCCTCGAGCTTATGCTGTCAGTGACTTGCTGCACAGTGCTATGATGTGGAAACCTCCTGCTATAACTATCGTATAACCTCTTACATCTTTGTGGCACTCAGATGTTCCTTAGCTTCCTTGAGCCTCCAACAGCCTACTGATGGTTAAGAGAAAAGACTGGTCGGGCGCTGTGGCTCACGCCTATAATCCCAGCACTTTGGGAGGCTGAGGCGGGCGGATCATGAGGTCAGGAGATCGAGACCATCCTGGCTAACACGGTGAAACTCTGTCTCTACTAAAAATACAAAAAAAATTAGCCAGGCATGGTGGTGTACGCCTGTAGTCCCAGCTAGGGGCTGAGGCAGGAGAATGGCATGAACCTGGGAGGCGGAGCTTGCAGTGAACCGAGATTGCGCCACTGCACTCCAGCCTGGGTGACAGAGCGAGATTCCGTCTCAGAAAAAAAAAATGGAGAAAAGACTATGGTGTTCACTTTACAGGGCAGGAAACTGAGACTCAGAGATGGGAATGGCTTTGAAGTTTGTTAGTAACAGAGGGTACACCAGCACCCAGATTGCCTACCCCTAGGTCCTGATTTTCCCCTCTCTTCTATTCTCAGGGAAATGCATTTATAAAAAGTTTAACATTAGTAGTGATAAGAACAACAAAATCAATACGACTGGCAGATAAACTTGTTTTGAGCACCGGTTCTGGTCAGGCACAGTGCTCACCATTTTACATAGCTTGGAGTCGGTATCGGTCAGTTTCCCAAATGTGTTTTTTTTTTTAAAAGAAATGGAAATCAAGAGGCATTTGAAATATGTCTTTTGTATCAAAGAAACACAGAGGACTTGAAGATGGAGGAGACCGTGTTTTATTTTATGGCCCTGGATAAAGTCACTACGTCCATCCCTCCGAGACTCAGTTATCCCCATCTGTAAAATGGGTGGTTGGATGAAATGAACACTCTAGGTCTTCTCAGAGCTGACATTGTACAGATTCATCAGTGAGTTTCCTCTGACTCTCCTTGAATGTGACTTTGTCCTCTCGGAGGGTGGTCCTGGCATCAGCGAGGGTGACGATGGTTTCCTCCCTGGAGTCTTTGGATTGCCATGAGAGCGAGGAGCCACTCAGCAACATGAGGAAGCCACATGCGCCACATTCTTCAATGGCAGCAATTTTCCGTGTAATTAAGTTTATTCATCATGTATATTAAGGGGAAAATGGAGACACATGATCATCACAGCCCATTTGCCATCGACATCCATCTCTCAAGCGTCGCTTCTGTTTTCTCCAAGACCAACAACCATGATGGATGTGGGGCCCAGGAGAGCCATCTGGCATGAGGACTCGTGGGGACCCAGCCCCCTACAGGAACCAGGTCTCACCCCCCGGACACATGCTTCTCCCAAAACCGTCCCTGTCCTCAAGGAGCTGATAACTCAGGAATCATGGTTAATGGTGACATTGGCTAACACTGGATGTTGCTTTCCTTTAACCTTGCAGTTAGCTTTCTTCCAGCAAAATGCTGAGATGTTACTCCTGTGTTCACATGTGGAAACGCAGCGTGGCTGCACTGTTTCTACCGCTGTAATCATTGTAGCTTCCTCGGGCTCTCTTTTTAAGCTAAGCCTTAGCCTGGTTCCTTGTACCTATAGGGAGTTCAATTCATTTACCAATTCACTCAACAAATATTTGAGCGCTTCTCTGGTGGAAGACGACCATTCCAGGCTTTCGGGATTTATCAATGAACAGAAGAAAGCCTCTCGGCCTCCTCAAGCTTACTTGGTGAATGTTTTGGAATCAAAAAACGAATAAAGGAGCAAGAACATACGAATCACTTCATTTATTCAACAAACATTGAACGCCTCCTGTGGACCGCACCGTGCTGATCACACATGGCTAAATGGCTAACATGGGACGCAAGCAGCTTCTTCTTTTTCCTCATGGAGCTTACATGCTAGCGGAGAGGGAGGATTAAGTCAAAGAATCGCACCAGTGAGTTTCTAATTACAAAATGAGGTAAAGCACTATGAGGGAAAGGGTGTTTTTCAGAGCGTATGAGAAGTGCGTGTTCTAGACTGGGGGTGGGGATTCAGGAAAACTTCTGGAGGGAGAGAGGCTTAAACTAAAACCTGAGGCAAGGGTTTTCATCAAGTGGGAGAAGGAAGTGCAGGGGCATGGAGTAGAGGAATAGCATGAGGGCTCTATCCGTTAGGATGCCTTAGGCTGTCCGTGTCTGAAGACCCAACTCAAAATGGTTTAAACCATAAAGACAATTTGTTACCATATCGTAAGAAGTCAGAAGTAGGGGCCGGGCGCGGTGGCTCACGCCTGTAATCCCAGCACTTTGGGTGGCTGAGGCGGGTGGATCACAAGGTCAGGAGATTGAGACCATCCTGGCTAACACAGTGAAACCCCGTCTCTACTAAAAATACAAAAACAAAATTAGCTGGGCGTGGTGGCGGGCGCCTGTATTCCCAGCTACTCGGGAGGCTGAGGCAGGAGAATGGCGTGTACCTGGGAGGCGGAGCTTGCAGTGAGCCGAGATCTCACCACTGCACTCCAGCCTGGGCGACAGAGTGAGACTCCATCTCAAAAAAAAAAAAAAAAAAAAAAAAAAAAAAAAAGAAGTAGGGCAGCTCCAGGGAGGGCTGGTTAATTCTGTGGCTCAATGACATCATCCAAGCTCAACGTCTTTTCTGCCTTCTTTAGAGTGCGGTACAAAATACTCCATGTTATTTCTTCATGGTCATGAAATGGCTGCTGGAGTCGGCTCCCACAACAGCATCTAAACCTAGAAAAGAGACTTCTGCTTCTCAGACTCCTTTTAAAGAGAGAAGAAACCTTTCTCAGAATTCTCCCAGGACATTTTTCACTGGCCAGGACTGTGTTGGTTCATACGAGCCAATGGGGTTGGGAGGAAGCCTGTTGGGTGGACAAGAGCGTCCTGGAATCCAAGATGACCCAGTCTGGAGCTAAGGAAACGTGGGCTGGAATCTGATATGATTTGGATCTGTGTCCTCACCAAATCTCAGGTCGAATTGTAATCCCCAGTGTTGGAGGTGGGGCCTGATGGGTGGTGATTGGGTCATGGAGGTGAATTTCATATGAATGGTTTGGAACCATCTCCTTGGTGCTGTCCTCATGATAGTGAGTTCTCACGAGATCTGGTGGTTTAAAAGTGTGTAGCACCTTCCTGCACCTTGCTCCTGTTCCTGCCATGTTTACACCTTGCTCCCCCTTTGCCTTCTGCCACGATTGGAAGCTTCCTGAGGTCTCCCCAGAAGCAGAAGCTGCTATGCTTCCTGTACAGCCTGCAGAGCCATGAGCCAGTTAACCTCTATTCTTTATAAACTACCCAGTTTCAGATATTTCTTTGTAGCAATGTGAGAACAGATTAATACAGAATCTCAGTTTTGAAGTCAATAGGCTGTGTGACCTTAGATAAATCTCTTCCCCTCACTGGGTCCTAAGCCCCCAATCTGAAAAACTAGAGGGTTGGACACATGGAAGGATTGTTTTTCCATGTGTAAGCTTCTAGGATTCTAAATGAGCCATTGCTAGGATGGGAGTTGGACATGTTGTTCAACACATTTTTGTCTTTCTGCCTTCTGAGCACTTGAAGCTTGCATTTCCCGGCTCCCTTGCAAGTAGGTGGGGATTATGGTACTAGTTCTGGCCAATGAGTTGAGCACATGTTCCTGTCCAGGCTGGAGCATTTGATTCCAGGTTTGAGACTACAGATTTCTCTTTCCCTCTGACTATGGCTAATATTTGAGATGGTGACTGTGCCCTGTCAACCTGAGGCCCTGAGTGACTGTAATGAGAGCCTCACCTTTTCCATGCCAGCCCAATAGGCATGCAACACAAGCATGAAATAAACATAGGATGATGCGGGGGTTACTTGTTACAGCAGCAGGACGAATCCTATCCTGACTGATATGGTTATGCTGCTAACCATGTAGCTGACACAGAAGGGGAACTGACTCTGTGCTTGGCTGGGTGAAGCCCTTTACTTGCTTCTATTTAACCCTCACAGCAGCCTTGTGGAATGGGTGCAATTAGCACCCCTATTTCAAAGATGAAGCAACAGAGGGGGAAAACCAGCAGCTCAAGTTCACATAGCAGGGGAGGAGCAGAGCCAAGGATTCAAACTCCAGTGAGTCTGACTCTGAATCATGATGAAGCCATATCCTGCCTTGATAAAGCTTGGCAGAGCTTTTGTTCCAGGCTAAGGAATGGATGAAGAGCTTGAAGAGCTGTGCCTGTGAGCATGTGCATGCATGCATGCATGCGTGTGTGCGTGTGTGTGTGTGTGTGTGTGTGTGTGTAGCTGGCTCTACCACGCTTCACTTCAGAGTGAGAGAGACCTTGGTGGGGGAGAAGGAGGGGCATTCCCAGTCAGAAGAGATCCCCATCCTGCCCCATCTTTCTCCTTGCAGACACCTCCTTGCCTCCTTGCAGCTTTCTCTGCCCCAAGCTCCCTGCAGGCCCTGAGCCATCTCTGCCTTCTAAGAGACCTAATTAAGCCCTGGTGAGGAGGTCGGGAGCGTCAGTTCCTGGCAGGCAGCTCTCTGGAGTGGGGAGAATGGTGGATGGGTCATCCGTGGATCCTGAGTGGGGTAGCAGAGAGAATAATAATGATGTCTCCCATAATCATAGTAACCATAACATCACCGGGCTAGCCTTAGGAAGAGTTATAGCAGTAGCTGCCATTGTTATGATTATCCCCCACTAGCCTGGCTCAGGGTTGCAATAAGCATTTATGAAGCATTCCCAGTTCACCATTAGGATCTTACTAGAGACAGAATCCTTTCGTCTATGCTCCATCCTCATCCGCTCATCTCACTAGGAGTGTTTGAGGGGGGTGCCCCAGCTGGAAGAGCCCCAGACTTGGCCTTCAGGTCAACTCATCGCCCTGCTTTACAAAAGAGGAGCCTGAGGCCTCGACAGGCCAAGTTCAAGGCTGGTCGGGGTAGAGCTGGAACCAGAAGAGTGTGGTGCAGGGAGGCAAACCCGGGTCCCTCTCGGGGCCCTTCGGGATTGCGGGTCAGTGGAGATGGGGAGGCTGACGCTGGAGAGGGCCAGGTCTCCCCAGGGGTTACTCAGGGGCTATGGCTGGCCCTGGGCTACCAGAGGGTACAGGGTCGTGGAGGGCCATGGTCCTGCTGATGAGGCAGCTTTGGTGAGGGGCCGTAGAGCTGAGCCCCGAGGCTCTCACTCCCCAATCTGCTTCCGGCAGCCGCCGCCTCAGGGAAAGCAGCCTTATTAGTACAGCCGCCTGCACGGCCGTGGGTGCAGCCAGGGGCGGAAAAGGCCTCATTTACCCCAGTGCCGGACCCTGTGAGCAGCAGCCGCATACGCCCCAAGGGCAGCTCGCAGAGCCACATGTATGTCTCGGGCCCTCAGTCGACAGAGTGTGCTTGGACAGGCTTGCATGCTCAGGTAAGCCAGTTGGCCAGGCTTGCATGCTCAGGTAAGCCAGTGTATACAGAGACACACACAGGTGTATGGAGATGACACACAACTGCAGGGATGTTCCCACACCCACACAGCGCAGGGCACACACGTATGCATCTGGGTGTGCAAACACGAGTTCAGACATCACGCACGCACGTATGTTCCCCTCCCCCACTCACGTCCACTCTTGCCTCTCTGCACACACAGTCACACAACAGGTGCCCACATACTCAGGAACACAGAAATACACAGAAGCACAAATATGGACTTCACATGCCTGTGTAGGGTCCTGCCTGTTTACCTAGACACAGGCTGGTAAACATGTGTACACTGAGAAGGCACACACATGGGCAGGTCTCCAAATACTACCCCTGCATCCAGGAATGCACACACCCACATATTCCCTTGTCCTTTTCATGGACAAGCACTCCAGATAAGTGATCATCGACATCGGCACACCTGTGCCCACGGTGCGTGGGCGCGTGTATCTCTGTCTCTGCTAGGTTCTACTCATCTTCCTGAGGGACTCCCCAAGGACATCCCGATAGATATGGACAGCATGGGCAGTCGCAGTCAGATGTCCTGACTGCATCCCAGCTGGGGTGGGGTTGTGGGAAATCGCACACAGGCCTAGGTTTGAATCCCGCTCTGCTGCTTACAGCTGGGCTGTGTGACCTTGGGCAGGTCTCTTTACCTCTCAAGAGCCTTTGTCCTCCCGCATAGAGACGTGCAAACACCCGCTGCCACTTGGTGGCGTTGTGCGGAAGGTGAAGGGAGAACAGTGCAGAGGACAGGCTCCGAGCAGGGCAGGCTGGAAGGAGTTAGCAGATTCACCCATCTTTATTCTTATTTCCATATTATTATTATTATGCTTATCCTATTATTATTTTCATATTATTATTATTATTATTATCCTACTATTATTATTACACATAGACCAGGTGACGACACAGGCCATCAACAGGTCAAGGACAGAGGCCTGTAACAGATCCTTCTCCGACAGCCCTCTGAGGGAACCAAGTCTGCTGACACCTTGTTCAGGGACTTCTGGCCTCCAGAACTTCAAGACGACAAATTTCTATTGCTTAACCACCCAGTATATTTTGTACGGCAGCCCTAGCACACTAATAGAGATTTTGGTCTATGACATTTTTCTCTATAGCAGATCCAGTAGGTTACCAGCAAGGTCCAACTATTTATCACCCCTCACCCCAGGGCCTGGTGGGTCCCAGGTGAGGGGAGCCTGGCCTTTCTGGGACGAACAGGACCTGCACCTGCCTGCGAGGAGCACTGGGGAGCCGGGATTCTCCAGGCACCGAGCACTCGTGTTGCCGCTGCAGAGACAGCCAGGCCCATTGTAACAGTGACTTAGGGCTGATGTAACAACCCTCGTATTCTTTTAGTGTGGCCTGAAAGTTGCTATTAAACGGAATATTGAGATAAGGAAGTGGGAGTCGGGAAAGGTTAGACACTATTTATTCAGGTTTTCATAGGGCACTAAAATATCCTCAGCCACACAGCCCCTCCCTCCTTCCCGGCCTGGGCTCCCAGCACGCACGCAGGAAGCTCTGGGCTGTCACGCTGCCTCCCTGGCTGGCCAGTCTCCTGTGGCAGCCTGGACCTGCGAAGCGCCTGGGTTCTGGGCTGGGGGGGATCTGGGACTGAATCTTACCCTGGCTTGCCGACCTCAGCACAATAGCTGAGCTTTGGAGTTTGGGGAATGGTGGGGAACCGAGGACAGAGTGGGACGGTGCAGGGCGCATAGCAAGGGGCAAGGAGGACCAGTGCCCCTCCTCTCTCCCCAGAGGCCCCCCTGGAGGCAGGAGTGGGAGGTTCACAGTGTTGTCTTCCCATGGCATGCACCTCACAGCCCCCCAACCCCTCCCTCTCCCAAAGTCTGAATCCCAGGCTCACGGCTCTGCTGGCACACCTCTGATGGGAACCTGATTACCTCCTGCAGATTTTCTCTCCTTTCTCCTTGGTCCCTCAGGGTCCTTCTGGAGGTAGAAGTCAACCCGTCCAACCAGCCTTCTCAAGAGGACCCCCAAAATCTGTCATTTAAAATCCAGGGGAAGTCTCTCTTTTTCCTCCCCTGGAGCTCCTTGCAGGAGAATGAAGTCAAGGGAGGTAGATAGACCGTCAGTCCCACAAGGCAGCGTCTGTTGGTTTTACGTGCTGCTGCATCCCCAGCTCGTAGCAGAGGGCCTGGCGCACGGTGGGGCCACCAGGATTGTTTGTGGCAGGCAGGAGCGGTGGAGAAAAACTAGGATTTGGCATGACGCAGCTCTTGGTTCAAGACTGGTTCCTGTAACCTCCCTGAGCTGGAGTGGTTTCATCTGCACAGTGAAAACTCGATGAGGCCGTGTATATAGAACTCTCGGCACACAGTGGGCACAGATAAAGGCTGGTGTTCTTTCTCCCCTGTGTCAGCCACTCTCTGTTCTCCTTGGCAGCCCGGAAGAGCAGGTGGGTATCTGGATGGATACACTTCCCTGGTCATGGTTGGAAGTTCTGGGTGATTGGGGAGGATTGACTGAAGATGTGATCCTAGGTGATTCTGGAGGCAGTCACACACACACTGGGACATGCAGCCGGATCTGCCATGGGTGAGATAAGGAACCTGCCTGCTGGTTCTAACAGCAGCACAGAGGGGCAGAGGAGAACATTCCAGGACAGAACAAGCACCTGTGCAAAGGCCCTGGGGCTAGTGGAAGCAGGTGAGTAGAGAGACTAGGGGTTGGGGTGGGAGGGTGTGGAGTGATATCGTTTGGATGTGTGTCCCCTCCAAATCTCATGAAATGTGCTCCCTAATGTCGGAGGTGGGGCCTGGTGGGAGGTGTTGGATCAGGGGGTGGGTCCCTCATGGATGGCTTAGTGCCATCCCCTTGGTGATAAGTGAGCTATCGCTCTGTTAGTTCACATGAGAGCTGGTTGTTTAAAAGGAACCTGGCACTTCCATCTCTCTCTTGGATCCTGTCTCGCCATGTAACATGCTGCCCCCCGCTTCACTTTTCTTTGTGATTGGAAGCTTCCTGAGGTCCCACCAGAAGCTGATACTGGTGCCATGCTTCCTGCACCGTCTGCAGAACTGCGAGCCAAATAAATCTCTTTTCTTTATAAGTTATCTGGTTTTGGGTATTTGTTTACAGCAACACAAAAAAGACTAACATGGGGGTGAGGTTGGAGCGGGGGAAAGAAGGAGGAGTGGAGGAGACAGGGCTGGGGAACTGTAGGGGCCAGTCAGGCATGGCCAGGGGGCTGCGGCCCTATGTCTGGATTTCCTTCTAAAGGCAATGAGAAGTGTATTCTAAGAAAAATGGGAAACTTTCTAGGGATTTGAAGCAGAGGCCTGTAACAAGGAGGTTTGTGTTGAAGAACATTTCTTTGGCTGTAGTTAAGAGCTGAAGCACTGATCGGGGTGAGAGTGGAGGCAGGGGGCCTAATTAAGAATTAAGAGCTGATGGGGAGGGAGAAAAGGTGGTGGCCAGGCCTGAGGGTAGAGTCAAGGTACTAAACTCGATTCTGGGGCCCTGGAGCCCTGGCCAAGCCTAAGATGGGAGGGAGGAGGGGATGCCGCTGCTCTGTGGCTGGGCTGAGTCCCTGTGGGCTGATCTGGAGGGGTTAGAAACAGCCTGGGGAATGTGGAGGTGCTGGCTTAGGCAGGCCCCGCCCCCAGATCAGGGAGTGCGCTGGGGCAGGTTAATGACATGGTGCAGGACACAGGGGCAGGCTGGTCTCTGGGGAACAGTGAGAGGGGAAAAGGGCATACGTGAATATGTGTGCGCACACGTGTTAGCACAGTCTGACGATCTGTATGAGGGTGCACGTGGGTGGGCACATGTGGGTGTGCCCGGTTGCAGATATATAAACATTTACATAGGCAATGCCTGGCATCACTGCAGAAGGAACGTGACATCCTAGGGACAGCAAACTACAGTCCCTTTTTCTTGAGAATTAACCCCATGGACAATATGCAAAACTCTTAAAATGCCTGGGAGTAAGAGAATACACACAGAAGAGGCCCAAAGAAATCTGGCTTCACTTGTGGGCATAATGATAATTTGCTGTTGTTTTTAAGAGTTCTGCACGTAGTATCTCATTTCATCCTTGCAACAGCTCTACAATTTAGTGACTTATTTTTATTTTCAGGCACTAGAGCAGATCATGTCCCATGAACTATGTGCTTTGCAAGTACTAATCCATTTCATCCTCAAGAGAATGTCTAAGGTTTCATGCCCATTTTACAGATGAGGAAACTGAGGTACGAAGAGCTTAAGAAATGGGTCATACCTTACACAGCTAGTTCACAGGCAGGTCTGGGATTCAACCCCTCAGGGCTGTTTGGCTCCAGACTATACTCTTAAACACCATGTCAGACCATTTTAATCCCCAGTTTACAGATGAGGAAACTGAGGCTCAGAGAGGTGAAGTGACTTGCCTAAAGTCACACAGCTACAAAGAGGAGAGTCTGCCTGATTCCTGAACCCAAGCTCTTGACTCCAGTCTCAGTGAGGTTACCAATGGCAGCTTTGAATTCTCCCCTTTAGACCCTCTCAGGAGGTGGGGGCCCATGAGTAGTGGTCTTGGGGTCCACCTGTCATTGAGAGACATCTGTCCTCTGCTGAAGATTAAGTCTTCAGAGTAGATGAGAAGAAGGACAACCCCACAGGACCCTTAGGGGACAGTAGGGAGATGGGCTGCCGCCCTCTGGGGATGGTATTTTCTCTCTCTAATGGTTTTTGACAGCCCTGACTGGTTTGGGTGAAGACAGGTTAAGTGCCTTCGTACCTGTGCATGTTTTCCAACAGAGAGAGGCAGGCTATGTTGAGCGTGTGAATGGTGCCATCAGACACAGCACCCACCCATCCACACTGCTCCCGGCCACCCACACTGACAACAGAACTTGGAATCTAGTCTCTGTGCAATTGCCCCCCGGCTTCTCTGGCTGATCAAGTTGAAATGAAATTAAGGAACATCTACTTTGATAAAGGAAAATAGGGAAGAGGATAGAGGAGGTGAGTGAAGGCGGAAGGAAGAACAGTAACACTTAAAGTTACTATTTATTATTGGTATTTACTGGGAACCAGGCACATATATTATCTCATTAATCCTTACATCCACCCTGAAAATCGTATATTATCTCATTAATCTTTACATCCACCCTGAAAAGAAGGGGTTACTATTAGCTCCATCTTACAGATGAAGAGACTGAGGGTCAGAGAGGCAGTCACCTGTTGAAGGTCATCCAGTTAGGGCATTCCCAGGCTGCAATTTCAGAGCATCCTTCTGCGCATCCGAACTCCTATTTGCTGAGGACGTACCAGGTTTCCAGAACTTGACGGGTTTGAGAATCTGTGAGTCATGAAACAGGCAGACCAGACCTGGCCAAATTGGCTGAGGGGAGGAAGGGTGGAAAGACATCCAGAGATACCTGTGGGCAAGTAAAGGATTCCAGGCCACTGTGCTGAGTGTGTGTATTAATTCAGTCAGTCCACACACCCACCTGTGAGTTAGAAACTATTACCATGCCCATTTTACAGATAGGACAACTGAGGTCCCATGAAGAGAAAGGATCCTACTGCTAGTAAGCAAAAAGCTGGGATTCGAAGCCCATGATTTTAAAACTGTACTGAGGCTGGGTGCAGTGACTCATGCCTGTGATCCCCAACACTTTGGAAGGCTGAGATGGGTGGATCACCTGAGGTCAGGTGTTCCAGACCAGCCTGACCAACATGGAGAAACCCCATCTCTACTGAAAATAAAAAAAATTAGCCAGGTGTGGTGGTGCACACCTGTAGTCCCAGCTACTCGGGAGGCTGAGGTGGGAGAACCGTTTGAACCCAGGAGGCAGAGTTTGCAGTGAGCCAAGATCGTGCCACTGCACTCCAGCCTGGGTGACAGAGCGAGACTCCATCTCAAAAACAGAAAACAAAAAACAAAACAAAACAAAGCAACCGTGCTGAGTTTCAGAAAGTGATGAAGTTAGCGGTGATGATGATCACAGGTAGACAGTATCACATGCCTATTACTGGTCAGACGCTGTGCTAAGTACTCTTATAGATCATCTAAATTCCTCAGCAAGCAAAAGGAGACAGGTGCTGTGATCCCACCCCACGTCCTTGCCCATGCATTAGGAAAATGGGGCTCAGAGAGGAGGAGTGACTTACTCACTTGAGATTGGAACCAATTATCTCACTGGAGAGTTGGTGCCATTGATAAGGAAGCCACCTACCTCCTTTGAAAGATTATATATATTTTATGGCTCACCCTACTTCTGGAAAGACCCTGGGGAGCTTCGAAGAGGTGCTGGCTTTGGAGCTGGGTTTTGAAGATGGGAAAGATTTCTTCCCTCCCTCTTTCCATCGTTCCTTCCTTCCATATTTGAGTACGTGCTATGTGCCAGGAGTGTAGCAGTGGATGAGAGAAGCATGCTTCTGGCCCTCATGAACTCATCTTAAGTCTGCAACAGCCCCACCATTATTCCCGTTTAGCAGATGTGGTGCCTGAGGTGCTGATAACTTGGGTAAGGCCACCCGGCTAATCCAAGGTGGAGACAGAACTGAAACTCAGTGCCGTCCCACCTTGAACCTTCTGTCTGAGAGGGTTGCCTGCAAGGAACTGATGGGGATGCCCCAGGAGGGATGGGACCCCCAAACGAGAGCATGCAAAGTGGGTGCTGATGAGGTGTGAAGACCACCTACAAGCACTACGGTAGGGCCTGGGTAGGAGGCGGGAAGAGGAACAGTGAGGATATCTCTGTATTTGGAGAGGCCGCCATGATGGAGTCAGCCAACCTCACATCTAATTCTGGGGTTCCCAGGGTAGTGGAATTTCCTAACTCTTCTCTACTTTGTTGCCTTACGGTAAGAAATTTGCCAGAGATCATAATAGGCATTGGGGAAAACAGACCTGAATTCAAATGCTAGTTCTGCCACTTCCTATCTATGTGATTCTGGGCAAGTGATTTAAAACTGCAGATTTCTCATCAATGAAATGGACATAACAATATCAGCTTTCAAGTGAGAGCCTTGGGGGCTAACGAAGGGAAGTTACAAATGCTTCGTAAACTGTAAAGTGTTGTGTGGATGTGAGGTTCTGGTCATTATCTGCTCATGTGTCTGTCTTCACTACACATTTTGAGCACCCAGTGAGCAGAGTCCTTGTCTGACTCCATCCTGTATACAGTTGGTGCCCAATAAATGTCAAAGGCATGACCTGTTGTGGGGGTTATAGTTTGAGTTGTTCATTCTCTTTGTGAATAGGTAGCTGACTGTGACCTAGTCTGGGACCTCAGGGGTGTTTCCAGGATGAGTATGAGTAACAACAAGGGCAATAGCTTATTTTATGAAGTGCTTTATTTGTGCTTGGTTCATCTCATCCTCACAGCAACCCCATGAGATATATACTGGTATCATCCCTACTTTATAGATGAGGAAAGGGAGGCTCGAAGATGTTGTATTACTCGCCCAAGGTCACACAGCATCTAAGTGAGGGAGGTGGAACTCAAATCCCAGTTTGGATCTTTCTGACTCCCAAATGGGGCCCCCCAACCACTGGGAGACCCTGCTGCCAAAGGTTTCTGTCCCCAGGCCTGGGCAGAAGACAGAACAATGTGGAGTCTGTTGTCATCTGGGCACTCACATCCACTAATCATACAGTCAATTGCTCCTTTCAAATTACAGTAAATGTTTCCCCCCTTTGAACAAATCATTTACCGCAACTGCAGAAAGAGTGTCCTGTTTACACGCAGGGCCAAAGGAATTCCAATCTGAGTCTAATTATTGATGCCGAAGCTTCTATGGCCTTGGGAAAGAGCTGCCTAATTGCACCAATTAATACCTGCCACTCGTATGGGCTTTGTCAGGTTCAAGGTTTGGTTTTCTTCCTCTGCGGGTTGTGGGGAAGAGATGGGTTAGTGCGGCCACCGCGGGTTCGGACCTCTAGGCCATGGGCTGCGTGCACAAAGGGATTTTGTTTTTCGGCTATTGCCATTTTTGGAGGGGCAGCTTTATTTGGGGCCACCCAGGCACTTGGCCAGACCTCACCGCGGCAGGGACTGCCCTTTGCAGGAGAATGAGGGGCCTGAGGGATGAGGCTTCCAGGTTTCCTGTTGTGCTTCTGACTCACACTGAGGTCCTCAGCAGGGCGGGTCTCCTACCCGAGTTTCCCCATGCAGAAATGTGAAGGTTTATGGGATCAAATGTAACATCTGCAATTGCAGTGCAAACCTGACGAGGCGATTCAGGCTGAGGAATTTTTACTGAAAACGGGAGGGCAGCAGTTGGGTGTCACGTGACCCGGGCAGTTGAGTGTCACGTGACCCGGGTTCTAGACTTGGCTCCACCTATTACTTTCTGTGTAGCTTTAAAACAGTACATTTGCCGGCCGGGCGCGGTGGCTCACGTCTGTAATCCCAGCACTTTGGGAGGCCAAGGCAGGTGGATCACGAGGTCAGGGGATCGAGACCATCCTGGCTAACATGGTGAAACCCCGTCTCTACAAAAAATACAAAAAAATTAGCCGGGCGAGGTGGCGGGGGCATAGTGGCGGGTGCCTGTGGTCCCAGCTGAGCCAGGAGAATGGCGTGAACCCAGGAGGCGGATCTAGCAGTGAGCTGAGATCCCGCCCCTGCACTCCAGCCTGGGCAACAGAGCAAGACTCTGTCTCAAAATAAATAAATAAATAAATAAAAAATAAAATAAAACAGTACATTTGCCTCTCTGAACCTCAATTTCCCCACCTGCAAAATGAGAATGATGCTTGTGTGGAAACCTTGCAAAGAACATTTTGTCCCATAAATATGGAGGCTGTGATCGTCCCTTGGTGATGATGAGTTGGTTGATGAACTGAACAAATTCATATCTGAGAAAGGAACAAAATTGAGAAAGGAACAAAACTATGGGGAACTGGCTGGGTGGCAGATAGGGTGCTGGGTGGGAGTGGGGAGGCAGAGGAAAGTTCATGGGCTTTTACGTGAAACTGATTTGGGTTTGAATTTTACCTCCAACTCTTCTGAGCTCTGTGGTCTTTGGTAATAACAATTACAAGAATCCTGTATTGATTTTTGCTGTGTGTCGGGTATTGTGTGATATGGTATCATTTTTATACCCATTTTACAGATGAAGAGGCTGAGGCTCAGAGAGATCAAATGAGTTTCTCAAAGTGACACAGCCAGAGATTGGAAGAGCCAGGATTAGGTCCTAGTTCCCTGTGATTTCAGAGCCTGTGCCTGCAGCTCTTACACCTTCCTACCTTCAGTTGCCTCAGTCTCCCCATCTGTATAAGGAGCTAATGGTAACTTCCTCCAAGCAAACATGTTGCTAGGATTGGGCAAGATTAGTTATATGAGACGGAAGGCCCATAGTGTGGCATCTGAGAGCCACACGGCCACAGAAGCCACGATTCTTCAGCCATTGTCTCACCCTCCCATTCATTCTAACTCCGTAAGCACTGGTGGCACACGTGGCTGTTTACTACTCTAACAGGTAAAGCAGGGAGTGGGTTGCAGCCCTTTTCATTCTCCCACAGCCCCCTTTGCTGAAGATTCCCAATCTCTGATTTCCCCAGCACCCCTGGGGTTTGCAGTCCCACCTCAGTGCGTTCGGGACTGTTTTCTGATGTGACACATTGTCACCGTGCATTATGTGTCATCAGCCTCACAAAGCGGTGACACCAGAGCCTGATGCCACACGATCGACAAAAAGATGTGGGTCTCCCAGGGGGTCTCGGGCCTTGACAGGAGCCCTGCCGCTCCCCCACCCCTGCCTTCTTCTGCTTCTTGGCAAAGCCTACAAGGCCCCAAGGGGGTGGGACTTTGCAGGCAGGGCCTTGGCTCACATGGGGATGAGCTTGATGTCCCGGTGCCTGACACATGCCTTGTATGAGGTCCCCAAATTAAAAGAAACAAAGCTCCTTCGTCAAAGGCAGCCTGGGCCTGGTGGGGAGACATGGCAGAGCTCTGGAGTGCGGTGACTGACTGATTTCCTCTAATTACCGTTGGTTTAATATTTATAGGGTTGGTGCCAGAGGGCTGCAAGGGAGGTATTCAGCCCGAACGGCAGCTGTCGTAGGGCTTGGTGCAGGGCACTGAGCAGGGAAATGTCTGCTTGCATTTAGGGTCCTGGTGGATCAGACCCAACTGGTCTTTCCCTGGTGCCTTCCTGAGGTACAGAAAGCATCTATTTATGTACTATAACCTATGTACCCTGTGCTGGGCTTAACCCCTGACAGCTTGGAGGCCCCCAGGGCCAAGTAGTTCAAGGTGGGGGCTCTGGAGTCAGATGGACCTGACTTTCTTATTCAAGTTTGACATATTCCTGGCTGTGTGCCCTTGGGTAATTGACCACACCTCTCTGAGCTTCAGTTCCCTTACCTAGAAAATGGTGGTAACAGTATAACCCACTCATATGATTGTTGTGAAGATCTAATAAGGTGAAACACACAAGGTACTTAACACATTGCTAGCACACAGTTGTGTTCAATAAGTAGTAGCCATATCTACGCTTCAATAGACATGTACTTTGTGGGATGGAACTTCTGTATCAGCTAGCCATGTTCTCAATGATGCTGTGTAACAAACTGGCCCAAAACTTGGTGGCTTAAAACGATCACTGTTTATTCTCATAGATTTGTGATGTGGCTGAGGGTGGGTTCATCTAGACTGGGCTCAGAGGGGTGGCTCTGCTGGTCTTAGCTGGACTTGCTCAAGGAGCTGGGGCTCAACTCAATGGCTCGACTCTCTCTGTATTACTCACTCCTACTTCTGGAACTAGCACTGACCTCCACATGTTCTTCTTTTGGCCTTGGCTCAGGTGTGCACGATTATTGTTCCTGAATAGATATTGAATCTATCCTTCTCCTTAGCGTTTCTGTAAGGGAGAAATTATCATTCCTGTTTTCCTGATGAGGAAACGGACTCTGAGATAGGAAGCCACCGATGGTGGAGCTAAGATCTGAACATTTAAAAGACCACATTCTTCTCAACCACCAGATTGTCTGAGCCACCTTCAATCACAATAGCAGGTACCATTTATTAAACACCTACTATATGCCAACTGCTTTAAATACATTATCTTTTGTCCAAAAACAACCTTTGGTACTGATATGCCCATTTTACAGATGGGAAAGCTGAGGCTCAGGAGCTGAATACATTGTCTAAGATCTCATAAGGAATAAATAAGTGACAGACTCAAGACTGGAACACAGGGCCAGGAGTGGTGGCGCATGCCTGTCGTCCCAGCGCTTTGGGAGGGCTGAGGCAGGAGGATTGCTTTAGCCCAGGAGTTTAAGACTAGCATGGACAAGATAGTGAGACCTGGTCTCTATCTTGAAAATAAAAATTTAAAAATGTTAAAAAAAGTGTTTAACCCCATGCCAACATGCCTCTGTATTTGAGGTTCCCTTTGCCTGAACTGTCCTGGTCTGTCTTTCTCTCTGTCGCTTTCTGGAACCAGACTATATGTTCATGACAATAATAGGTGTTCAGTAAATTATTATGAATAATAGATACTATGTTTATAAACCAAAGTGGTTCCGACCCCATTTTAAGGATGGGGAAACGGAATCACCAAGAAGTGAGGTCTCTTGCCCAGGTCACAGCCAGGAGTGATTTTGCAGCACAGAACCAGGCCTGGAACTCTGGTCTGCAATGCTGAGCTATTAAGATGGAGGTAAGTCGCTGTGTGTTGTGTAAGGACTTAGCTCTCTCTGGCTTTCCTCACTCCTCCTTTTGGCCTGCCTACTTCCCATCTGATTAATTGATGCCTTCCTGCACTGAGGTATCTGCCTCCAACCGGCTGCCCTGTCTCCCATGCCTTTCCCTCTTCCATCAAAACCTGCTTCTTCCATGTCCCATTGCTTCTGGTCTTGCTGGGGGCAGGAGATTATCTGACAAGGTAATGTGAGCCACCTTGGGGTGCAGGGCTGAGGATGGCTTCTCTTATTAACTTCTCTCCTGACCCCCATGGAGCCAAACTGGGTGGATCTTCCCCTTCAACTCCCTGAGCCTCTGTTTCCTCATCTGCAAGATGGGGAGAATCATACCTACTCAGAAGGTTGCTGTTAGTGTCAAACGTGCCTGCAGCTGTTTTTAGTACAGTGTCTGGCGAAGAGTAAGTGCTCAATAAATGTAAGCTATTGTTATTGTCAGTCAGGCCCTACAATATTTTTTTTCACTTGGAGGAAAATAAAAAAAGCTAAAAATTATGGAAGCCAGCCGGCTTAAGTTCTCGAGCCATCATTCTGCAGCCTGAGAAATTATCTAAACTCCATCACGAATTCAGAGTTGCAGAGAAGAGGCAGAGACTCTAGAGAGGAATGGTGACAATGTTCTGTCCAACACCCTTTTTTTTTTATTTTTACAAGCTGAAGGTCCAAAGCTGCCCAGGGGTGCTGTCCTAGCCACACGGCCCATTGCTGAGGGGCTGAGGCCACTCTTGTCAGTTTCATCTTCCTCTCAGGCCCCCTTGGGCTGCAGCTGGGGCTCTGTGGGGTGTCCCAGGGAATAACGGCAGAGCCCTCCCTGAATCAAGAGAGAGCCAGAGAAAGCTGCCAAAGCAATTCTCAGCAAACTCCCTAGGGATGTGTGTCAAGGACAAAATAGTGCGTCCCATGGGTAAATATAGTTAACACAGCTGCAAAACAGAATTTATTTCTTGTTTGAGATATCATTTTTAAAGTATGGCATAGGGAGAGCTTTAAAAATGAAATTATAGCTGGCAATAAAAAATCCTTGTAGGCACTGTATTCAAATTATGCTACAGTAATAGGGTAAGTTCATAAATAAACATTGTTTGTTAACCCTTTGCTGAGCACCGTGGGCCAGCCGGCTGGGACAAGGTTGGGACAGGGCTTGGAGAGGCAGAAATAGCATCACCTTCCAAGTGTCCTTCCGGCTGCCGCCTCCAACTTTCTCCACCCAGCTTCTTCATTCTGGCGTTAAAGATCAACAGATTATTCTCTGATAAAATGAGAGGCCTGGACTATCTACTGGGTTCGCAGAAATGTACCACCCAGACCTCTGAGCTGGGAGTATTTTAGGGTCTGTATTATATATACTTATGATAATATATAATAACATTTTATAATATATAGACTCATTTGCTCTCTCTGGCTGTCTCTCTTTTGCATGAGACTTCAGCCCAGTGCTTCTTAATTGGGAATCCTTCTGCCCTCCGTGAACATTCAGCAGTGTCTGGAGATAATTTTGGTCATCGAAACTGAGAGGTCCTATCAGAATCTAGTGGGTAGAGGCCAGAGATGCCGCTCAGTATCCCACAATGCATGGGACAGCACTCTCCTCCACAAAGAATGATTTTGCCTTGAATGTCTGCAAAAGGCCTGTTGCCTGAGACAGCCAGCTTTCCCCTACTTGCTGTGCAGAGTCCGTCCTCTTCACTGGGAGCTGGGCTGTCTGCCTCGCACTGCTGAATTTCTGTCCCTCGTCTTGGCACTTGGCATGCAGTAGGTCTTCCATAGGGATTTGCTCCAAGATTTAATGAATTCGTGGAACCTCTCCCCTTCCTGCTTCTTCTCCTGACCACACCTCGGACCCCTCCTTTCGTTTTCAGCTTGGAGATTGCTTTCCCAGGAAGCATCCCCCAAACCCCCTACGCTGGTGTTATGTCCTCCTTCCCCCATTAGGCATTTCCATGATCCTCCTTGCTCCTCATGCTTGGATTGACTGGTTCATTGTTCACATCTCAGGTGAAATGTCGCCTCCTCAAAGCAGCCATCATGACTGCCTAGCCAACGTGGGCTTCCTTGGGTCCCTCTCTCATCCTGCTATTTGGTTTCCATTGCAGCATTTATCAGTAGCTGAAATCATCTTGTTTATGATGGGCTGGATCTCCGCCTCCATGGGGCCCCAGTGCCCTGTGTGGTCCTTGGACGAGGGTGACTGCACAGGAAGCACTCCCTGCATGAGTCACGGAGGGACAGAGAACAGGGAAGGCCCTCCTGCCCCTGCCACCCTCTCTCCTTCCTTTACATGTGCTCTTTGGTATCTGGAATCCTCAGGAGTCAACTTCCTTGGGATGTGAGAGATCACTGATCTCCCCCTGGGCTCTTAGTAACTTGCTGGGAGATGCTGACAAGTCGCTTGCATGTTGACTGCAAAATGAAGGGGCTGGGACATCTGTGCTTTGTAACTGTGTGTGTGTGTGTGGCATCGCCTCCTAGGATCTTTCCTAAGAGACAAAGCCTCATCAACCCCACACCTGCAGAACCAGGTTATCTGGGGCAGTGTGTGCCCCGGTTTGCGCTGGTTACATTACCTGGTTGTAAAAACTCCGCTGGTAATCCAGATCCATGGCTTAGTTAAGAGCCAGAAAACCAGAGGACATCTAGGGCCCTTTCCAGCCCCAGCATTTGACATCTCTGTGATTTTAAGATGCCCACCCTGGGCCGTTTATCTGAGTGACTCTCTTCCTGGGCTCCCCTGACACTTTTGCTAATTTAATAGCACTCAATTTAATTTTAAAACGATTTGTTAAAAAAGGCTTGTTGCCGTAGAAGCTCCGATGACCTCATTCCTCTTCTACCCTAAGGCTGGAAATACATCTTGTCGCTGAAGCCAGGCTTCTGGCCTCCAATGTCCCTTAGAGGGCCCACAGCTTTTTGTGAAAAATGCTGAGTTTGCTGTCCACCCATTGGGCATAATTACCTTTCTCCTCTCCAGATCCCCCACACGTTCCAACCCCAAGAGGAAAGAAGGGGCTGGAAAACCAGACCAAGTTAGAGATTAACTCAGAAGCTGTTATCTCAGACAAAAGGAACAGCATAACTCAACACATTCACACACACATACACACACGTGTATGCATGCACACACACATACACACATGGGCACACACAACCCATTCTTCCCCATTCTTTAGGAATAAGTGGCTATATGTGGTGCCTACATTTAGCTCTGGGTCCTCTCCTGGACATTTGAACCTATAGGCATACCCCATGGGTTTCTTTGCTCTTTTTAATTATTTTCTGTTCTGTAGTTTTTTTTTTTTTTTTTTTGTGACGGAGTCTCACACTCTCGCCCAGGCTGGAGTGCAGTGGCATGATCTCAGCTCACTGCAAGCTCCACCTCCCGGTTTCACACCATTCTCCTGCCTCAGCCTCCCGAGTAGCTGGGACTACAGGTGCCTGCCACCACACCTGGCTAATTTTCTGTAGTTTTAGTAGAGATGGGGTTTCACCATGTTAGCCAGAATGGTCTCCATCTCCTGACCTTGTGATCCACCCACCTCGGCCTCCCAAAATGCTGGGATTACAGGCATGTAGTTGTTTTTTTAACTCCATTTCACATGTGACCAATTATTGTAAGTCATCTTCCACTCATTTATTCATGTGCCAATTAATCAATTAATTAAAATCTTCCTTGCATCCGCCATGTGGCTAATAGGAGGACAGACATAGTAGTGAGCTGCATAGGCTTGACCTCTTTGTCAAGAAGCAGAGAGCCCCTCTAGGAGGAGAGACAGATAAAATGAGGAGACCCTTTTGGGTAAATATAGGAAGAATATATGGAGCATAGAGGATGGGCAGGTAATCCCAGCTGTCTTGGGGGAAAGTAGCTCCAAGAGAATAATATGTCATCTCTCAGGATGGTAGCCTTCAGCAAAAAGTCAGCATGGCTGTAACACAATGGTGAAAGCTCAGATTCATCTGCAGCTGGAGTGGTGAAGAGAGCAAGTTCTAGTCAAATGAGGGGATTTGATGTGCTTCATTTCCACTCCTGGCCCACAAACCCTTCTATAGATGAATCTCCATGTTCCTTCCCTTCCACTGATTTAGTTCAAATCAGCCAGGTGAGCTTGGATACTCCAAGCTGAGAATAGAGGAGCCACAATATGGTGGGAACCTGGGTCTCTACTACCTCTTGAGGGACATTCACCCTAGAGAGTTGCCTGACCAGAAATGTCTGCATTGGACTTTTCATGAGCTAGAAATAGACATCTACCATAGCTGAGTCATTGATATTTTGAGGTTTGTTTGTTACATCAGCTGATAAAACCTTAACTCATGGGCCCAAAGTCTCTTGCTACTTGTGTCTACAAATTAAGTTTTATTGGGACAGCCTATGACTGTTTTCATGTTTTAACAGCAGAGTTGAGTAGTTGCAACAGAGACTGTATGTTGTGCAAAGCCTAAAATATTTATGATCTGGCTCTTTGCAGAAAGCATCTATGGACTCCTGCTTTAACTAATACAACCAGCACTTGACAACACCAGAACCAGTCTAAGTTCTTCTCCCAGTCTCCAATACTGGTTTCTTTGAGCAGATCAGTGCCTTATGCTGACTTCTTGCTGTGACTTGGTTATGGTATACTTGGTATGGCCCCTTTGGCCCCATTCCTTGAGCCCAAATAGTCTTTGTAAATTAAACCCAGAGACTTAAATAAAGCGGCATTCTTCAGCCTCCCCAACTGTGAGCTCTGGTCTTCCAAATCATCTAGTCTAAGTCCCCAACTCTTCCAATATGGAAACTGACACACAGAGAGGAGTAGATTTTGTCAGGCTCACTCAGCCAGCCAGTGGTTGAGCAGTCCCACAAAGAAAGTTGGGGGGCAAATAAACTGCTTCCTGGATAAAACAACTGATGTTTATTGTATGCTTGCTACGGGCTAGGTACCCCTTCAGTCTTTCCAACAAATCTCAAAGGTGTATCCTGCTGTTATCATCATCATCCCTCTCATTTTACAGATGGAGAAACTGGGGCAGAGAAAGAATTTAAGTTGCCCAAGGTCTGCTGTGTTGATGAAACTAGATTGAACACAGCAGTATTGATATAGTTTGGATACTTGTCCCTGCTCAACTCTCATGTTGAATTGTAAATCCCCAATGCTGGAGATGGGAACTGGTGGGATGTGGGAGGTGTTGGGGTCATGGTGCGGATTCCTTGTGGCTTGATGCTGTCGTTGTAATAGTGAGTGAGTTCTCATAAGACCCGGTCATTTAAAAGTGTGTAGCATCTCCCCGCCATTCTCTCTCTTGCTCTGGCCATGTGACATGCTTGCTCTCCCTTCACCTCCCGCCATGATTGTAAGCTTCCTGAGGCTTCCTCTGCTGAGCAGATGCCAGCACCATGCTTCCTGTACAGCCTGTGGAACTGTGAGCCAATTAAGCCTCTTTTCTTTATAAATTACACAGTCTCAGTCATTTCTTTATAGCAATGCAAGAACAGCCTAACCCAAGAATCAGTTCAGAACCGTGTTCTTACGGACGCCACAGTGCCATATTGGGTCTGTCATTCTTGTCCTCTTTGGGCTTTAAAACTTCCCCCTTATCAGCAATGATAGGAAGAAGAGACTTAGGTGCATAGGGTAGTCTTCTTTTAGCCCCTTCTCTCATGCCCCATTTCCCTATGATCCTCCAAGCCCAGAACAATTCATCAATTTTGTTTGCATATCCAACTTGAGACACTGTCATTTCATTAACTCAAGTGAGGGGCTCTTCATACAAGGTTGAGCTTCAATAATTCTCTTTAAAGTTCCAGAGAAATGTATGCTTAATTATATTTGCATATGAAAAATAGGGTCTAATTAGTTTGATTGATTATTATTTTAACCCTAATGGCATTTTGAGTATCTGTCCCAACTAATAGCAACTGTATCGCTAATAAATCATTGAATTTTTACGACATGGTCTATTGAGCTGGCTTATGAAATATATTTTATTAATATCCCAGAATGTATTGAAACTGATACAAGTCAAACAACTGCTCATTTATTAAACTGTTTAAATGTCAGTTTTATACAAGAGTAATAATACAGGAAATATGTTCATTCAGGAGACATCAGTAGGCCACAGATACTCAAAATATTAGTTATCTTGGAAAAATATATTGTGGAAATAAAAGTCCAATGATATCATTTATTGCATTAAATAAATCTATATTGACTAACATAAATGTTGCACTTTAGCAGATGCACTTTCTTGGAAACTTTTTAATTCTCTGGGATTGAGCTCAAGGGTACAGTGGAAATACAAAGCTTGAGTTTCCTGGGCAGTCTTCAGCGGGCAGGGGAGTCCTCAGAAACCTGGTGCTCTGTTTTCCTCATTTGAGGCTGAGGCTGTCCTCCGCACCAAAGGTCTTCAGGATATTCTTTCCTAAGATTTTTCTCTTCTGGGACATGTTCAACATCTTGGAGTTCAGGTCACAGCTATTCCAGGAGCATGAGTGCCATCCTTCATTTGTTCACCTGATGACTACACAGCATGAGCGCATGCTACATGTCCAGTGCTGCACCTCGAGGACACTGTGGTGCACCAGACAGGAAGAACCCTGCTCTCATGGAGGTGACATGCTAGTGGTGGAGACAATGGACAAAAGACTGATGAGACCATTTCTAATAGGAATCCGTGCTATGAAGGGAATCAAGCAAGCTTTGGGAGTGGGGAATGCCATGGACAGGCATCCTTTAGATGGGAAAGGCAGGAAGGATGGCAATAAGGAGACAGCCAGGTAAGAGGGCTACGGGGCACTGACTTCTAGGCAGAGGGAATAGCAGATGCAAAGATTCTCAAGTTAAAGCAAATTTGGCTTGTTCACAGACAAGAGTGAAAGCTAGTGGGGTAGGAGGTGTGTGATGGGTGAGGGAGGTGGGCACTAGATCATGAAGGGCTTTGCAGACCAAGAAAGAAGGTTGGGTTTAATTTTAGGTGAGATAGGAAGCCACTGGAGAGTTGGAAGCCACAGGAGAGGGAGATGGTCCAGTTTCTATTTTGCCAAGGTCGCAAGGGTGCTGGGAGGAGAATGGATTGCAGGGTCCGGGATGGCCATGGAGAAACAGGGAGGAGGCGGGTGCAGTCATTAAGGGTTCAACAAGGCGGAGGAAGAGAAGTCTATGCTTCAGGGTGTTGTGGAGGTCAAGTTGACAGGATATGCTGATAGACTGAATGTTGGGAGACAGAGAGAAAGCAGCCATGGATGCTCCTCTTTGGTCTGAGCATCCTATAGTAAGGAAGTTTCAGTCAGAAAAAGGCTGGAGGAAATGTTCCAGAGTTTGAACACTGCCATCTTGCTGTGCAGCCTTAGATGGCTCTTATAACCTCTCTGATCCTTGGCTTTTTCACCTGTAGTGGGCTTTAATAATTATGCTATCTTCACAGGATGTGCTAAGCATGAAATGAGAGTCTCGTGTGAGGTGCTTAGCACAGTGCCTGTCACATGGTAAGTTCTAAATACACATTAGCTATAATATTAATACAAATACTATGGATATCCAGTGGAGACCTGGGAGAAGACCCAGAGGAGTGATAAGAACCTAAACTTGGGAATCAAACAGATCTGGGTTTAAATCCCATTTCTTGGCTGTGGGAGCCTGGGCAGGTGTTTTCCCTCTCTGAGCCCGCATCATATGTAAAATGGGAGGACTGAAATTTTGACACCCACAGGTAGTTTTGGTTTGTGAATTTGAATAAAATATGTATCAAATTTCAGGCTCAGCGCCTGACTCACCTTAAGTACTGGGAGTTATTAGAATGATCGCCCAATTTCCATTCACTTACCCAAATCCCAGGCAATTGCAATTCCCACAGAGCCAGCATGAACTGCCAGAGACCTCCCAAGTGGGTGGCCGTGGAGGGGGGTGTGAGCCTGGGATCTCCTCCTGGGGCCCTGCTAACTCGCTGTGTGACCTTGGGTGAGCCCCTTACCCTCTCTGGCTCCTGTTGCCTCTTGTGTGTAATAAGGAGGCTGGTCTGGTTAATCTCTAAGGTCTTTTTCAGAGCCTTAAAAAAAAGTCGATGATTGTAAAAGTCTGTGATTAGTGAGAAACCATCTGCCTCAGGCAAAGACCAGACCCTCCCCAACCTTTTGGTGGGGGGGAGTGGGGGGTGGAATAAAACAATAAGCAGACGGCTTAGCAAATTGCCATCTTATAGGCCTTAAAAACGCATATCTGCTTTTGTAACAGCCTTGATTGAAATTCTTATGCTATGGCGGCTGTCCCCGCCATCAATGCCTTAATTAGAAATTAGGACAGTCACATTGGCATAAATTAAATCAGACTAAAGATGATTAACAAAGTAATGCAAGAAATCATTAAATTAAACCATTGTGCCAAGTCCTCTGCTGATCTATCACAAATTTGGGCTGCTAATGAGGTCTTAATTAGTAAGTTAGGTCGAAATAATTCATGTCATTCACTTCAAAGACAGCCCTCTTTCTTTCTTTTTTTTTCTTTTTTTTTCCCTTTTTGAATCCAGCCCCCAACGCAAATTTATCGTGGGGTGGATGGACATTGTCAATAAATAGCAGCATTCCTTGGATTATCAAACCTGCTTGGCATTGAATGTATTTGTTGGGAGGTCCGTGCTGATGTCAGTTTAAGCTGAAGGGGAAGAAACAGCTTGTTATCCTAAGGTGACAGAACTGTGGAAAGAAAAGAAACAAGTCTGAAGTTCATACTCTCAGGATACAGATAAGAAAACTGAGGGTCTCAGAAAGGAAGTGTCAGAAACTGAGTTTAGGGCAGAGTTGGGGCCCGGGTACTCCAAGTAAGAATCCATTCTTCTTTCTAATTTTTATGATATTTTCCCTTTGTTCAGAAAAAGCAAAATATTTAGTAAAATAGATATCATGTTTTCCATCTTAATGAAGAGGAAGCTGAGCTCAGAGAGGTGAATTGACTTGCTCAAGGTCACACAGCCAGGAAGAGCCACAGCTGGACTCGGACTCTGATTCCTGAGTCTGAATGCTTAACTGCTGTTCTTTCTTGCCTCAACAACCACCGAATGGCTGGATGGTGGGATGGGTGGACCCATGGGCATGTGGTAGGAATTCGTTGGAAAAGAGACTGGGGAAGGGCAAGCCAGCCCCAAAGATGAACATGCTGACTTAGAATGATTGTAGAGCAGAATGGGGCTCTTAGAAGACTGATGACTTTGGAGTCAGGCAGACCTGGAGTTAGGCACCTGGTTCTGCAAACTCCTAGCCATGTGGTCTTAAGCCAATTGCTTAAGACCCTCTCTGAGCCTCAGCTTTTCTCACCTGTAGTATGGATGCAACTAATCTCTTCCTGTGAGGAATTTGTGAGTGTTCAATGAGATCATGTGAGAAATGTGCCATGTATTACAGTTGGTGTTTAATGTTACCTTCCCTCAGCTTCTCAGTGGTCCTCTGGTGATTCAGTTAGTTTTTGCTGTGTAACAAACCACATGAAACTCCTCCATGGCTTGAACCAAGAATATCTTCTTTCACTTGGGAATCTGTGGTTTGGCAAGTTGAGCTGGGTTCAGCTGGGAGTTTCTTCTGCTGGTCCTGGCTGGGTTCACACAAGAGTTGGTCATCAGCTGTTGGTCAGTGTGTGTGGTTCCAACCTTGGGGTTAGCTGGCTGTTGGCCGTGGTTGCAGGGGTGAATAAGCTACATGTCTCTCATTATCCAGTAGGCTAGCATGGGCTTGCACTCTTTGTGGTGGAAGGGTTCCAAGCCCAGCAAAAGAGGGCAAGTTCCTTGGCAAAGCACCTCTTGAGCTTCTTCCTCTGTCACATTGGCTAAAGTCTCAAGGATTGTCATAGCTTGAATAATGCACTCCCATCGCCTACTCTGCAGATGTCCGTGTCCTAATCCTTGGAACCTGTAAATATGTTACCTTTTATGGCAAAAGAGACTTTGAAGATGTGTTTAAGAATCTTAAAATGGGGAGACTATCCTGAATTATGGTGGGCCCGTTGATGTTATAACAAGTGTCTTTATAAGAAGCAGGCAGAGGGATACTACAGAAGAGGAGAAGGTGATATGATGATGGAACAGAGACTAGAACCATGGGCTTTGAAGATGAAAAAAGAGGCCACAAGCTAAGGAATACAGTCAGCTGCTACAAGCTGAAAAGGCAAGGAGAGATTCTACCCCAGAATCTCCAGAAGGAGAACTCCGATGACACCTTGACTTTAGCTCTTAGACTCATTTTGAACTTCTGAGCTTCCAAAATAAGAACATATTTGTGTTGTTTTCAGCCACTAAGTTTGTGGCCATTTGTTACAGCAGCCATGGGAAACATTGGCCAAAGCAAGTCACTAGCCAAGTCCACATTCAAGGGGCAAGGAGCCGTGCGCTGTGGCTCAAGCCTGTAATCCCGGTACTTTGGGAGGCCGAGATGGGCGGATCAGGAGGTCAGGAGATCGAGACCATCCTGGCTAACACGGTGAAACCCCGTCTCTACTAAAAAATACAAAAAACTAGCCAGGCGAGGTGGCGGGCGCCTGTAGTCCCAGCTACTTGGGAGACTGAGGCAGGAGAATGGTGTAAACCCGGGAGGCGGAGCTTGCAGTGAGCTGAGATCCGGCCACTGCACTCCAGCCTGGGCGACAGAGCGAGACTCCGTCTCAAAAAAAAAAAAAAAAAGGGGGGTAAGGAAACAACAGACTCCACCCTTCCTGTAAAAAATCTTTTAGCTTTTATTTTAGATACAGGGAGCACATGTGCAAGTTTGTTCCATAGGTATATTGCACCCAGAGAGCAAGCATGGTACCCAATAGGTAGTTTTTCAGTTCTTTCCCCTTCACTCCCTCCCCTCAGTAGTCCCTAGTGTTTACTGTTGCCATCTTTAGTCCATGCGTACTTGATGTTTAGCTTAGAATAATGGCCTCCAGCTGCATACATGTTGCTGCAAAGGACATGATTTCATTCTTTTTATGGCTGCGTAGTATTCCATGGTGTATATGTGCCACATTTTCTTTATCCAATCCACTGTCGATGGGTACCTGGGCTGATTTTATGCCTTGCTATTATGAATAGCATGGTAATGAACATACAAATGCATGTGTCTTTTCAGCATGATGATCTATTTTCCTTTGGGTAGACATCCAGTAATGGGAGTGCTGAGAACCTACCTTTTGATGAAAGGAGTCACAAAGTCACATTGCAAAGAGGAGTGCATATAGGTTGGAAATAATTTTTGGTCATATTTTGTAGTCTATTACATCTTAGACACTTCACCCCAGTAACTTAAAAAATAATAGTAATAATAATAATGATAATAATATATGCATATTTAGTGAGCACCTACTAGGACCCAGGCAGTGCTAAGCACATAGCACACATTTATTTATTTATTTATTTATTTATTTATTTATTTATTTATTTATTGTTGTGGTAAAATATACACAAGATAAAATGTACCATTTTAACCATTTTTAGGCATACAGTTCAATGGCATTAGGGGTATTCATAGTGTCATGCAAACATCACCACTATCCATTTCCAGAATATTTAATCGTCCCAAACAGAAACTCTGTCCCTTTTAAAATGATAAGTTCATAGCCTCTGGTACCCTCTATTGCAGGGGTCCCCAACCCCCAGGCCAAGGACGGCTACTGGTTGGTGGCCTGTGAGGAACTGAATTGCACAGCAGGAGGGGAGTAGCAGGTGAGTGAGCACTACTGCCTGAACTTTGCCTCCTGTCAGATCAGTGGTGGCATTAGCTCCTCATAGAAGCAACAGCCCTATTATGAACTGCACATGTGAGGGAACTAGGTTGTGCATTCCTTCTGAGAATCTAATGCCTGATGATCTGAGGTGGAACAGTTTCATCCTGAAAGCTTTCTGCCCCACTCCCCGCCCCCGACCAGTCCCTGGTGCCAAAAAGGTTGGGGATCACTGCTCTATTCCACTTTCTGTCTCTGTGAATTTGCCTATCCTAGGTACCTCCTATAGGTAGAGTCATCAATATTTTGCTTTGGTGTCCGGCATCTTTCCTTAGCATGATGTCTTCAGTATTTATTCATCTTGTAGTATGTATCAGAGTTTAATCATCACAGCAATCCCTCAAGGCAACAGAGGCTCAGAGAGGCACCAAGGTTGACTGGTCGAGGGCCACACAGCTGGTAAGAGGGGTGGGGTGGCCTGAACTCAGATCTCCTGGATTCCGAGGAGTGGGAGTGTGCTGGTCACTTTTCACTTCTCCATCCTGCTGCCCAGGGCACGTGCTGGGCCTCCCTGGTCTCAGTACCCATAGCCAAACCACGGCTCGATGAGGCAACCCCTCCCCCGACAAAGTCATCCATTTATTTCCCACTCTGGGCTACCCACCCAGCCAGGGACAGAACAATCACTTTTTCATCGATTCTGCTTCAATTAATTAAAAAATCCATCCAACCACTCCACAGCTTGATAGACTTTGAGGATTCAGAAGGAAATAAATAAATTAGTCCTGGAACAATGAGAGAGGAAGAGAAATGGCAGGGGGTGGGGGGAGTGGCAGATGGGGGAGGTGCTTAGATCCTGGGTCCAGCTCTGTCCTGCTATTTGCAGAACTTATAGGAGGACTGGGGGCCCCCAAAGACCCTCCATCGAGGAGCAGGGGCCCCAGACTTGGTGGTTGTATTAGTAGTATTTTAAATAATAGCTATTTTTACTGGGCATTACTTGGTGATGGGCCTTTTATGTAAATTTTCTCATCAACTCCTCACAGCAGCTCTCTGAGTCAGATGAGGAACGAGCTCAGAGGAGGTGAGTTACTTGTCTGAGCCTACACAGCTAGAATCCATCAGGGGAAAATTCTATTTCTCAGTTCTTAGTGCCCCTCTTTTGCGGTGCATTTTTTGACTTGTCCAGTGAAGGGCTATGAGGGAAAAGGGCATGGGGCAGAGTTCTGTGGCTGGCAGGGAGTCTAGGTCATTGTCTCTAAGAGGGGAGCGCTTGGGTGTAGAACTCCTGGGAAGTTATTTGGCGCTGTAAGAGGTCTTACCTGATCATTTGCTGTGATGGCTTTCAAACTAGTTTTAATTTGCAAAATCTAATGTTGAAGTGAGATCCTATGTAAGTTTGCCACATAAGGGAAAAACAAAAAGCAACAAATAAACATATGAGGATGCTTGATTGAATAGCATCAATATTAGCAACAATAATAACTTGCCTTGTGGTGCTGGAGCTGACTACTGGTCCATTGTTAAATATTCAGGAGTTTTGTAATAAGTTATGCTATTAGCTTGAAATAAGTTATAGTGGAAGTACTTACACCACAGATCAGTACTCCTCCCCACTCCTGAGAGCTGTTTTACTAGCATACCACTGACAATAACCATTTAATGAACACTTGCTGAGTGTCGGACACTGCGTTGAACACTATTAAAAAATACCATTTGGCCAGGTGCGGTGGCTCATGCCTGTAATCCCAGCAGTCTGGGAGGCCGAGGTGGGCAGATCACCTGAGGTCAGGAGTTCGAGACCAGCCTGACTAACATGGTGAAACCGTATCTCTACTAAAAAATACAAAAAATTAGCCAGGTGTGGTGGCGCATGCTTGTAATTCCAGCTACTCGGGAGGCTGAGGCAGGAGAATCACTTGAATGCAGGAGGTGGAGGCTGCAGTGAGCTGAGATAGCACCAGTGCACTCCAGCCTGGGTGACACAGCAAGAATCCACCCCCGCCACTGCCCCACACCCGCCACACACACACACACACACACACACAACCAAGAAAACAAAAACAAAAACAAATTTACATTTAAACCACATTGTAAGGAAGATACTATTAATATACCCATTTCTCAGATGGGAACATTGAGGCTTGGGGCGGTGTATGTAGCCACTTATACAAAGTTAACAGCTGGTAAATGTTAGTGCTTGCCTCATTCAAATCCCTCATTCTATCTCAAGTACCATGAAGTGTTTTTAAATAATACTGAATCCCAGAGAGGAGAATCAGAGGGACAGACTTTCTCAGGATTGCACAGGGCACACAGCAAGTTGGGTGAAGGGCTGGGACCAGGACCCCGCAACTTGTTCTAGGTTAGGAGGAAGCAGGTGGAGATGTTTTCAGTGGAAAACTAGAGATAAAGAGTAACTGGGGCTCTGTCACAATTTCCCTACTCCCTGGAAGGTCCATCCTGGGGGTACTACAACCCTTCTGCCTCCTGTTTGAAAGTGTAGGAAAGTCTGTCTACTAGACAGTCTCAAACCTCCATCCTGCCTAGGAACATTCAGTGGCCTTATCTCCATGGCAGGATGGACAGCAGGTGTCCTCAGCTCTCAGGGATGCAAAGATAGCAGCCACCTTGTATGGTTCTATTCAATTAAATGCCTGGCTTCTCGCTGGCCAGAGAGGGCAGTCCTGAAAACCAAGCTAGGATGGGGAAGGGTAAGTTCTCCCAGCAGGGTGTCCTCACCTGTTGAGAGCCCTGCAGCCTGCAGAAAAACAGGAGTGGAAACCAGGGAGGGAAGGGCAGGGCTAGGTTTGTCTCTCGCCCCTCTCCTGCTGCCTCCTTATTTCTGTGACTTTATGATAAAGGGGTGAACACTGGGCGGGAGACACAGGGAGTCCTCAAAACTAGGGGTCCAATCGGGGTGCACACATAAGGTTGGGAAGAACTTTGATTCATATTTTGCAATTGACCATATCTGAGAATGCCTCCTGTCGCTCCAGGAACCAGTCTGAGAGGCTGCAGCCACAGTTCTAGGGATCTATCTGAGATCCTCCCTGAGGCTTGTGTCCCATGAAGATCCCAGGGATCCCAGCTAGAAGAACTTGAATGCCTCAGCTGGGGAATCCCTTCTGAGCCTCCAGCTGGGGCAGGAGTTGTCCCAGGACGCAGCAGGTAACTGGCCATGAAAGAGAACAGAGGCTCATACATATCAAATATGTGCTATATGATGCAAATGTAATGATCTGGCTCTCATGATGTCTTCTCAAAGAATGATCTCCACTTTACAGATAAGGAAAACTAAGGCTCAGAGAGGGCAAGCATCTTATCCTAGTTCACACAGTCAAAAAGTGGCTGAACTCAGAATCCAAGCTTCAAAATGTAGGTTATTTTTTTTTCAGTTTTCTAGAGCAGTGCTGTCCAATACGAATGTAATACAAGCCACATATGTAATTTAAGTTTTTCTACTTTTGTTGTTAATTCTTTTGTTAATTACATTTTCTATTTAATGTTCACCATTTGGGTGACGGGTACACTAAAAGTCCAGACGTCACCGCTACGCAATATATGTATGTAAGAAATCGGCACTTGTACTCTCTGTATATACAAAACTAAAAAAGAAATTCTAGCAGCTTCATTAAAAAAGATTGACAAGTAAGTGAAATGAATGTTAATATTTAATTTAACCAATACATCAAAATCATCGTTTCAATATGTAATCAATAGAAACGGTGATGAATGAGATGTTTCACGTTTTTTTTTTTTTCATTCTAAAGATATTTTATACTTGAACTTACAGTGCCGCTCCATCCAGATGAGCTACCTTTCAAGCACTCAGTAGCTACTGTAGCTTACAGCTACTGTATTGGACAGCGTAGCTCTAGAATTGGGGACATGCTTAGAAAGTAAAGCAAAAGAGCATTCTCACATTCTCTCTTGCTCACTTTCTCCTTTAGGATACCTTATACCTATGTCACTAGCTAAGATGTAATATTATAATAGCACATTGCTCCTTATGTGTCAGAAGCACCTCTGGGCTGTGGTGCAGGACCTGTCTCATTAAGGATCACACCAGCCTTTGGAAGGAACTATTACTACCCCTGTTTTGCAGTGGAGACAACTGAGGCTCAGAGATGGGAAATACTGCCTCGAATCACACTGCATGTAACCTGTCACAGCCAGTATATAATCCCAGGGCCCTGGATGCCACGTTGCAATTCTTAACTGCTAAGCCTGGTCACTGGTTAACTTTTGTCCTTAATCCTGTCTCTTCTGATTCACTCCCTTGAGCTCAAAGCCACAGGAAGAGGCTGCCTGGAATCTTTCAACCACGCCTGTTGAAAGTAGATGGCCAGGCCTGGTGTGGTGGCTCATGCCTGTGATCCCAACACTTTGAGAAGCCGAGGCAGGCGGATCACCTGAGGTCAGGAGTTCGAGACCAGTCTGGTGAACATGGTGAAACCCTGTTTCTACTAAAAATAAAAATAAATATCCAGGCGTGGAGGCAGGTGCCTATAATCCCAGATATTCGGGAGGCTGAGACAGGAGAATCCCTTGAACCTGGGAAGCAGAAGCTGCAGTGAGCCAAGATTGTGCCATTGCACTCCAGCCTGGGCAACAAGAGTGAAACTCCGTCTCCAGGAAAAAATAAAAAAGAACGTAGATGGCCATTTGTATGTTGTCTTAGGAGAAATGTCTGTTTCAGGTCCTTTGCCTATTTTGTGATTGGGTTATTTGTCTTTTCTTGCTACTGAGTTGTATGAATTTCTGATTTATTTTGGATATTAACCCCTTATCTGGAGACCTATTATACAGCAGAGTGCCTATAGACAGGTACTAGCTGGACACTACGGCACAGTGCCTATAGCTAATAATACTGTATTGTATACTTAAAATTTGCTCAGAGGGTAGATCTTACACGAAATGCTCTTAATAACATAAATGACACAGGAGGAAATTTTGGGAGATGGTGGATATCCTAAGGCCTTGATGGCGATGATGGTTTCACAGGTGCATACTCATTCCCAAACTAATCCAGTTGTAGCATTAAATAGGTGCAGGTTTCTTTGTTTTTTCTTTTTCTTTTTTTTTGTTTTGTTTTGAGACGGAGTCGCTCTGTCACCAGGCTGGAATGCGTTGGTGCGATCTCGGCTCACTGCAACCTCTGCCTCCCAGGTTCTAGTGATTCTCCTGCCTCAGCCTCCCAAGTAGCTGGCATTAGAAGCATTCACCATCATACCCAGCTAATTTTTGTATTTTTAGTAGAGACGGGGTTTCACCATGTTGGCCAGGATGGTCTCGATCTTCTGACCTTGTGATCCGCCTGCCTCAACCTCCCAAAGTGCTGGGATTGCAGGCGTGAGCCACTGCTCCCAGCCAGATGCAGGTTTTTATGTGTCAATCATGTCTCAATGAAGTGATTTTAAAAATAAATAAAACTTAAAAAGTTTTAAAGAAATAAAAAACACATATACAAATAAATACATTAAATATGCCAAAAAAAAAAGAAGTACATGGGCCTGCTCTGGCTCCCCGAGGTGGCTGTGGTCCCCAAGGGTCAGTGGCATTGTAAATGTCCAGATTCATAGGTCTGTGCCCTGTTCCTCCAGCTGGGATGCAACTTGGGAATTCGTGTGTTCTGGAGTCACAAGACCTGGAACACATCTCGGCCTTTGCACTTCTGGGCTGTGTGGCCTTGAGCAAGTCACCTCACCTCTCTGGGCTACAGTCTCCTTGTGTCTGACAATGGTCTCTAGACTCCCCTTGTTATGGGATGGAGGCTGGGAAGCAGCGGCTTGTTTCCCTTTCACCCTATTTTGTGGATGGGAAAGCTGAGGCCCAGAGAGGCCAGGAGGCTTAGCTGCGGTCCCCAGGGAAAGAGTGACAGAGTTGGGACAGAACTGAGGCCTCCCAGGCACAACATCTTATTTCCACAAGACTCCCCAGCCCCGGACATCTTGGAAGAAAGACGCGTGCACCTTGCCTGACGCCCAGACATTCTCTGACTCTCGCCAGCCTCAGCTCCTCGACTGAGCCCGGAGTCTGACAACCTGCAATTCCTGCTCATATTAGGTGAGATGGGCCACCTGTCATAAAAAGATTTATCTGGGACTTGGAACAAGTGAGAAAACGAGGCAGACCCAGAGAGCTGCTCAGAGACGCCACAAGTCTGTTTTCCTCCAATGGGGCCATTGAGGGGTTGGACCACCTGCCAGGCCTTGTTTCAGTTTGTCTGTTTTTAATCCTCCTCCTGAAAACAAGCGATTTCAAGTGAGAAGTGTGATTTTCTGTGCACTCCATCAAAGGTGCTTATTGAGCACTGAGATGTCACAGAGGTTTAGGTTGATCCAATGGACATCTTCTGAAAGTCTACAATAAATTTATCCTTTCATTCACTCGTTCATTGAGTCATCCAACCAACAAGCATTTATAATGACTGACCTCTGGGCAAAAGGCGAGGCCTCGTGCTAAGCTGTGGGGATTCAGAGATTAAAAACTTGGGTTCCCATCTTCAAGGTTCACTGTCTATATGGTAGACATGGTGCTACAGGTCAATTGGTACTGTGCTAGTTGACCAGATATGTGTACAATGAACTATGTCAATGAAGGGGTGAAGGGAAACCTTCCCAGTTGAAGGGCTATTTGACTTGGGCTCTGAGGGTTGAGTAGGAGTTCATTAGGCAGAGATGGGTGTTGAGGTAGTGGTATTAGCATGAATGATGTAGAGGAGAAATTATGTATATAGAGGTGAAGTGTTCTTTGACTGACACATGGAGTATCTGAAAGGATAAATCTGTGTGTGTGTGGGTAGGAGGTAGGGGTCGTAGTGGGATGGAAAGCTAAAAAGGTAGAATGAGACAAATGAACAAGATCCTTGAATACCACACCCCGGACAGTAAATTGTACTCAGCTGGCACAGGAGAATGCAGCAGAGATTTTTATGTAAGGAAAAATGGGATCCATGCATTTTTTAAAAGGCTGGATGAAGCAGGAATTTTGCCCCCTTCAGGGTCTTACAGAGAATTGAGTGGATAAGATAGATTGTACCTCTTTCCCCATAAAGTACAGCTAGATGGGACTCTCGAGTTCTGAGACTCAGTTTAAGTCCTGCTTCTTCCAGGTAGCCTTCCCTGATCACTCCTTCTCTGAATGTTTGGCTGGTAAGAGCACCGGGGTGTCATCTTCACATGGATTTAAATTCTAGACCCATGTTAAACCAGCTCTGCTCTCCTAAGAAGGCATCTCATCCCTAGGGCTCTCACTTTCCTCTTCTCAGAAAGGAACGTGATAATGACTGGAATATTATCCTGGCAGGACTGTTTTGAAAATCAAATGAGATCATGGGTGGGGAGGTGCCTGGTGCTGGGTTTTACTCCCTGGCAGGTGGGGCCAGGAAGTGAGTCTGCAGAGCCTTTCCCTGATCACTCAAATTGGATGCTCTGAAAGTTTCTGTTCTATTCCCCCTCCCGCCCAGAGATACTCGCTCTGACACTAACAGTTAGTTTTATTTCTAGAATGGAGGATCAGGGACAAAGCGAACCCTCTTAGTTCCAGGAGTGCCCATAAATTATGGGAAGATGAGAATATTTTAATACAAACCAAAGAAGCTCAAGTACAAAGAGCTGCTCTGAGAACGTGTTTTCTTCCCTCTTACTCCCCCTTCCAAATCCCCTGATATTTGGAGCTAAGAAGACTCCTTGGGGAATTGATAACAAGTAGAATATTTAAGGGTAGGGAGTCAGAGGTCTCTTTGGCGTTCCCTTTTCAGGGAAGTCACCTCAGAGTGTCTGGTATGTACATGAGTGACATAAAAGGAAGGCTGTGCATAGAGAAGGGGAGAATATGCCAAGAATTGTCAATTATGCAAAAGAAAAAAAAATTGCTTGTCCAAAAGAGTGATGTGTCTGGCTTTATTCCGCAGATAGAATTCAGCATTCTGGGCAAGGCCTTTGCCAGACTGTGAGATTTTTCTGGAAACGCCTGTGGCATGGCTCCTCTGCCTCACCTGTGATGACAGGTCACTTGGCTCAGCTGGGGGTCACTTTCCAGGTGCTCCATCAGAGACAGCCTTAGGATTTGTGCTTTGACCTATCTCAAAGAGATCCTGCTATTCTGATTCCTTTGGTTGGGTGACAGTTTCCCGGAGGGACCTGGATTGGCGATGTGCCATGCCCAGTGCTATGCATGGGAGAAAAATCTCTTCAATGAGTGCATCAGTTATGTATTGGCACAGTTAATGCTGCATAACAAACAGCAACGTAAGCTCAAGAGTATATAACAGTGATTTTTTTTTCTTTGGCTCGTAGATCAGCTGGGTGGTTTTACTGATCTGAGCCTGGCTTGCCTAATCTCAGCTGGGCCTGCTCATGCAAGCTGGTAGGTTGGCTAGAGCTGGCTGGTCTAGGATGGCCTCACTTGCACGTTCTATGGTTGACTAGCTGTTGGCAGGGGTGGTGGAGGTGACTAGGTCCCAGGTCTTGTGTCCCCCAGCAGGCTAGCCTGGGCTTTGCACGGGAGCTGGGAGGGTTCTACAAGAGAAAGTGAAAGCTTGTTAAGACCCAGGTGCAGAACTGGCCTGATGTCACTTCTGCCACATTCTATTGGCCAAGGCAAATCATATGGCCAGCCCAGAGTCTAGAGGTGATGAAAAGTCTCCGTCCTTCAATGGGCAGAGCTTCAAAGTCACATTGCAATGGGCATGGGTATAGGGAAGGGCAGATCCTTGGGGCTTTTTTTTTTCAATCTGTCTACTGAAATGGATAAACAGAAGTAGTCAGTTTCACTGACGAGTATTACTAGCACCTCTGTGTTGAGTCCTCTGCTAGGTGCTGGCAGAGGTGGTGAATATGCAACAGTCCACCTCTGAGGGTAAGAAACAGACATTGAAATGGATGATTGTGACCCAGTGTCAGTGCTGTAATGGGGGAAGCTTGGGCACTGGTGGGAGCCCAGAGGAGGTACACTCACTCCCTGGAGGTCAGGGAAGGCTTCCTGGAGGAGGTCACTCCTGATCTGAGTCTTGACATTTGAGTGGGAGCTGACAGGGTGAAGGAGGTGCCAAGAGGGGTGACAGGAGGAGGAGAAACCAGTCCAAGAAGAGGGAGCAGTGAGCGCACAAAGTCATGCACGTGAGACGGATCTGTTAGAGAGAAACCAGGGGATAGAGTGAGGGACAAGGCCTGGCCTAGCTTAGGGCACAATGCCCCTTGGAATTAGGAGACTGTTGGCTTGAGATATTCACCACACCCAGAGCAGGGTTTCAAGGGGTGTTCTGATAAAGGGGCTTTTCTTTTCTTTTTTTTTTTTGAGACGGGGTCTCACTCTGTCGCCCAGGCTGGAGTGCAGTGGTGCAATCTCAGCTCACTGCAACCTCCACCTCCCAGGTTCAAGCGATTCTCCTGCCTCAGCCTCCCAAGTAGCTGGGACTACAGGTGTGTGACACCATGCTAGGCTAATTTAGAAACTTTCTGCATCCTGAGGGGCATGCCCGCGTTTACCTGTGCTCATGGAGGAAGATGGTGTACAAACCCATATCTGGAGTTGTTTTCCAGTGTGACTGACCCTCCACACCCATCAAAGTGCGGCTGGCGTGGATGTGGTGACCCTGCAGGCAGGACCCATCCCTATCTTTGCCTGGGAGCTTTTTAAAAGGTTGCCAGATGCCCACTTCCACCTCTCCCGGAGCTCTGTTTCTCAGTCTCTTTTATTTGAATCCAGGGAAACTAGCTGAACGTAAAGCCATCAAACCCAAAGTGACCCGAGATGTCCGATTGGCCCAAATTGGCCAGAAAATGAGTATTTCCCAGCTTCCAGGAGGGTCTGTCTGCCTCTAGATCCTGAAATGTCAACCCCCTCCTTCCCCAGGAAAAGGAAGGAGCAGCTGGCTCAAATTGCTCCCCCAAATTCCTACCCTGGCAGTGGTTAAAATGTGATCCCTTTTATTCGAGTAATAGAGACGAAGTTCCCGGGCCTTCAAGAAGCATCAATCCAGAGATTTATTAACCAATTTAAAATACTATTGTCTTTCACTTCAGAGCAAGATTGAGGGGTGTTGTTGCAGGAATGTAAAGTCAGAGTGACTGAGCCTCAGAGCCAGGAGGGGTCTGTACCTGGGACTCAATAGATATTCATGAACATTCCCGTATTTAGTGAAGGAAATAACTTAATACCGACAGTGCGATGGAATAATAGCTATTTCCTGGCTGACTTGCAGGCCTCAGAAAATGAGATTGCAGCGGCTTCATTTTTCTTGTCTTTTCCTGCGCTCCCTGCCAGAGAAGGAGCCGCCACTGGGATTCTCTCTGCATTTGCAATGAGCTGGGGCCTGTAGCCCCCACTCAGGCCTGGTGACTCCTTTATCACCCCTTCTATTTGCTGTGACCTTGGCCTTGGCTTCATGGAGAGGTCACCCTGTGCCCGGTTTAGCTGTACAGATGACCAGGAAAGGAGATCAACCTTTATTCAGGTGGAGGGGCAGGCAGACTGGTTTATTTGAGGATGGTTTTGACATTCATCCATCCATCCATTCATTCATTCATTCATTCATTCATTCAATACTCACTGAAGGTCTACCTATCACACTCCGAATGCTGAGCACACAAACATGAATACTATCCAGTCCTTCTCTCTTGCAGCTTGGTCCACTGAAAAAGCCACACAGTACAGCATTTCAGGGACCCCTACGGCTGTCCATACGAGGCTTAGAAAGCTTCAGAAAAAAATGAGATTGTGATACTTAGAAAGACAGAAGATCAGGAATGACCTCAGCAGGGACATGCCTCTTAAAAGTTGCCAAGGTCTGATTCATCAAGAGGCCACCTGCCAAGCACTTTACCCGCTTTGTTTCATTTGGATCTCATAGCAGCTTCATGATGTGCATTTTGACGTTCTCCCCATTTTATAGGTGATGAAATGAGGCTCATCTGGGAGCATTGACTTCCCCAAGGTTAAGCAGCCAGAAAGCGACAGGGTCAGGATTTGAGCCTGTGTTTGTTGGATTCTGATTCCGGGCTCCGGAGGGCCTCAGTGTTCTGCGGTCTTTGCCCAGGTGGCAGGTGCGGGGAGGGTATTTCAGGCAGTGGGCACAGCCTGGGTAAAGGCACAGAGATGTGGAATGGTCCACCTGATGCTTTGGGGGACTGTAAGCGGTCGCTTATGGGTTGATGGCAAGATGGGAGTGGATGCTAGGGCAGGGCTGAGTGGAAACCAGGGTAGAGAGAGGTGCAGAGGGGCGTCCTGAGGAGTTTGGACCTCAACTGGTAGACAAGAGGGGAACCAATGAATGATTTTAGCCTGGAGACAGGGAAGGCTCTATGCACGATGTAATCTGTTTGGCCCTCCAAACTGATCTCCATCCTTCACCATCCTGCCCTAAGCCCAGGAAACCAACCTGCGTGGACCACGTCAACAGGTTCTCTCTGGCTCTGGCTGGGTTCTGGCAATGAGGATCCCCAGCAGGAGATCAGAGGAGAGGGAGAAGAATGGCAGGGGTTCATCCTCTCGTTTTCTGGGCTGGCTGTGGCCTTGGACTGGAGGTCCTCAAAGTGATCTAACCCCACTCTCCCTCTTTCTAGGTTATGGTAGCCTCCCTCTCCCCTCATTCAGGCCTAAGCCTGGGAAGTAGCTCAGCTGCTTCCAGCCAAGGTTACCTACATTCCATCCGCACCTTTGGAATGAGTCCCTTTGTAAATAAACTCTCCTCAATTGACCTTAACTTGAGAGTGTCATCCATTTCCCTCCGACCCACACAGCTCCTTTAGGCCATCTTACATGCACGTCAGAAATCCTGAGATCAAGGTGTCCAAAGGACCAACCACATTCCTTCTGGAGGCTCCAGGGGGGATTCGGTTTCCTTGCCTTTTCCAGCTTCTGGAAGCACTCCTTGGTTCATGACCCCTTCCTTCATCCTTAAAGCCAACAGGGTAGCATAAGCCAGTCCCTCCCCCGTTCTCTCTGACCACATCTTTTCTCTTTTACTTGCACCCCTGCCCACCCTGCCCCCGACTCCCTTTATAAGAATCTTCATCATCATATTGTTTTTTTCTGGCTAACCCAGGATAATATCCCATCTCAAAACCCCTAATGTAATCACATCTGCAGAGCCCCTTTTGCCACGTCAGATAACATATCCACAGGTTTTGGAGATTAGGATGTGGGCGTACTGGGGGCTGTGATTCAGCCTACTATAGCCAGGGAAGTTTGGATTCAGAAATCAAGCCAGGACAACATCACAAGTACATCTGCACTCCCACTGAGGCATGGGAATTAGCATATATGCATATGAGGGCATGCCCTGGTTCCAGATTTCCTGAGTGACCTTGTCCTAAGCCTCTCCATGCTGCAGAATTCTCGTCTATCAAATGTGTGACTTGTCCTGCGTATGCCCTGAATCTGAGCTCAATGGTTCAAGAAGCTTTCAATGAATATATAAGTTCTCAAGGGATCAGTATTCACAACCATATATTTGGGTAGGAAAACATAAAACCCACCTATCCACACCTGAAGCCACACCTCTGGCTTGGGAAGAAAGAGGTGCGTCTGTTGTGTTAGGGACCGGGGGACCACCAGAGCAAGTTTTTGTTTTGTTTCTTTTTGTTGGCCATGGGGCCAGGGTTTGCTCTGTCACTCAGGCTGGAGTGTAGTGGTGTGATCACAGCTCACTGCAGCCTCTAACTCCAGGGCAGGCTCAAAGTATCCTTCTGCCTCAGTCTCCTAAATTGCTGGGAATACAGGGCATGCATCACCATGCCTGGCTAATTTTAAATTTTTTTGTAGAGACAGGATCTCACTATGTTGTCCAGGCTGCTCTCAAACTCTTATCCTCGAGTAACCCTCCTACCTCGACCTCCCAAAGTGCTGGGATTACCGGTGCAAGCCACCAGTGCACCTGGAAGAAATTTGCATTTTAGAATGAGTCCTCTGGGTGCTGGCGGAGAATTTATTCTAAGGGGGCAAAAGTGGAGGCAGGAAGACCATGGAGGAGGCTGCTGAGGTTGTTCAGGCAAAAGATAAGGTGCCTGGCCCTAGAGTGGGCCCAGCCGGGGTGGCAAGAGGTGGGAAGGTGTAAGCGATGCAGGGAGGTCCACCTAACAAGACATGGTGATGGACCAGGTATGGAGCTGGAAGAAGGAGATGACAAGGATGCTTCCTGGCCTGGGGGGCTGGGTGGAGTTTGGCATCATCTGCTGAGCTGGGGCCTGCGAAGAGAAGTAGTCCTGGGTAGAAGGAAGATACGGAGTTTGTAAAGCACACTGAAGTCAAGGAGCTGGAGATGATCCCACGGGGGCTGTCCAGAGAGACACACGGATCTAGGGTAGAACAATGTAGGTGTCAACAGCTCATAATGGTAGAAGGAAAAATCCAGCAGCCAAAGTGATGTGTTTGTTGTTGTTGTTGTTTGTTTGTTTGTTTCTTGAGACGGAGTCTCACTCTGTCCCAGGCTGGAGTGCAATGGTATGATCTTGGCTCGCTGCAACCTCCGCCTCCCAGGTTCAAGCTATTCTCCTGCCTCTCAGCCTCTCGAGTAGCTGGGATCACAGGTGCGTGCCGCTATGCCGGGCCAACTTTTGTATTTTTAGTAGAGACGGTGTTTCACCACATTGGCCAGGCTGGTCTCGAACTCCTGACCTCGTGATCCGCCCGCCTCGGCCTCCCAAAGTGCTGGGATTACAGGCATGAGCCACCGCGCCCAGCTTAAGTGATGTTTTGCAAAGCAAATCAGACCAGCCACTTGTGTGTTCAGTGGTTTTCCATTTTTCTCAGCATGAAGTCTGATTGTTTTTACCAGGGTTACACTACAAGGTTCTACACACTCCACGTGCCATCTCCTCTTCACTCACTCTGCTCCAGGTTCGGCCGTCTCCTTGCTGTGATTTAAATTCAACCGCGCATGCCCAGTCAGATCTTTTTCTCTCCGCCCTGTCTTCCTTCGCTTGCACAGAAATGTTTAGTCCCCACAGTTTCTTTCCCTTGGTCTGCAGATGTAGGGATTATGCATCCATAGATGCTTCCAGTAAGCGTTTTCCAGCCCTGAATGCCCCGTACCTCCACCCATTGGAGCCAGCTGTGCTTCCTGGTCAAGGGTCAAGGACAGAGGGTCTGTCTCCTCTTGAGTCTCTGGGGCCCATCCAGTCAGTTCCCAAGCTGGGGTCCTCAGCCCCTTTCAGGACAGAAGGGGGTCATGCCCCACCCTGGGACTTCTAGGAGAGATGGAGACAACATTCTATGGAGGGACAGATGTTACACAGGGAGACCACACTCTTTTGTATGGGTTTCATACGGGTTATGAAGAAAAACAAAGGAGTCGGCTAGAAAGGGACAGGCATTCTCTGTAGCCAGAAGATTAGGCAAGACGTTTCAGAGGAGGTAAGGTTTCATCAGGGACAAATGAGTGGGTAATAAAGCATGTTGCCAGAATATTCCAGGCAGAAGAAACCAGTGCAAAGGCCCTGTGGCAGCAGGGTCTTGGGGAGTGTAAGACGTGGGAAGAGTGCACAGTGGTGGGAGAGGAAGGTGGACAGAAGGAGAGGCTGGCAGACCCCAGACCATGCATGCCTTCGAGGCCCCAATCAGGAGTTGTTTTGGATCCCGGGAATAAAACATCGAAGAGTCTTAAGCAGGGAGTGACACAATCGGGTTTGATTCTGACAAGATCCCTCCTGGTTGGAAAAGGGACTGGGGAAGAGAAAGTATAGATCTCAGTTTAGAGACAACGGCCTTGGATGGGACAGATGGAGAGACGGAAGGCTGGAGAGTGGGCAGTAAGTCTCAGATACGGAAGAGGGAGGAAGACGCATTTCCAGCTTGTTTCCAGCCCCTCCCATGGAATCAAGGGAAAGTGTTTTAGGATGAAATCCCAGACAGCCCTGTTTTCCCAACCAGTTTGTAGTATCTAGAAAACTTGGGCTATTAGAGATGGCCTAGGGAAAAAATAATGTTTCTGACTGTAAGAAGATGCAGAGAAATTCCTGGTTGACAGATTGCCAGGAGGTCCTAAGGGAAATTCCTAGCACTCAGATGGGGATGTGGGCATCTGTGGGGTAGGGGGGAGCATTGTCATCCCCGTTTTCAAGATAAGGAGAATCAGAGAAGTTGGTGACTTTACCAAGTCCACACAGCTCGCTAGCAGTGAATGACTCATGCCTATAATTCCAGTACTTTGGGAGGCCAAGGTGAGAGGATTGCTTGAGGCCAGCAGTTCGAGACCAGCCTGGACAACATGAGTGAGACCTCCTTTCTATAAAAATAAAATAAAACAAAAATACTAATAATTAAAAGAAACAAGAGCATTTTTATGGGCCCCTAAGTATATTGTGGTCCCTAGATACTCTGCCTACTATGCCGATTGGAGAAGTTGGCCTTGATAGATTGAGCTCTCAGTCCTGTCCTGGGCTCAAAGCATCTATTGTTTCATTTAAACCACAGCAAACAATCATAGAGGAATGATTCTGCCCATTATAGAGATGGGAAAACTGAGGTTCAGAGAGATTGACCGGCTCACCCAAGAGATCAGAGTGAGTCTGTGGTACAGCTTGTGTCTGACACTTTGCCACATCATCACAGAAAGTTCCAACCAGGGTACTCTTCAGCCATGCTGAGAGTGAGTTCCACAGGGCAGTGAATTTGTCATGCCACCAAGAGAAACGCTGAATTGAAGCAGGGAGACCAGAGAGATTTGGCTGACTCGATGACCTCATGCCTGAATTATGGCCGTAGAGTGGTGGCCAGGGGTAGGGACAGAAAAAGAGCCAGCTTCTGGCCTGTGATTTGAACTTCTTTGCAAAGCTGGTGGTCCCTGGCTCCGTGGGATGCAGATTAGGGCTATTTATGGCCTGGGAATTACTAGTCTTAGCTCAGCATACAGGTGGCAGGTGATAAGGTGTCTGCTCAGTAATGAGCTCAGTGGGAAGTTAATAAACACCATTCTGTTCAGGAAGGCAATTGCAGATTCAAGCAGGAAGTAAGAGGAATAGCTCAGGGGCCCTGGGGGTGGCAGCACCCCTTGAGTTGAGAAGCAGCTGCCCTGAGGAGTTCCTTCCACACCCCTGCAATGTCAGGGGAACCCTGAGGAGTTCCTTCCACACCCATGCAGTGTTAGGGGAGCTGTGAAGTCAGTCAGTCCCAGGCTCTTAACAATGGCTCAGCTGTTCCCTGATGCATGACCTTGGGCAAGTCCCTTTTCCTGTGCCCACCTTGGCTGCCTGCTGTGTTAAACAGAGATAATGAGAATTAAAATAATGTAATGGTAACAGCCCCAACCTTACTGCCATGCCACAAATGCTTAAGCCTGCCATCCTGTCTAAGGCCAATACATGGAACTGCTATACATGGTTCTTCTCAAATCCACTGTTTTTTTTTTTTTTTTTTTTTTCTGGTGTAAGTGAAGAATTGAAGGCTTATGGGGTAAGTGTACAGACCGTTATTGAGTTCCTACAGAATATGCGGTTCTGGGCTTGGCACTGGATTAGTCAGGTCCTGCTGGGTCTTGCACTCAAATGACAAACCTACAAGACTTACACCGTGTGTCAGATGGCCACTGTGAAGCAGTATCAGGGAGCTGGGGAGGAGGAGTGGACAACTTTTTTATTGGGGGGAGGTCAAGGAAGGATGCTTGAATAAGGTAGCATTTGAGCAGAGTCCTAAAGACAGCGAGGGCACAAATCATCGGACTAGCAGGGGGAAAAGCACTCCAGGTCAGGGGAACAGCAAGGGCAAAGGCCGTGAGGTAGAAACGTAATAGTTCTGTGGGGCTTTTGTCAGGATTTCTCTTGGAGGAAAGGCTTCTTACCACAATGACTGAGAGTGCTGTCATTAGCCTATGACCCTCAGCTGTCCGCTTGTTCAGAGGTGGCTTAGCTGCAGGTGGCTGGCTGCCCACATCCAATGACTGACCACAGTAGGGATATAAGGGTCTGGCCATTTTTGCCTGATGCTCTCCAACTCTGATGGGCCATTCTAGTTCCAGGGCTCCCTACGGGACTGATGGAGGCTGTTCATGGGCCTGGATCCCCCCCTGGCTTCTCCCTCTGCCCAGTCCTCATGGCTTCTCTTCCTTTTCACTGGTATTGATCCCAAGGGTACATGCTTAGCTCCATCTCAGGACTCAGTTTCTCCATTTAGTGTGATTGAACTACACGCAGTTGCACAACCCTGTAGTCCTAGCTACTAAGAAGGATCGCTTGAGCCCAGGAGTTCGAGGCTGGAATGAGCTATGATTGCACCACTGGACTCCAGCCTGGGCAATATAGCAAGACTCTCTCTCTAAAAAAAAGAAAAAAAAAAAGGTGTAAATTGAATTGATGACCCCAAGGGTTCTTTCATCCCAGATTGTGTAACATAAAGCCATTCCAGTTGGGATCAGGGAAGCCCTCCCTGTACCTTTTTATTTCTAAAATTCAACCTGCAAAGGCTTTGTAGGAAATTTTAAGGACTTGGGCTTTTAGTAAGATGGGGACACATTGAAGGGTTGTGGCCAGAGGGGAATGTGATCTGATCCGCCTTTTCAAAGGCCACTCTGGCTGCCGTATGGAGAAGGAGGATTACCATGGATTCCGGAAGGGCAGGAGAAGGTTGTTACAATGGTTTCAGAACAAGAGGACGAGTGTCTCTGTGTCCCTGGAAAAGCCACTTCCCCATCTGGGACTCAGTTTCTCCATTTAGCAAATGGAACGATGGCTTCAACATGCTGATTGCTTGATAAAGGTCATTCTGGGGGTCAGAGGGCCCTCTTGATTTCACAGCTAGAAACGCAATTACTATGATTGCTATCACCACTGTTACTGCTGAGAACAAGTCTTGATGGAAGGCAGCAGTTCTGGAAAAGAGGGGAGCAAAAGACCCTCTGTTTGATGCTCTGAGGGTCTTCTGGGGCATAATCTTCTCAGGAAGATCATGGATTTCCATTGCTGCTCTAGTTTAACAGGATTCACTCTTTGTCTGTACCTCCTTTGTGCCAGGCCCAGTGCTAGGCACCTGGGATGCAGCTGTGACAGACTTCGTCCTGTCCTCATGGAGTTTATAATTTGGTGGGGAAGACAAACAAGTTGATGGGAAATCACAACATGGTAAAAAGTTCCTGATAGCGAGTGCAGGAGTGCATGGATGTACAAAGGAAACACCTAAACAAATTTTAGAGGTGAAGTAAGGGGAGAGAGGGCAATGCTCTGGAAGAAGTAGAAGATCATACCACTGCATCCAGCCTGGGCAACAGAGCAAGACCTGTCAAAAAGAAAAGAAAAGAAAAGAAGGAAGGAAGGAAGGAAGGGAAAGAAAGGAAAGAAAGAAAGAAAAAGAAAGAAAGAGAAAGAAAGAAAGAAAGAGAGAGAAAGGAAGAAAGAAGAAAGAAAGAGAGAGAAAGAGAGAGAGAAAGAAAGAAAGACAGGAAGACAGACAACAAGTAAAAATTAGCAAGAGAGAATGGGTGGAATGGAAAGGAGTCCCAGGCAGAGGAAACAGCCTGGAGAAAAGGCCTGGAGGTGAGAGAGATCAGGATTGTTCTAAAAGTCTTAAGTGTTTTGAAGTGGCGCGCCGCCCCGCAGAGTGTGAGAGATGGAGGCAGAGGTGGAAGCTGCAGTGGATGGCAGGGCTTGCATCAGGGAAGGCTTGGCTTAAGAGTTAAGACTTTTTGTCTTAGGCAAGTGTTTCCTCATTCAATGCCACAGCTGTTCGTGTCATCAATGAGTGGCTCCGGTTCCGGTTCTCATGGCTAAAAAGACACCCAGAGGGCCCTCTCATCCCAAGAATGGTCTTTATCACACAATCCAAATATGTTGATGCCATTCATTTCATTTCCTAAATGGAGACACTGAAGCCCAGGCAAGGAGAAGTGGCTTGCCCAAGGACACACTGCAAAGCTGGGCCACAGCATTGGACTGGGACTCTTTCCTGCCTCATGCGTCAAGGCTTTGTCTCTATAGCTGTGCCCTGTTGTTTGAGCAAGCAGCTAAAACTCAGGCAAAGCCCCCAGCATGAGACTGGCCTGCAGTCGGTGCTCAGTCAACATCAGTTCTCTTCTTTCTTTTCACGAGCCCTAGCTCTGCCACCACTCCCTGACTGTGCAGACTTTGGGCAAGTTGTATCTCCTGGACCTCCTCTTCTTCTTCTTTTTCTTTTTTTCTTTTTCTTTTCTTTTCTTTTCTTTTTTTTTTTTTTGAGACAGAGTTTTCTCTTGTTGCCCAGGCTGGAGTGCAATGGCATGATCTTGGCTCACTGCAACCTCCACCTCCTGGGTTCAAGCAATTCTCCTGGCTCAGCCTCCTGAGTAGCTGGGATTACAGGCACATGCCACCACGCTCAGCTAATTTGTGTACTTTTAGTAGAGACGGGGTTTCACCATGTTGGCCAGGCTGATCTCGAACTCCTGACCTTGTGATCTGCCTGCCTCAGCCTCCCAAAGTGCTGGGATCACAGGCGTGAGCCACCGCGCCCGGCCTCTTCTTTACAGGATGGGTAGGACAAGAAGCCTCCGGGAACTTCTGAGAATTGAAAGGGGAAGATATCTATTCAGGTGCTAGGATAGTCACATGATTCCTTTTCTGTTAAGATTTTCTACTCTCCAGGGCAGCCTGGGACATTTTGCTTTGCCCAATGCCCTGCAGTTTGCAAATTGCAAACAAGAGCAGGGGGCCAAAAGGGAGAATGCACAAAAAGCCAAAGTGGTCCCACAGTGTGTGTTTGTATTTGGGTTTTGTCCCTACAGGAGAGTCGTTTCCAAGTCGGCAGCTGCCTGTCTCCTTTGAAGAGCTTTGGAAGCAGCCACCATCCATCACTCGCTTGGCGTGACTGTTAAGTACCAGCGCTCAGGGCTGAGGGCTGCGGGAAGGGGCTCCGGGTGGGGTCAGCTCAGGGCCAGGGAATTAGAGGGAGGCAATCAAAATGGAGGGACTGAGCAAACCAGTTAACATGCAGGCTGTGAGTGAGGTGGCACTCGGTCTGATCCCCAGGTAGTGGGCGCTTGCAGCGTAGTTGCCTTATGAATGTTCTAGGAGTTTGGTAGCAGATTCTTTTTCTTCCCTTGTGGAAATGGTCCTCCCCTATACTCTGCACCCCTTCCCAGCCTCAGGGATGGGCATGCAACCCTGGCCTGGACAACCAGCACTTTGCAACCCTTCTGTCCACACAGAGCAGGTAGGATGGTTATATGGTCTTCAGTTGGTCCAATAAGACTTGGAATTCTGCTGTGGTTGCTGAGTTCGTTTGAGGAACACCTAGAGTTAGTTGCTTATGGTCATCTTACCTGCACGAGGGGAAAGTCTTCATGAAAATAAAGCTATCACAAAAGAAATATACCAAGAGATGGAGAAAGATTCCTGAGTTCCTAGATCCAGCCATACCTGATGCTGTTCCCTTATACATTTTTTTCTTTTTGCTCTTCTGCAGACAGTGACTTAACCCTTGGACTTTTTCTGCTATTTCAGCCTGTAAGCTGCTTTTATAGGTAGCTTTAAGGTAGTTTTTTTGAATTGAACTTATGTCAAGAGTTGCCAAGAGTTCTTACTGTTACACTCATTAGGCACGTAATTTCTCCCTCCTGGACCTTTCTTATCTGTAAAATGGGAATGACAATAACGTAGATCTATTATGTAGCTTAAATAAAATAATACAAATAAAGCACTTGCCAGTGTTTAGCTAGAATACATGCTCAATTCAGCTGTGATTAATCCACCACACTCATCCTTTAAGTTTCAAAAAGTTCTTTCTCCTTCACTTGTTCTCGTATAAAGGGTTCCTGTGAAGTTTAAATGAGGTATCATGAGTGCACAATGTCTACAATGTGGTCTGGCACATTTATAATGTAGCTGTTAAATGGTTTTTTTATTAGAAAGTTATGGAAGCCCAGGTAAGGGAGGACTGCAGGGCGAAGAATGGAAGACAGGGAGAGGTGGTTTGAGTAGGATGATTGTCCACTCTGCGAAATAGTGGTGAGGCTATCTCAACTGGCAGCTCAGCACTTAGCACAGTGCTGGAGCCACTGGCATGAGTGAATGTGTGCCCACATGAGAGAATCAATGAATAGTTCAACTACAGCCAGGACTTTGACTTGATCTTGTAGGGAGCTGTGCAAGTTCCTAAATTGGGGGCTGACAAAAAAGCGTCCTTCACAAAGGACCCTCTAGAGCCTACAGGGGCTGGAGAGGAGGTGGGGAACCTGGAGCTGAGTGTGCAAGAGTTGCCTGGGGTTGGGGTTGAGATGGAAACATCAGGGGCATGGATGAAAGAGAGCTGATGTAGAGAGCTCTGATCACACTTAACACAACACCACGTGCACGTGAGTGTGTGAGTGTGTGGGGCCTTGCTGGTGAGCTCATGTGTGTGGAGTGTGTGCTAGTGTGTTTGAGTGTGTTGATGAGTGGGTGGAGATAGGTAAATTCAGTGTGTGGGTGTGTGTGAGGAAGAGGGTGTGAGTTCCATGTAAGTGTATCTGAGTGTGTGTGTGTGCACAGCGGGTTTGCTGGGAGCACTGGTTAGATGGCTTTTTCTTGTGAGGAGCTCTGGCCAAACGCGGAATGATAATCATCAGCTTTCTTTGCCTGTCTCCCTTGAAGGTAGAAGTTGGGTCTGGTGAAACTTTGTATGCATAGCCCCTGGCATGCTGCAGGTGCTTCGTAGATATGTGTGGAATGAAGGGGTGAAAGAGTAGGAGGGGCCAGGTGCGGTGGCTCAAGCCTGTAATCCCAGCACTTTGGGAAGCCGAGACGGGTGGATCACGAGGTCAGGAGATCGAGACCATCCTGGCTAACACGGTGAAACCCCATCTCTACTAAAAAATACAAAAAACTAGCCGGGTGAGGTGGCGGGCGCCTGTAGTCCCAGCTACTTGGGAGGCTGAGGCAGGAGAATGGCGTGAACCCGGGAGGCGGAGCTTGCAGTGACCTGAGATCCAGCCACTGCACTCCAGCCTGGGCAACAGAGCGAAACTCCGTTTCAAAAAAAAAAAAAAAAGAAAAAAAAAAAAGAAAGAGTAGGAGAAAAGGACTTCTGGCCCCTGCTCCAAGGAGCTCCTATGATGAACATGGGCATTCCAATGGAAGGGACGTCTGCATTGCACTGCTCTAGAAGAAGCTCTGCACAACAATCAAACTTAATGCTTGCAACGAGGCCAAACAGATCTGTATCTGTAGATCAGGATCTATACTAATAACACTCCTTCTATTTAAAACACTATATTCTGATTACAAATGCAATACATGCTCATTGCAGTAAATTGGGAAATTTAAAAAAAAAAGAAAAAAAAAACTCATCCATAATTCCATCCCCTGGAGATAATTACTATTCTCATTTTTATGTATATCCTTCCAGAGTCTTTTAGAACACATGCACACGTATGTTACTTTCTTCTTTTTTTGTATCAGTAGGGCTCTTGTGGCAATATCATTTTTAAACTCATCCAGTAACTCCCGAATCCCTACACTGTAAAATATCCCTTGTTAATACTATTTTGACTGGCCATATTAAATTTCATGATTTTAAAAAATGCATTTCTGTATTTTTGCCATTTTGGCCTCTTCTTTGCCATTTTCAGCCGTTCTGAATGATGTTCCTGGAACGCACTGTTTTCATTTTTTTCTGGGCCTTTACACAGACTTTTCCAAGTGGGCTCCTTTTCCCGCCCTCCTTTGGGCTCATTCGAGTTATCTTTGAGGTCCCAGCCTAGATGTGCCTCTTCCAGGAAGTCTTCCCTGATGCATCCATTGTGGATCAGATGCCCCTCCTTCCTGTGGCGCGTTCTCCTTCTCTCATCACGATGTGTGAAACAATGCACATAGATGGCTTACTCCATCCAGCCTGGACTAGGAGTTCCAAGGAGCCCAGGGTCCCATCTTATTCATGGCAGTACAGTCCAACACCGAGTATGCCATGAATAAGTACTGGAGAGATGTGGAATAAACACTGTGGCATATGTTTCCTTACAGCTACCTGGAACCATCATGAGGAAATACTGGCACCCGCATGTGATACTTGAGCTGAAATGTGATACTTGGGTTTAGCATCCAGTTTCATCTGATTCCAAAAGATGGTTTCCACTTTGCCACACCTTCTCCATCCTAGCACCTCAGCTTGTTTTCCGTTTTCCTTACCCCCAGCCTCCCAGCTCCTGGGACAGGCCAGGGGCAGAGGAAAAGGAGTCAGGAAGAGGCCTCTGCAACCCGGGAAGTAGACGGCATCACCTGCTCTGGCAGGAGACTGAACTGGGAAGACTCCTCCGCTGACAGCATTTCCTGTGACTCTCCTCCGGGGGAGAAGTTGGCCTCCTTCCCTCTTGCTGGGGACTCACAAAATCCGATTTGAAATCTACTCAAGTGTACATTAACCAACTTCCTCTTGGCACTGGCTGGGGAGCCTATAATTAGAGCAGACACCATACCATTTAGTGGGTTTCATTCACATGAACACAAAGTGTAGTTGCAGAGGGAGACGGCTTCAGAAGCAAACTTCTGGGAGAATTTGTGCTTGCAGTGTGTCCTAAGGACCCACAGGCCGACTGTGTTTCTAAGTGCAGGGGTTACGGCCGGCCGGACTTGGTGGGGAGGTGATGCCGTGTCGTCCTTAAACACACAGGACTTGGAATTGGGCACACTTGTATTCAGATCCCTGCTCAAGACTCAGGTAAGCAATGCAACTTCTGTAAGGTGGTTTCCTGATCTGTGCAACTGGGACAGCATCCATCAGCAATCTCATAGGGTTATGTTGTCTAGGTGCAAATGCGATGGTGGAGATATAGATGTATATGTCAGAGAAGGTGCTCTCTAATAACAATACTTACGACTATTGTGAAAACCACTACCAGTAACAAAATAACCAGTGTGTATTGAGTGCTTACTACATTCAACACTCAGTTCTAACACTTTGGATGCATGAACTAAGTTAGTTTCACAACAATTCCATATGGTAAGTAATATTAATGTCTTCATTATACATTTGGGGAAAGTGAGTAACAAGGAAGTTACGCCACTTGCACATGTTCACAGGTTGATAGCTTTTTCTAATATTTCAAGGGATGGAAGAGAATGTGATGGTATAAGACAGCATAATGGGTTGACTCATGGGGTGTATAACCTCATTGATGCTAAGAATCACATTTTTCTTATTATGGTATTGGGACCCAGAAAGAGGAGAGAGTTCAAGATAAACTCTCATTTTTGGATGTACCTAATATAATCTAGGTGCTTTTATTTTGTTCTTGTCCCCTGGAGATTGCAGGTGTCAAAGAATACATTCAGAGAGCAGCAGTGTATCTTGCACGAGGTTATGCAGAGCTGTGGTTACAGCCCTGGTCAGTCTAATTACAAGTTAATTACTCTTTTTACAATGTTGCCTGGGTGGATCAGGACTCTTTCAGGTGCAGAGGCTAGTTTAAGGGAAGAAGAAAACTTGTTGGATCATTAGTAGGCCTTCAGGCATGGCTGAATCCAGGTGCCTGAATAAAGTACACGGGCATTTATTCTCCAGCCTCTCTTTCCTCTGTGATGGCTTCATCCTCAAGCGATTATGCTCCTCATTGTGGCAAGACCTCTACTTGCTCTTTGGTATCTGGTTGACCACCTCCCACCTCCACCCAGTTTCATTATCTCACCCCAACCTAGAAGACTAGGTGATATAGTCTTCAGGGGCCAGCCTCCTGGGACCCAGAGCAGAACAAAGAATAAAGTAGAATAGACCTGGGGGTTGGGGAGGAAGGAGAATTACCAGCATCCTCTCCATCTCCCCACATCCAGGCTCCAGTCTCGGTTCTTTCTTTGGTGCTGCATATTTTCTGCAGGAAAAACTGCAGACTGCTTTGAAGTTCCATCTTCATCCTAAGGACCAAACAGTCTTCTTTATCCTCCCAGACATTGGCTGGGCCCCCATCCAATGAACCAATCAAGAAGAAGCCTGAAAGCACTCTCCATCTGACCTGGGATCCCTCTCTGTCAAAACCCAGGATGGGTCAGGGCCCACCCACGGATGTCTGACTTTGGTTTCTCCTTTCCCCAGCTGCTCACTCAACCTCTTGACCAAGCCCATCCAATTTCCAGTGATTTCCTTGGGTTCTATTTCCTTTCTGCTTATATTCCAGTCTCTACCTCTTTTTCTGTCCAACCATCTCTGTTCCTCATTCCTGCCCCATTCTCACTTCCCTATTTCTTGTCCCACTGAACACCCCTATCTTGTTTCCTGCTCTTTGTAGACATGGCATTGGGGCACCAACTTTGCTCATTCCTTCTCTGCATGCTTGGCTTCTGCCTGAGCACTCTTCCCCCTCTGTGTGATTAAAGGCAAATTACCTTCCGTGAGCCTCAGTCTACTCAGCTGCAGAAATGGGAATGATCCCCTTTCATCTACTGGCTGTGGTGGGAGCCAGAGCTTGGCGATTGTATTTACAGTGACATGAACACAATATGTGAGGAATTACCAGGAGGTTCCAGGCTGCCACGAGACTGGATTTGTACAGATATCGCCTATTAGGAGGTGTCATGTTGCATTTGCAGGAGGTGGCTGTATGGAATTCCACTCTCTTGCACTGTATGAAATATTCACCTGCCTTCTCTGGAATGGACGAGGGCTTCTTCCTCGTTTCCTGACTGATCCACCTCCGAGGAAGCCAGGCTGCAGGCTGTCACTAATGCAAGGTGATGCCAGGATCCAATGTAGGGCTTTGGGGAACTGAGACAGAGGGATGAGGCTGGTGGGTGGTGCAGAATGGAAGTAGGGGATTTGAGGCCTTTAGCAACCCAGGGCCAATTAGGGCTTCTTACTTGCTCCCTATAGGAAAAGACGCATGGCGTTGGATGGAGTTATGGGTTGAGTTGTGTCCCCTCCAGCATTCCTGTGCTGAATCCCTAACTCCAGTACCTCTGAAGGTGACCTTATTTGGAAATAGGGTTATTTCCAAATAAGATGTTATTAGGTAGGATGAGATTATGCTGCATTAGAGTGTTCCCTAATCCAATATGACTGGTGCCCTTATATAAAGGGGAGATTTGGACACAGAAACACACACACGCAAGGAGAATGCCATGTGGAGACTGGAGTTACGCTGCTGAAGCCAGCAAACCATCGGAGGCTAGGAGAGGGGAACAGGGCATCCCTGGGGCACGGCTGTGCCGACACTTGATTTTAGACTTCCGCCTTCCAGAGCTGTGAGTCAGCACATTTCTGTTGTTCTATGCCACTTAGTTGGTGGTCCTTTGTTCCAGTAGCCTGAAGAAATGAATACAAAAGGGAACACACAGGGGACCAGAGGGTTGAGGGGCTGCTGCGTGGGCAGGCATAGAGGATGGACTCCAGGGGTCAGTCAGCATTGACTTGGAACATGAGAGTTGAAGTTTTAAGAGGGAATTTGGTGTTGAGGGTCAGAATCAGGGCTCTAGAGATAGGATTCAGACATTCTTAGCTCCTCATTTCATGGCGCTGGATGAGTCATCAAACCTCCCTTTGTCTCGGTTTTCTCATCCATGTAATAGGGACAACAATGGACCTCACAGTATTATGAGATTAAATGGTATTACAAATGTTAAGAACTAATAGTCGGTGGCATGCAGTACGCATCTGAAACGTCATAGCTTTCTTCATTCCTAGTTGAGTGACCTTGGGCAAGTCACTTTGCTTGTATAAGGCCTCAATTTCCTCTTCTGTGAAAGAGGGTTGATAATCCTGACCTTACTTGTTTTGTTAAAACCATGTCCTAAAGTGTAAAAACATCTGTCCCAATAACTGTTAGAAAGTAAGGGGAAAATCAGTACTTAGCTTCATTCTTCCCTTTTGAGCTTCCCGGCATCTGCTTGAATACCTCTAGTGATGGACAACTCATTACCTTTCAAGATGTTCATTTCTATTGGGCATAGAAGACTCACATACACATAGAATCTTTATTTAAGAGACTTTCTGAAGTCGCATCTATATGTGATGCCTACTCCTCAAGCTCCAGTTTTACAGATGAGGAAGCTGAGGCCGAGGGACCAGGCAGAAAGATGGGAGATGAGGCATCTCAAACACTCCCACCCCATCTTTGCCTTGGCACTCACACAGCCTAGCTCTCCCTCCATTATGTCTGCCCATCTCGTCTGGAAACTCTAGAAGTATGTGTGGAAGTGGCTGAGGAACGACAGCATGTGAGAATGTGGGCCATGGCCCATTGAAATCACCTCCGTTCTGGCACCCTCTTTTCCACACTTACTCCTTCCCCTCCATGTACTAAGATATGAAACAGCTCACACCATTCCCAGCCTCTAACCCTCAATGGCTCCCTATTGCTCTTGGAGAAAATTCCAAAGACCTTTGCTTGGCAAAGAAGGGTCCACATGACCTGGCTTTGGCTCTTTTTTCCGCTCCATTGTAGATCCCTTTGCTCTTGCTCCAACCTCAAGGCCTCTTTTCATGTCTTCAAATACAGCATCCTCATGGAGCATCCTTATGGTCATCTTTGGGCCTCGCAGTCCTTATCCTTCTGCCTGGGCATCACGTGCTCAACCTCTCATCATTCAGGTCTTGATTTGAAGCTCACCTCTTCCCAGAAGCCTCCCCTGCATCCCCTGGCTGGGTCAGTTCCCACCCCCATACAAGACTCTTCCTCATTGCCTGTTCATTCCATCATCACACATGACACCAGTGGCACTAATAGATTTATTCTTCTGCCTCTTTGATGACTGTCTCTTACTCTCACCAGTATGAAAGCCCCCATGTCTATTCTTCTTCCCAGTTGGACCCTCAGTACCTGGTAGGTACTCAGTGACTATGTTTTGAATGGTTGAACTGTAAATGGGTGAGTTCGGGTGTGGAATGTGTGAGGGCTGAGACACGACTGTGGCTCCCATGAGACTGACCTATGTGTCAGGTGTGTGACTCTGAGAGGACAAATTGCTCATCCTTAGATGACCAGAACCATAGCCTTTAAAATAAATAATTGAAGAAACTGTAAGAGTTTAACCTGGAAAGGACAAGACTTGGGGAATGTGGCAAGTGCCAGTGTGCCACTGAAGACAGGGACTGTTCCTGTTTACCACCCTGTCCCCAGAATCTAGCCCAGTGTCTGACACACACAATATAGACTTCAGGAAATATGTGCCTAGTGAATTTTGAAAGAAAGAAGAACACCTAAGATGAATGAAGCTCTCAAGGTTCAGGGACACAGATCTTGCCTCAATCAAAGAAAACCATTCTCATGTTTAGAGCTGTCCAGAGCTAGCACAAGTTTAGGATGGGTAGTGGGTGATCTACACTGGGGGTTGTTCAAGTTCCTTCCTGCTCTGAGACTTTTTTTTTGTAATGGAGTTTCACTTTTTTTTGCCCAGGCTGGAGTACAATGGCGCAATCTCAGTTCACTGCAACCTCTGCCTCCCAGGTTCAAGTGATTCTCCTGCCTCAGCCTGCCGAATAGCTGAGATTACAGGCACCTGCCACCACGCCTGGCTAATTTTTGTATTTTTAGTACAGACAGAGTTTCACCATGTAGATCAGGTTGGTCTTGAACTCCTGACCTCAGATGATGTGCCTGCCTCGGTCTCCCAAAGTGCTGGGATTACAGGCGTGAGCCACCGTGCCTGACCCTTGCTCTGAGACTTAATATTCTAAGAAACATTTCCCTGGCTGGGCAGACATGAGCAGGAAACAGAGCTGCTTTCCCTTCTCTTGTTTGGGAGGTATAGGGAGTTCTAGTTAGAGAGAGGTGAAGCAGGCTAGCTTCCCACCCTAATAATCCTGTTTGTCTCAGGCATGGGTCTTGAAGAAGCAGTGCATTATTTAAGAAAGACTCTCATCCTTTCTTCTCCCTCCTTATGTCCTCTGACATGAGTCCTGCACAAATCTTGCCTCTTTGCTTGTTTAATGATGATTTCCCCAGGTCTTGGAACCTGTCTCAGAATACTCATTGTTTAAGTCACAACAAACCATCATGGGCCTTGTAATTAAAAGCCAGCTTTAGGTCTCTCTGCTTGGGACTGGATCTTGGCATCACCTGCATCCTAGAAAGAAGACTATTTGGCAGATTACTAAGTGGGAACTTGGTACCCAAGAAGTCAGAGAAGAAGCACTTCAGAGGGGTTGGGGAGCCTGGGCATTTTCCCCTGGTTGGTGGGGCTGGCCAGGCAGATTGTATGTTTAAAACCACCCTTGAGTGGCTTCCCAGTAGAGTGGAAATAATTTTGACTCAAGCAGCTAAGGTTCAGAGTTTCACCTCCCCTGGGTGATTGTCACCTCCCCTGGTTTCACCTCCCCTGGGTGATACGTCCCTTCATCTTGGGCTTCAGTTTCCTTATCTGTCAGTTGAGGGTTGCAACAGCATTTAGCTCCCTGAGGTGCTGTGAAGGGTAAGTGAGTACAGCACTGAGCACAGAAGGCTCTGGATGGTCAGCCTTACGGGAGGAAGATAAGTATTTCTGATGCTTTTGAATTTCTGCTGTTTGGCACAGTAGTTCCCTCATAGTGTAGAAATGCCCCTTTTGGCAATTTTAAGTGAGAAATGTGGTCATTTCTTTCACTCCTTAAAAAAATTGGCCGAGGAATCTCAGAATACTAGAAGGGGGATGGATGACTTCAACATTTATTTAGCCTGATTCCCTTAGTTGTAGAAAAGATGCTTGTCTGTGGCCACACAGCATGGGAATGCAGAAGCAGGATTAGAACTCACTTTTCCCATTGGCCTTCTTGCACTTTCTAGGTGAAGACGGCAACGATGGCTGCAGTCCAAGCCTTAGCGGGGAGATGAGGAGCAGCCCCTCTCTTTAAAAATAAAGCCAGATTCCTAACATTCTCTTCAACTCATGGCTGTGCAGGGCAGAGTCTCAACACAGGAATTGGAACATAACAAATTCACCGACTGCCAGCTTTGATCGCACAAGGATGGAGTTGGGGAGGTGAAGAGGAAGTAAATGCTCTCTTGACTTTCCAAAGGAAAACAATTTTCTTTCCTGGTAACTGCAATTACTTGAAGACCATGTCAAAACAATAGTATGCCTGTGCCTCCAATAGTCTCTCTCTCTCTCTCTCTCTCTCTCTCTCTCTGTCTCCCCCCTCTCCTCCTCCCTGCTTCCCCTACCTTCTTCTCTTCCTTCTGCCTCCTTTGTTTTGCCCTGGTATTAAGGACCATGGACAGAGACACATAAGCTCCGCCCACATGCCTTAACTGACCTGTGCTGGGAAGGAAGGGCAGTGGTTGATTAACACCCAAGATCTAGTGAGCTTAGCTCCTCACGTGGGTATTTCAGAAGGCATTGCTTTTTGGTTGCATTTCCTTATAAGTTGGCGAGCTGCATACTGATGGACATTCTTGAGAAGCTTGGAGGGCACTCATCTCTCAGGGATGCCCTAGAAAGGTTGTCTGCACTAGTGAGATTTGCTGCTCATTCCAATTAAGGTCCTTCTAACTCCAAACCTCTTTGAATAATAAATAGATAATGAGACTGAGAAAAATAAAGAATGTGTCATTAACAAAGCCGAAGACCACAGTTCATTGGCAATGTTGGGGCCAGTTAGCTCTACGATTGCTTGGACAACTGTGTCTGTACCTAAAACACCCAATTAATGGTCATATTCCAACTCTCTGATCACCGAACAGTCTGGGTGTGAGGTCACTAGATTCCAGCTCACATAGCTAAATAAGACCTTTTGGTAGGTTCTCTTCAGTGCCCTCTCATTTAATTACAGAAACAATTGTTTGAACAGATTAATATATCAATTTAGCAGAAGAATAACTGTATAAATGCAAAGCCCTTCCCAGGCCAGGATAATAAGAATGCAGCTCCCACCTCTGCCTTAATCAATCTTGTTTTATTTTAAGTTCACATTTGTGACCTATTTGGGGTTCATGTCTCTGTCATTCATGTCTTTAGAAATCTTGTCTTGTGGATGTGATGGACAGTAACCAAAATAGTATTTACCCAATGAGACTCTCAGACCCTCGAGGGCAGAGTGCTTACCTCACTTGCCTGTACACTGTCGAACACTTAGTAATTGTTCAGAAAATATAGAATGAGTACATTAACAATGAATGGATGTTAAAAGGGAAGTTGAATTTAAGCCCAATGAGGGCAACACTTTATGTCTTTTTTTTTTTTTCTGTTGAAAACCCAACATCTAGAACAATGCTCGGTACACAGATGGTGATCATTAACTACTTGTTTATTGTATGTGTGAGTGTGGAATGAATGAATGAGAGAACAAAGGCTCCTTTTCTTTGTTAACTCTGGAAGTTAGAGAAAGTAATTTATTCATTTTTTAATAGATGAGGAAATGGAGGCTCAGAAGAATCAATTTATGAGAAGTCGCTTGGTGAAGTGTAGAATGATATACAAATGCATATCCATTATTAATTGACACAATAATGTTGTGAAACCACCACACACTTCAGCAGTGTACGGCAATAAATGTTTATGGCTCAGGTAAGCTGGGCTCAGGTAAGCTGGATGGTCCTTCTGGTCTCAGCTGGGCTTTCCCTTTCTGAGCCTCAGTTTACTTATCTGTAAAATGGGCATGACAATTGCAGAGCCCATTTTGTGAAGATTAAATAAGGCAATCTAGGACATGGGCTTAGTCTCTATGTCCTCAAATCCTGAGGGCTGGCCAGGACTTGAGGGATATAATGGAGACAAAAATAGACACGATTCTTACTTCTGTTGGAAGCAGGATGGTGGGGGTGGGGGTACAGATAGACATCATACAAAGAAAGGTGGAATTGAGCTGTAATTGCTGCAGTGGAGGGAGGGTGCACGCTGTTCTCTGACAGTTTCCAATGATAAATTTAACCTCATACGGGAAGTCAGAGAATTCTTTCCTGAAGTGTCACTCTTAGGCTGACATCTGAAGAAGCGACACCTAGTAGGCACTCAATAAACGTTAATTACCATCATTATCCCTTTCTTCCTCACCACCAGAGGCCAACTTATGAGCAGGAAAGGGCAGGATTTAGCACTTGAGCACCAACCACATCGCAGGCAATTTTCACATTATTATCTCATTTAACCATCACATGCCCCCCGGGAAGTCGGTAAGATTGTTATTCTTAGCTGACACACTAAGTCTCAGATAGGTTAAAGCAGTTTTTAGAGGAATTGACAACACTGGGGTTAAAATCCAGGTCTTTGGGACTCCCAAGTTCTTTTCCCTGTAGACGCAGCACGTAGTTTACACCTTCCTGGTGTGCTTGATGGACAGCGGGAGCCCCCACTGAATCTCAGAAAACGATCTGCCGAGCTCCTGCCTTTCCAAAGGTTGAACACTGCCTGGAATATCACCATTAGCTTGCCAGCTCTTTTGGTCCTCTTTTCGGTAGGGTCCATCTTTGCCTCTTTTAGAGTAGCCAAGAAAATAAAGCAGTTTCCCATGAGTGGAGACACATTTAAGACCTTAAGCAAAGGAAGAGTTGAATTTTGAGAAAGAAGAGAAATTTGGGAGGAGATACAGTAAGAGGCAAGATGAAAAAGACACATAGACACCTCCCTCTCCCCCAGAATATTAGAGAGTCTTGGAGACCATTTAATTAAACTCAGTCATTTAACAACTGAGAAACCTGAGGCTCAGAGAGGGTTAGGTATTTGCCCGAAGGCAAACAGCATAGGATGTACAGACTTAGGGACTTATTCCAGAATTTCTTAACTACTTTTGTGCTTTTTTTTCCCCTCTGCAAACTCCCTCTAGTTTGGGGGGTGGCTTAAAATCTCCTCAAGGAAGGCAGCAGATTTATGGGTTAATAAACATTTACAATGAGCTCCTGAAAAAACAGACTCAGGTAGACAGGAATTATTCATTCAAATTAACTATAAATTAAGATCAACCTAATTTAGGCCTATTAAAATGGAAAGCATATTATCTCTCATTCAAAGGAATTTGTATTTGATGCAAATAGAACAAGTTCCTAAACTTTAGAAATGTTCTTGGATTTTTCATCTCCGTAGTTAACCAACGAAGAATGGGTCCCCCATTTAAAAACAGGGGGAACATAAGGAACAATAATTAGTTATGTAAATAATGTGGCATTCTTGTTTATAATTAGTTCAAGAATAAAATAAAATTCACGCATGTCACAGGACTAATTTTCGTATGCAAATGAACAATCAAAATTATAAACGGTAATAATGCAGTTTGGGAGATGTGACATTCTCAATTTATTAGCAGGGGTGCCAGTTACAGCTGATGATGGCTGACGTTGGGAGATTTCAAAGGTGCCTAGGCCTGGAAAATTCTCACCCATCAAGAGGAGAAAATCTAACTAAAATATTTTCACCCATTTTATATGACTGATGGCTGCAGAGTGAACCCAGGGCTCCTCTGTGGCTGGAGAGAGAGGTGTTGCACCAGGGAGAGAGGAGTCCAAGTGGATTTTTGAAAAGAACGCTCTGAAATTTGGCTGGTGAAAAAAGCAAAAACCAGGCATTCCAACCTGGGCTCTGAACCTCAACAATGTGTGTCACCTTGGGCAGGCCCCCTTTGCTGCCTCCTAATTTCCCCATCTAGGGTGGAAGTTTTATTAAAGAGGAGGAGGGAGTCTTGGAATCAAACAGACTTGGAATCTTGGTTCTACCACTTGCTAACTGCAGGGCTCTCCTTAACCTTTCTACCTTACCTATCTGGACTCATGTACCCTCATCTGGTAAGTGACAGTGATATTCTGTATCTTTAGGCAGTGCTAAATTACCTTAAAGAAGGGCTAAGCACATGTTTGTGGCACTAGAAAAGTAGAGTACTGGGGAAAGAAAAAGCATGAGATAATCAGGAGGTCTAGAATCAAAAGCTGCTTAAATTTTGGCATTATGAGAGCGTCGTGTCATTCTGAAAAATAATTTAAAAGTAGGTAATATATTTAATTGAAAATTATATATGGAATGTATGGGTGTGCATTATATATAGAATATACTTTGCTCCTTGGAATGCTGTGAGATTGAATGCAATTATACATATAAAATAATTAATACAGTGCCTAGAAGTTGGAAGAACTCTGGAAATAGTTGTAGCAGCTACTGTTGGTAAATGAGTAAGCTGCATTCCAAAATCTCTGCCATCCTTTTTTAAGCCCCGGTGTTCTAGGATTCTGCCTGGAGGGAGGTTGTTTAATTTCATATAATAGCTGCATCAGGACCAACATGGGCCAATGGGGACTTCCACAGGAGGATGGTCCAAAGCACGCTGGGAAGGTTGGCAGGATCTGCTCTAAGCATCACTGAAGTTGATGATAGGATGAGACACGGTTCATCTGGTCTCAAACTATCTCCCCCAGCAGCCATGGTACCCAACATTTTGCAACCAAAAGTCCATATCTGCTAAGTCACCAAGACTAGAAACCATTCATGATGTCATTATGATGTACATCATTTTACCTAAGATTCACTTGTCTACCTATATCCATCCATCTATTCGTCCATTCATCCTTCCATCAATCCATCCATCCATCCTTCCATCCACCCCTCCATTCATTCATCCATCCATCCATCCATCCAAACATTGGGGACCCTCTGAAGGCTAACTGCACCATATAGTGGATATGATGGATAGATTTGAGTCCTCTTTAATTGTTATTGAGCATCTATTCTGTGCTAGACCCTATCTAGAAGCTTTAGATACATTATCCCACTTAATCCTAATGACAGCACTAAGAGCTATAGATAACAATGTTTATAAAGTAATAATAGGTATGACTTATTGAGTGTTACTATGTACTAGCCACTGTGTCAAGCCCTTGAGATGAGATATCACATTTAATGTCCCCAACAGTTTTGAGAAGGACTCTTATTTCTTTGATTTATCATTATTGCCCAGGTTCAGAAAGGTTAAGTGACTAGCCCAAGGTCACACAGCACATTAGAGATCAAAGCAAGCCTCATTCCCTGGTCTTTGGAATTCCAGGTTGGTCACTGTCTGCTTCATTGTGCCTCTAGTTAACTGATTTTTCTCTTGGGGGGAGGCATGCAGGCTTCCAACCTCACTAGATAGTCATGGGAGGAGGAAAGACAAGAGCTGTCTCACAGAGTTAACTCTCCACTCCTTGCCCCATGGGGAAGGGCACCCCCTCCTAAGCATCCTGACAGGTCCGCCTGCACTCAGAGCAGCCTATCGGGGGGCACTTGATGGCTCCCAGATGTGAACGCACACAGCTGTCGGGTGCTTCTGGGAGTCTCTGGATCCTAAGAGCACTGGGGAGGGCGGTGCTGTAGAATTAATTGCTTCTCAGGCTTCCAGCAGGGGAGCGGGCTGTGGTGACAACTTGGCTAGGTTAAGGATGAAGGGGCAGGCACACAGGTGGCAGACAGCAGGCCTCTGCAGTGCAGGGTCAGAGGAAACTATGTGGCTGAGAACGGCTCCTGGCAGGTACGGAAGCCCATGAGCACCTCACTTGTCCTGGAGGGAAGATGTCAGAAGCTGATGCCCTTTCCCCCTGTGCAGTTCTAAAATTACGTAACTGGAAGAGGTACCACAGGCCTGTTTCTATCATCCTTATTCATCCTGTGTGGCTTTCCTCCTTGTCTTTCTTACGACTCTTCTTCCACAGTTAATTTTTTTTCAGGCACCTTATATATCTCACGCGCTGGAAATACCAAGATGAACCATGCAGACCCTGACCCCATGGAGTCGAGAGTCTAGTGGGGGAAGACAGACATCATCAAATGCTGGCACAAAGAAAGGCATGTTTACCTGAGGGGTTACATGTTATGTCAGGGAGGCACAGACTCTATGACAGCCAGTAGCAGGGTCTGAGCTTGGTCCAGGGTTGACCAAGAAGGGCTTTCCTGCAGAAGTAATGTTTGCATTCAGGACCAAAAGATGACCAGGTGAAGAGTCACCTCACTCCTTTACTTCTTTGTAAAGTGGGATGATAGTAACACCTACATTCCACGATATTTGTGAGGATAAACTGAGATGGCACAGGTGAAAATGAATAGTACAGAGTCTGGTACATAGTCAGTGCCCAGCGTATCACGGCTTTGGCCATAGTCCCTCAATGCGAAGTTCCTATAGATTGGAAGGCCCATCGTTGACTTAGAAACCGCTGCTCAAGGGACAAAGAATGCAAGCCCAATATGTGAAATGGAAGCACATAGAAAAGGAAGGGCCTCACTCTGCTCCCTCTTGTCTGTGTGTGTGTGTGTGTGTGTGTCTCTGTGTGTTTGTGTGTGTATGGTGAGAAGTTTGCACACAGAAGCTGGTGTTTAGGCCAGGTCCTGAATCGTAGATAGCAGTTTATAAGAGAAAAGGGGGAGGAAGGGTGTCAGAGGTAAAAGGACCATCAATGCAAAGTGATACAAGGATGAGAATGAGTGTCATCTGCCTTGTCAGATGCCTGGGGAAATTCCAGTAGGCACGTGGAATAGATCCCCAAACAAAACAACCTTTAATAACACAATACTGTTGCTCCTAATAGCAATAACAGCAAAAGCAATAATCACAATGACCACAATGGCAACAGCCCCTACCATGCATTGAGAGGTGACTCTCTGCCAGGCACTGTACATGGGTAATTTCACTTGAAACGCTGAAAATAAATCTTGCTCATTCTTTCCTGGGATATAGTGAATGACTTCATGCCCTACATTGTATGGGCTACCTACATAGGTGAGGAATTGAGGATAGAGCCATGGAGGATTTTTCTGTTAAACCTCAGAAGGGATGCTCTCAATTTCTGAAAGACTCTCCTGGGCAACATGAGCGGTCCAGACAAGTTCATTCATTTTTTTTGTTTTTCTGGAGGGTTAAATGGGGATAGAGTATTCAGGAGGTAGTTTTAGCTCAGTCCAAGGATGGCTGCGCGGAGCTGTGGTAGGTAGTGCTCTGACGAGGAGTTCCCTGTCGTGGGGATATTCAAGTGTAACTCAGTTAATTCCTTGTCGGAGATGTTCTGAGCATGGTCAGAACAAAGAGAAAGGGAAGTTCAGGGGGAATTGGTCTAGAAGACTCCTTCAGTTCCAAGATGCTGTGGTTTCAGGAAGGCAGGAATGATCTACCATGAAAGGTTTTACAACGGTAGGAAACATCATCTTGGCTTTGTCTGTTTCCAGGAGGCCTGAATGTGATTTGCATAACCACAGGGGGATGGATGTCCTGATCTTTCACAGTTTTTTTCCAGCCCTTAGAATCATTCTGGTCTTTGCTTGCAACCTCCTTTAAAACTGTATCCTGAGTCACCTCCATCCTTCTCCCAAATTATTGTAACAACTGAGTAGGTCCCCTAGCACTCCATAATCTACCCTCCACACAGAAGCAACAGCTATCATATAAAGTAAAAATCGAATATATTTTCCCCCTACAGTTGTAACTTATGATCATGGCCGTTCCCAACCCAACTGGTTCTCCCATTCCACCTCCGCTCACCTAATGTGCACAAACCACTCTCCCTTCCTTTCTGACTCACAAGCTTTCAGGGCTTTTGCATTTCCTCTGTCTGAGCCCTCTTCCCCTAGGACTTTGCAGGGCCAGTTTTTTTCTCATCATTAAATTCCCAGCTCAACTATCACCCCAGACAGGGCTCTCTGACCACTCTCCAGTCACTCCATCTGGATGACCCTTTTAATTTTCCTTTCAGCACTTATCTAGCTGGGCCTGATGATGTGCGTCTGCAGTTTCAGCCACTCAGAAGGCTGAGAAAGGAGGATTGCTGGAGCCCAGGAGTTCAAGGCTGCAGTGAGCTGTGATCCCATCACTTTGCTCCAGTCTTGGTGACACAGCGATACCCTGTCTCTAAAACATAAATAAATAGGCCGAGTGTGGTGGCTCATGCCTGTAATCCAAGAACTTTTGAAGGCCGAGGCTGGCGGATTGTTTGAGCCCAGGAGTTTGAGACCAGCCTGGACAAGAGGGTGAAACCCTGTTTCTACGAAAAGCAAAAATTAGCCAGGCACAGTGGTACATACCTGTGGTCCCAGATACTCGGGAGGCTGATGTGAAAGGATCACTTGAGCCTGGGAAGTTGAGGGTGCAGTGAGCTGAGATTGCTCCACTGCCCTGTAGCCTGGGTGACAGAGTGAGAGCCTGTCTCTAAATACATAAAATAAATAAGTGAAGCACTTTTCAGTACCTTTCTGGAATTCTTATCTATTTGTTAACATATGTATGGTCTTTTTCTGCTGCTGAGAGGTGAAGCCAACTGGACTTCCTGGGTCGAGTGGGGACTTAGAGAACTTTTCTGTCTAGCTAGAGGATTGTAAATGCACCAATCAGCATTCTGTAAAATGGACCCATCAGCACTCTGTAAAACGGACCAATCAGCAGGACGTGGGCAGGGACAAATAAGGGAATAAAGGCTACCCACCCGCAGCCAGCAGTGGGAAGCTGCTTGGGACCCCTTCCCTGCCGTGGAGGCTGTGTTCTTTTTCTCTTCTCAGTAAACTTTGTTGCTGATCACTCTTTGGGTCTGTGCCATCTTTAAGAGCTGTTAACACTCACCATGAAGGTCCGCGACTTCATTCTTGAAGTCAGCAAGACCAAGAACCCACCGGAAGGAACCAACTCCAGACACACTGCTGTACATAAGCTCTTTGGGAGCAGGGTCTTGATTCTCTTTTCTTTTATTTTCTTTATTATTATTATTTTTTTGAGATGCAGTCTTGCTCTGTTGCCTAGGCTGGAGTGCAGTGGCGCAATCTCAGCTCACTGCGACCTCTGCCTCCCAGATTCAAGTGATTCTCCTGCCTCAGCCTCCCGAGTAACTGGGATTCCTGGTGCCTGCCACCACACGTGGCTTATTTTTTGTATTTTTAGTAGAGACAGGATTTCACCATGTTGGCCAGGTTGGCCTCGAACTCCTGACCTCGTGATCCACCCACCTCAGCCTCCTAATGTGCTGGGATTTCAGGCGTGAGCCACCGTGCCCAGTCGGGTCTTGGTTGTCTTGTTTACTATTATCCTTTCTCCAGTTCTGAGGGGTCAGTCTGGTACATTGTTGGCCCTTAAAAATATGTGTCGACTAGAGGAATATTTTACTGGGGGCAGCAGTTGGCTCTGTGCAGAGTATCAACAGTTTCATAGGAAGTACTTTCATAATGCCTCATCCACTATTGAATTTCTTCATTTTACACCTGTGAAACAAGAATGGGGTAGGCTCTCTGTTTTCTTTTCCATTCCCAGCAGCATTCCTTCACTTTCAAAACATTTGTTGAAGCCAAAAATAGATAAACTTACATGAAGTTCTATTGACATTGCTCATCTAGTCTAGCAGGTCTTACTTTCCCATTCATCCTTAATTACATTAAATTAAAGGTTAAAATCAAGAACATCTGTTTATTGAAGATACCATGAGGAGAGTGAAAAGGTATAAAACAAAGTGGGAGAAGATAGTTGAAATATATAGTTGACAAATAACTCATGTCTAGACTGTATAAAGGAATCTCACATCAGCATGAAAAGGCAGACAACCCTGTAGAAAAATGGGAAAAAGACTTGAACAGGCAGTTCACCGAAAGGGATATCTAAGTGACTAATAAACATATGTGTTCGTTTCAGGAGTGAACAGAAAAATGCAGATGAAACTCACAATATGACACCATTGTGCACATACCATAATGGCTAAAAGCTTTTTAAAAGCTAGGAAATACTAAGTGTTGGTGAGAATGTGGGTCATGGGAACATTATACAGTATTGGTGGGAGATTAAATAGATGCAATTGTTTGGGAACTCTGTTTGCCAGCATTGACTACAGCCAAAGTTACACATGTCCTTTGACCCAGCAATTCCACTTCTTGGCATAAATCCAACAAAAATACATACATATATGCACCAAGAGACTTGTAAAAGAAAGTTTATAGCAGCATTCTTTATAATAGTTCCAACCAGAAACAGCCCCTGTGCCCACCAATGGGAGCATGGCTGAATAAATTGGGGTAACTTCACATAGTGGAAAGCTAAGCATCAATGAAAACCAACCAACTGGCCAGGCACGGTGGCTCATGTCTATAATCCAAGGACTTTGGGAGGCCAAGGTGGGCAGATCACCTGAGGTCAGGAGTTTGAGACAAGCCTGGCCAACATGAAACCCCGTCTCTGCTAAAAGTGCAAAGTTAGCCAGGCATGGTGGCCAGTGCCTGTAGTCCCAGATACTCAGGAGGCTGAGGCAGGAAAATGGCTTGAACCCAAGAGGCAGAGGTTGCAGTGAGCCAAGATCGTACCATTGCACTCCAGCTTGGGCAACAAGTGTGAGACTTCATCTCAAAAAAAAAAAAAAGAAAAAAAAAAAAGAAAATGAACAAACTACAAATACATATAAAAATCTAGATGAAATGCACAAATATAATTTTGAGTAAAAGAAGCCAGATGTAAAACTTCCATACTGTGTGAGTCTATCCCCATAGAGTTCAAACCTCGACAAACTTATCTATGTGTTGGAAGTTAGAATGGCAGTTACCCTTGGGGAGTCGACTTGGGAATGTGAGAGCATTTTGGGGGTTGGGGAATGAGGTAGGGGCTGGAAATGTTGAGTGTCTTGAGCTCACTGCTGGTTACACAGGAGTGTGTTTGGTTTTGGATAATTCGTTGAGCTATACACGTATGACTTGTACATCTTTCTCCATGTATATTCTATATTAATTGAATTTATTTAAAAATATTTATGGGGTCCTGCTACGTACAAACTGGGCTTGACTCCAGGAAGCCATCAGAATCAAGAGAGAGCGAGTTCTTGCCATCACGGAGCGGTCTACATTCTAGTTCATGCCGTGGACCTGCTGGGTGGCATCAGGTAAGAGACCTCCTTTCCCTTATCTATAAATTGAGAATCCTAATTCCTTCCCCTAATCAAACCCAGGTGGTGAATTCCCCCTTCACCGCTCCCTTTTCCCCTCAAACAGACAAGCCATCCTTGCTATATGCCTCTTTGTTTTTTCCACCCAGAGCTACCTTACAAATCCTGGCCCAGAAAGGTGAAGCAAGGAGGGGCCCTGGTCTCTTACCCCTGTGAATCCCACAGCCCTCCTCCTGAGATCTGCGGGGGGAGCATGAAATATTTAAAAGCTCAAATTGAAATCCTGTTAGCGCCAGGTCTTGTAAAGCCAAGTTCTCCAACCCCAGAACATCAGTATTTGTTTGCTGGTGTCATTTAGGGACCCCGGCTTTCCAAACCATTGACTGAAACTTTCTGTCAATCCAACACTTTTAGGGTAATTTAACTTAATAATACCTTTGTCGGCACTGGCGCCTGTATCTGAAGGGTGATTACCATAGAAGTTATTTTAGGTTGTTTAATGGAATGTAGTAAATTCTCAATTGACAGGGCAGATCCTCAGAATGGCTTTTCAAAGTGTTTACCTTTCAAAGCTTTCTCCCTCACTTTACCAAACTTACTACTTTGAGCCAGCGAAGACTCCATAAATTATTAGCAATTGTTCTTCCCCCTGTGTTCACCTGCATCATTAATTCTTTGTAAAAAGTTCAAACTGTCCGGGGCTTAATTGTTATCACTTGGAGAACGGCTGGAAATGGATGCAGGCTCTATTATTTCTGTCAGAAATTTTGACTTATTGCACTTGATATTTTACCCATCACATCATATCCTCAGCACAAGAGAGAGGGAAAAGAGGAGGGGGTGGGGGGGTGGAGAAAGAACATAAATGCGTTTTCTTGAAACAAAACAAATATAATAATACATATATTTCTGAGGAGAAAAGTCAAGGATCCATCTGACAAAATAATAGTTTTAATCCTCCAAAGAGAGAGGAGGAGGGCAGCATTTAGGCAGAAATTTATATTGCAAATTCTATTGCCTCACACTGTATTTTTATTCTAAGTGTTGAAGGTTGTATAATTCTAGAAATCTAGTGTTTAATGATTCTGAGATGTTGAAATTTTACGAGTCCAAATACCCAAGGTGTTTGATTTTAAGGGTGAATTAATCCCACAGTCCAATATTCAGGACTGCTAAAAAGTATAGTCGAATTAGAAAGATACTGACGATAACCACAGAAATAGCTAAGATTTTTTGAGAACTTACAATGTGCAGGCACTGTGCTGAGTTCTTCATGTGCAGCACCTTATTTTATTTTATTTTTTGCTTTTGAGAATTTTTTTTTAAGTTACACTTTAAGTTCTGGGGTACACGTGCAGAACATGCAGATTTGTTACAAAGGTATACACGTGTCATGGTGGTTTGCTGCACTCATCAACCTGTCATCTACATTAGGTATTTCTCCTAATACTATCCCTCCCCTAGCCCCTCACCCCCCAACAGGTCCCAGTGTGTGATGTTCCCCTCCCTCTGTCCATGTATTCTCATTGTTCAACTCCCACTTATGAGTGAGAACAGGCAGTGTTTGGTTTTCTGTTCTTGTGTTAGTTTGCTGAGAATGATGGTTTCCAGGTTCATCCATGTCCCTGCAATCCCATTACTGGGTATATATCCAAAAGATTATAAATCATCCTACTATAAAGACACATGCACAAGTGTGTTTATTGTGACACTGTTCACAATAGCAAAGACTTGGAACCAACCCAAATGCCCATCAATGATAGACTGGATAAAGAAAATGTGGCACATATACACCATGGAATACTATGCAGCAGCACCTTATTTAATCTTCACGTCACTCTAAAGTAGGTACTGTTATTAACCGCTTTTTATAGTTGGGAAAACTGAGGCACAGAGAGGGTGAGTAACTTACTCAGGGACACAGTTGGTAAAAAGCAGAGTTAAGCTCTGACGTCAGGCCCTGTGTGTGTAGAGCTTATGTATACTGTGCTCCATATCAAGACACTGCTCTTTTGCCCCACCTGGCATGCTGTGGATCAGTGCATAGAAGTGATCCACATTGGTATATGAGTCTATTGTCAGACCACCCCTGAGTGACCCAGCCCTGACCTGTTTTTTGTTTCTGTTGACATTACTCATCCAGTCCAACAGATCACCCTTTCCCATTCATTCTACAAGGTTACCTCCTCCAAGAAGGCTTCAAGCCTGCCCCACCATCCTTTGAATCCTCACAACAGTCAGTACCAGGGAAAGAGGTAATGAGGCAGTCTAGTAGGCTGGCCAAAAGCATGGACTATGGGGTCAAATCCCTTCGGTTGGGATCTTACTTCTGCCACTAAATCCATGCGCTAAGCTTCAGTTAGGCAAGCCATTTAAGCCTCAGTTTTCACATCTGTAAAATGGATATAACCACCCCTGCCTCACAGAACTGTTGTGAAGATGAAGGGAGGTGCTTAGTGGGAGCTCTGTATACTGCTTCACAACAGTCAGTGCTCAATACATGTTGGCTGTTGTTCTCTCTTGTCTTGTAGTGATCTCATACTGAGAGTTTTGTACATTAAAGTATGAGAGTCAATTTTTTTTCCTAGTCAACATTTATTTTCAATGGGACTTGGAAATTTCTTTACCAAATAATTCAAAGTGAAAGTATATTAAACTATATTTTAAAAAATTTTATTTTTGACAAGTGACCATTGTATATATTTATGAGGTACAATGAGGTGTTTTGATTATGTTTATATTGTGGAATGATTAAATCAAGCTGATTAACACATCTATCACCTAATTTACTTATCATTTTTTTGTGGTGAAAGCATTTAAAGTCTAGTCTTTTTAGCAATTTTGAAATATATATTGCATTATTGTTTATTATTGTCACCATTGCATACAATAGGTCACTGAAGCTTGTTCCTTCTGTCAGCTGAAACTTTGTACCCTTTGATCACTATCTCCTCTTCTCTACTCAACTGCTTCCCCAGCTTCTGATAACCACCATTCTACACTCTACTTCTATGAGTTCAACTTCTTTAGATTTCACATATAACTGAGATCATGCAGTATGTGTCTTTCTGTGTTTGGCTTATTTCACTTGGCCTAATGTTCTCCAGGTTTATTCATATTGAAGCAAATGGCAGGATTTCCCTCATTGTAAAGACTAAATTGTATTCCATTGTGTATATGTACCACATTTTCTTTATCCATTCATCTAATGTTGGACATTAAGGTTGCTTCCATATCTTAACTATTGTGAATAACATTTCAATGAACACAGGAGTGGAAATATCTCTTGGGCATAGGATTTCAGTTCCTTTGGATATACACCCCATATGGTAATCCTATTTTTAGTTTTCTGGGGAACCCCCATACTGTTTTCCATAATGGCTGTATTAATTTACTTTCCCACCAACAGTGCACAAGGGTTCACTTTTTTCCATACCTGCATCAACTTATCTTTTGTCTTTTCAATAATAGTCTTCTAATGAATTGTGATGATATCTCACTGTGGTTTTAATTTGCACTTCCCTGCTGATTAGTGATGACCAGCACTTTTTAATTCTTCATTTGTCCATTTGTAGATCCTCTTCTGAGAAGTGTCTATTTAGGTCCTTTGCTAATTTTTTGATTGGGTTATTTATTTTCTTGTTATTGAGTTGTTTGTGTTTCTTATATATTTTTTATGTTAGCTCCTTATCTAATGTATGGTTTGCAGATATTTTCTCCCAGTCCTTGAGTTGTGTCTTTACTCTATCAATCGTTTCCTTTGCTGTGCAGAAACTTTTTAGTTTGATGTAACTCCATTTGTTTGTTTGTGTTTTTGTTGCCCATGCTTTTGGAATCATACCTAAGAAATATTTGTCCAGACCAATATTCTGGAGCATTTCTCCTATGTCTCCTCATAGATTCACAGACTCAGGTCTCATGTTTAAGTCTTTAATCCATCTCGAGTTGATTTTTGTATATGGTGTGAGGTAGGGTACAATTTCACTCTTCTGCTTGTTGATATCCAGTTTTCTCAACACCATTAATTGAAGAAGCTATCTTTTCCCCATTGTGTGTTCTTGGTGCTTTTGTCAAAACTCAGTAGACCATACATGTGTTGGTTCACTTTTGAACTCTGTTCTGTTCTGTTGGTCAATGTGTCTGTTTATATGGCAGTGCCCTGCTGTTTTGTTTACTGTAGCTATGTATTAGATTTCGACTTCAGGTAGTGCAGTGCCTCCAGCTTTGTTCTTTTTGCCCAAGATTCCTTTGGTTATTTGAGGTCTTTTGTGGTTCTATACAAGTTTTAAGACTGTTTTTTCTTTGCTGTGAAAAATGACTTTGAAATTTTGATAGGGATTGCATTGAATCTGTACATCACTTTGGGTAGTATGGACATTTTAACAATATTAAATCTCAATCCATGAACACAAAAACATTTCCATTTCCAGTCATGCATTCCATAATGACATTTCAGTTAGTCGACAATGAACTGCATAGATGAAAGTGGTCTCATAAGATTATAATGGAGCTGAAAAATCCCTATTTCCTAGTGACATCTTGATGATCCTGACCCTGTGTAGACCTAGGCTAATGGACGTGTGTGTGTCTCCTAGTTTTTAAGAAAAAAGTTTAAAACGTAAAAAAAAAAAAAATACTAGAAAAAGCTTATAGAATAAGTATATAAAGAAAGAAAATATTTTTGTACAGCTGTATAATGTGTATTTTACACCATTATCACAAAAGAGTCAAAAAGTTAATAAAATTAAAAATTTTATGAAGTAAAAATGTTGCCATAACCTAAGATTAATTTATTATTGAAGAAAAAATGTTTTAACATAAATTTAGTGCAGCCTAAGTGTTCAGTGTTTATAAAGTCTGCAGTAGTGTACAGTAATGTCCTAAGCCTTCACATTCATTCAGCACTCACTCACTGACTCACCCAGAGCAAATTCTAGTCTGCAAGTTCCGTTCCTGCTAAGGGCCCTATACAGGTGTACCATTTTTTATCTTTTATGCTGTATTTTATTGTACCTTTCCTATGTTTAGATACACAAATACCATCGTGTTAAAATTGGCTATAGTATTCACTACAGTTACATACTGGATGGGTTGGTAGCCTAGGAGCAGTAGGCTCTACTGTGCAGCCTAGGTGTGTGGTAGGCTACTTCACCTAGGTTTGTACAAATACACTCTATGAGATTTGTACAAAAACAAAATTGCCTAACCACACAGTTCTTAGGATATACTCCCATTATTAAGTAACACATGACTATATTTGGGTCATCTACATTTTCTGTCATCAATGTCTTATGGTTTGCAGTATACAGACCTTTCACTTTCTTGGTAAAATTTACTCCTACATGTGTTTGTTTGTTTGTTTGAGGCAGGGTCTCACTCTGTCACCCAGGCTGGAGTGCAGTGGTGGGTTTGTAGCTCACTGCAGCCTTGACCTCCTGAACTCAAGTGATCCTCCCACCTCAACCTCCCAAGCAGCTGGGACTACAGGCACACACCACCAGGCCTAGCTAGTTCTTTTGTATATATATTTTTGTAGATATATGATTTTGCCATATTTCCCAGGCTGGTCTCGAACTCCTGGGCTCCGGCAATCTACCCACCTGGGCCTCCCAAAGTGCTGGTATTACAGGCATGAGCCTTTGCGCCCGGCTACTCCTAAGTATTTTAGCTTTTCTTTTTGGGGCTATTGTGAGTGCGTCAGATTTCTTAATTTATTTTTGAGATAGTTGATTGTTAGTGTAAAGAAATGCTACTGATTTTTGTGTATTGATTTTGCAGCCTGCAAATTTACTGAGTTTGTTTGTCAGCTCTAATAGTTTTTTTCATGGAGTCTTTAGAGTTTTCTGCATATAAGATCATGTCATTAGCCAACAGAGACTATTTCCCTTCTTCCTTTACTATTTGGTTGCCTCTTATTTCTTTTTCTTGTCTAATTGCTCTGGCTAGAACATCCAGTGTTATGTTGACTAGAAGTGTTGAGAGTGGGCATTCTTGTCTTGTTCCTGATCTTAGAGGAAAAGTTTTCAACTTTTCACCATTGTGTATTATGTTATTGCTGGGTTTTTCATCTATGGGCTTTGTTGTGTTGCAGTACATTCCTCCTATTCCTAAAAAAGGATGCTGAATTTTGTCAAATGTATTTCTGCATCCATGAAGATGACAATACGGTTTTTATCCTCCTCTTAATATTCCATATCACATTTTTGGATTTGCATGTGTTGAGCCAAGGATCAATATATTATAAGCATTTACTATCGGATCAGTGTCTGTGTTGAAGGTTTTCTGTTTGTGACATCACTTGGCCTTCATGGCCATTCTCTGAGCCAATGAATACTCCATTCTGCAAATGATGAGATCGGGTCTCAGAGAAGTTAATCATCCTGACAGTAACAGGGTTGGTGCCTACTGATTCTGAGATTCAAACTTAGATGGGGAAGCCCGTGTTTGTCCACTTTGCTGCAGTGCCAAAAAGGGAGAGTGAGGTCTTTCTCTTCTCCATGTCCTCCTCCGGAAGCTCAATGAAGAATATCTGGGAGAAGTCCCCTGGCTGACCATTGTCCTATTTTTGGACCTTGGTCAGGGAGGTAGAGACATTGTCTGTCTGTGTCAGGCAGGTAAGGAGCAATGTTTCTTGGATGACTCTAGTGAGGTGCTTGGATTTTATGCACCACCTTCTGCTTGTTTCTCTCTTCTTGCTGATCTTCATGGGCTTCCTTTCTTAATGAGGCAGAAAGAGGGAAGGGCAGGAGTTTCTTCTGGATTGAGGGTATGGGAGGGTAGGAAAAGTTGGGCCGGGAGTGAGAGCACAGGGGCTTGGGTTGTGGCTTTGTCATCTGTATGACTTTGGGAACATCCCTTTCTCTTCATAAACACTGGTTTCGATAACTGCAAAAATATATGCATTAGATGAATATCTCAGTGGCTCTTCCATACTGCTCCTGTTTTGAAGCAGTGGAACCAGCTACTCCAGTGAAATCATTATCAGAAAGCCTTACACTTAATTCAGATACAAGAGGAGTGGCTATGGATGGAGAGGGAGTAGGGGTATTGATCCCACTCCCTGGCCCTACTCTGGTCCCCGAGGTACTTTCAATGAGCACCAGTGTTCCATAAAGTACAGTTTAAGAAGAGATAACCAAATGATCTCTGACCTACGCATTTCAGTGCTAAGCGGGTACAGTGGTCTTGGCCATTTATTTTATATCTGCTTTGGAATATGGCTCTACAATTTCTCCCAGTTCACAAACCTGCCTGTGCCTCAAGTCCTGTGCATGGACTCTCAGGTCCCTGTGTTGCCACCTTTCTAGATGCCTCCTTGCTTTCTTGCTGAGTGAGGAAGTGCCACTATCAACAAAGCAGGTGAGAACATTTTGGCAAATCATAGCACATCAGAGATTGTCTGGACTAGTGGTCTACATGTTGGTGTCTTGGTAGCTTTCATGGAAGGAAGAGAAAGGGTGGGGGCCCACCATCCCTGCTTTTACAGAGTACCTGCACTCTGATTTTCTTCCATATTGGAACTGAGCTTTTAAAATTAGTTTTGCTTTTAAAATTAGTGTTTTATTTTCCTCTATTTCACACAGAAAGTGGTAGAGACTAATACAGAGGAATGCTGAAGCTGGTTCATTCTGGCTCACAAGAACCTATTGTGTGCAGCTTTTCCCCTACTCTGTAATCAGTGAAATCAAGTTGATAGTGTGGAATTGGTCATGGTGGGAGTATTTACATCATGAAAATTGGCCAACACTACAAATCAGGGTTTTCTCCTAGGAAAGCCAGTTGTTAAACATTTACTGGCTGGGTGCGGTGGCTCACGCTGTAATCCCAGCACTTTGGGAGGTCAAGGTTGGCGGATCACCTGAGGTCGGGAGTTTCAGACCAGCCTGACCAACATGGAGAAACTCTGTCTCTACTAAAAATAGAAAATTAGCCGGGTGTGGTGGTGCATGCCTGTAGTCCCAGCTACTCGGGAGGCTGAGGCAGGAGAATCTCTTGAACATGGGAGGCAGAGGTTCTGGTGAGCCGAGATCTCACCATTGCACTCCAGGCTGGGCAACGAGAGTGAAACTCCGTCTCAAAAAAAAAAAAAAAAAAAAAATTACCAGCACACCACCAGACTAATATTAATAATATAACAAGCACTTGTGTACCCACCACCTAGCTTCTAGCTTTGACATCTTGACATTTTGTTATATTTGTTTTAGACCTCTTATTTGAAAGTTAAAATAATACAAAGACAGTTGGTCCCATCTGTATTACCCTCTACAATCCCATTCATTTGCTTTCTGTTCCAGAAATATAGTCCTATCCCAAACTTGGTGTTTATCATGTTTTAAAAATATTTTTACTACATATGTGTCCATAAATAATACATGGTATTGTTTTGCATATTCTTAGATTTATATCCATGATATTATACCATATGTGTCATTCCACAACTTTTATTTTTAAATACATTTTACGTTTCTTTGAAAGGTTTATACATGTTGATATATGTAATTCTAGTTCATTCATTTTAATTTCTATATGGTGTTCCATTGTATAAATATATTAACGTTAATTTATTCTTTTTTCATTGATGGACATGTAGGCTGTTTCCAATTTTTGTACACGTTTTCTGGTACACATATGCATCAGTTTTTAGGATATATACTTAGAAGTAGAATTTATAGGTGAAAGGATATGCATGTATTAATCTCTGCTAGATTTTGCCAAATTGCCCCCCAAAATGATTGTACAAATTTACCTTCCCACCAACAGTAGATGAGAGTTCTTGCCAACAATTTATATTGTCAGATGGTTTAATATTTTCCAAATCATGCATCTTTGCGAAATGATATCTCTTTGTGGGCTTAATTTGCATTTCCCTGGTTACTAGTGAGACTGTACCTTTAATTATGTTCCTTGGTCAGTTATTTTTCTCTTTTATGAATTACCTATTCATTTCTTATGCCACTTTCCTCCTACAGTGTTTTTTACCTTTTAGTAAATCAATTCTAAAAATATATTCTGGTTACTAATTATTTGTGATTATATAAAATGAAGTTTTTTTTTTTTTCTGCCAGTACATTCTTTGTCTTTCAATATTGTGTGAGATGTCTTTGGGCTGTTTAAAAGTTTTGAAATTTAATCTAGTCACATTTATCAATCTTTTATTGTATGATTTGTGCTTCTGTGTCTGGTTTAACAGTTCATCCTGAGGCTATATCTTTCTATAATTTATTACAGAAAATTTATATAATTTATTGTACAATTTAAAGGTTTTAGTTTTGTCTATCAGGTCTTTAATCAACCTAGATTAACAATCAACTTGTTTTTGTGTAATGTGTGAGGTAGGGATCTAATTTATTTATTTTTCATATATGCATCCAATTGTCCCAGCACAATTTAAGAAACAGTCCCTCTTTTCATCTCTCACGTGCAATGATGTGTTCTAGTTTTTAGTGTAGTTAACTTGGATGTGGTTCATTAGGTTTATTTCTAGGTATTTGATATTTTTGATGCTATTATAGTTTCATGATTTTCTTACATTTTATTTTCAATTTGTTTATTGCTGATATATAGAAATAACATTGATCTTTGTATATTGATCCTGTATCCAGTAACACTGTTAAATTGAACTAAATTGAACTGCTAATGCTAATAATTTATAGATTTTTTGGATCTTCTACATATGCAATCATATTACCAGTTAATAAAGACAATTTTATTTCTTCACTCTCAGTTCTTAAGCCTTCAATTTCTTATTCTTTCCTACTGTTTTGGCTGGAATACCAGTACATGTTGAATAGAAGAAGATAATGCTTGGTGATAGCAGGCATTCTTGTCTAGTTTCGTATTTTGTGGGGAAATCATTCAGTGTTTCACCATTAAGAAAATTTGTGGCCGGGGGTGGTGGTTCACGCCTGTAATCCCAGCACTTTAGGAGGCTAAGGTGGGAGAATCACGAGGTCAGGAGTTTGAGACCAGTCTGGCCAACATGGTGAAACCCTGTCTCTACTAAAATTGAAAAAAATTAGCTGGGCATGGTGGCGGGCACCAGTAATCCCAGCTACTCAGGAGGCTCAGGCAGGAGAATCACTTGAACCTGGGAGGTGGAGGTTGCAGTGAGCCAAGATCATGCCACTGCACTCCAGCCTGGGCGACAGAGTGAGACTCCATCTCAAAAAAAAAAAAAAAAAAAAAAAAGAGTAATGTTTGATCTTTATTTCATTTTTTTAACCAAATTAAAGATTATTCTCCACTATTTCTACCTAAAAGCTTTTACCATGAATGTCCATTGAATTTTGTCAAATGATATTCTATATATACTGAGGTGATTATATGATTGTTCTCTCTCTTGTTGAAGTGGAAAATTACACTACATGATCATTGTATTTCTAGAATAAATATCAATTAGTCATGATGTATCATAGCTTTTATTTATCACTGACTTGATTTGCAAAATTGTGTTTGGGCTTTTTGCCTGTAACTTCATGAGAAAGCCTGGTTTGTAATTTTTCTTTCTTATACTTTTCTGGTTTCAGATCAAAGTTATTCTGGCCCCATGAACAATATTGGGAAGTGTTTTAAAAAATATTATCTGGAATAGTTTGTGGAAGATCAGTGTGATTTCTTTCTTAAATATAAAGAGCAGTGGACTGTGAATTTATCTAGATTTGAGGTTTTTTTATTAGAAGTTTTAAATAATACGTTCAATTTTTTGATAGATTTTGGATGTTAAGATTTTCAGTTTATTCTTTTGTTAGCATTGCAAAGGTGGATTTTTTTTGAGGAATTTGTCCATTGCAATTCAAGTTGTCAAATTTATCAGTTTAAACTCTTTACAACATCTATAGAGTCTGAAGTGATGTCTCTTATTATTTTTTATGGTATTGACAGGTTTTTCTCTCTCTTTTTTTCTTAATTGCTCTTGCCTGAAATTTATCAAGTTTATTAACATTAACAAGTTTATAAACTAACTTCTGGTATTATTACTGTTTTGTTTTGAACACTTTTATTTAATTTCTGCTATCTTTATTATTTCCTTTCTTCTGCTCTCCTTGCATTTGACTTAGTCTTGTTCTAGCTTTTTGAGATGGAAGAATAAATTATTAATTTTTGTCTTTCTTTTTTAACAATATATGCATTTTGAGGATAGGGAGATCCCTGTATTCTCTGCTTTGCCTGGATCTCATGTTTTGATATGCCGTAACTTCAGTATCATAAATTGAAATAATTATAATTTTTCTTGTTGATTTTTGATGCAGAGATTGGAGTATTTGGTTTAATTTCTAAGCAACTGGGGATTTCTTGGGAATCCACTTGGTATTAATTTAATTCCTATTTCTTTTGGGCTCAGAGAAAATACCCCAAATTTTGACCCAGCATTTGGTCACGTGGTATATAAATGTTACACGTGAATATAAAAAGAATGTATCATTGTTGGGTGTAATGTTCTCTATTTGTCAATCCAGTCAAAGTTAACGGTGGTATTCTGATCTTTGTCATTGCTGAGCTTTTATTTTATTGCTCTATCAGTTATTGAGAAGGATGTGTTAAATTCTTTCCACATTATTATGCATTTGTCTATTTCTCTCTTAATTCAATTTTTACATTATAAAATTTGAAGCTATGTTACCAGTTGCATACCGATTTAGGATTGTGACATACTCATCTTCCTCTTGGATTTACTCTTCTGTATTTTCAGTTTTACTTTCTGCCTTTAATGTCTACTTGATGTTAGAATGGCTGAACCAGCTTCCTTTTTGGTTAATGTTTATATAGCACATCTTTTTACATTTCTGTATTTTCAATATTTCTATATGGTTGTATTTAAAACATATCTCTTATAAGCAGCATATACTTTTCTTTTTAATTGAGCCTAACAATCTTTGCCTTCTATTTGAAATATTTCCTTTACATTTAAATAATTACTCTATTAAATTACATGAAACTATAAATGTTTAAAATAAATTATATAATTTTCTAAATTTCATAAAGTTTTAATTTTATAGTTTTATAGTTTATATATCAATGTTATATTTTAGAGTATAAGTTTTACATAGATTTATTACATTTATTCTTATATATTTTACATATTTATGTGATATAAATAAAATTGCATTTTAAAAATTTATTTTCTAGTTCAATGATAGTGTGTAAAAATCCTATTGATTTTTGCTAAATTCACTTATTATAAGGACAGCAAATAAAAACAGCTTTTCTTCTCCTTTTCCAGTTTGTATGCCTTTTATTTCTTTTTTTTAAATTATTATTATACTTTAAGTTCTATTTCTTTTTCTTGTCTTATTTCAGTGGTTATGATAGCTAGGACAATGCTAAATTACAAAGTGGTGAGAGTGGACATTCTTGTCTTTTTTCCAATCTTAGAGAAAATGATAACTATTCCAGCATTACTTTTGTTGGTTGTGGATTTTTTTACATGCTCTTTGTAAATCTGAGAAAGCTTTTTTCTATCTACGGTTTGTTGGAAGTTTTTTTTTTTTTTTTTTTTAATCACAAATGGCTGCTAAATTTGAAAATAATTTTCTATATCAGTTGAGACAATCGTCTGGAGTTTTTTCCTTTATTCTCATAAAATCATGAATTGCGTTGTTTAATTTTCAGACATTAAAGCACTTTGCATTCCTGGGTTAAACCTCACTTGGTTGTGACGTATTATCTTCTCATATATTGCTACATTCATTTTTACAATATTTTGCTCAGAACCTTTGCACCTATGTTCATAATGAATAATGGCATGCAATACTCTCCTTCTGTGTTTTCTTCATCTACTTTTGATGTCAGGGTAATACTGGCCTCATAAAATGATGTTCTATTTGTTTCTTCTAACCTTTGTTTTCTGAAAGAGTTTATGTAGAACTGGTATTATTTCTTTCTTAAATATATGATAGAATTAATCAGTTTAGCAGTCTTTTCCTGGAGTTTTCTTTGTGGGAAGGTTTTAAATTACAAATTCAATTTCTTTTCTACATGTAAGATTATTTAGATTTTCTATTTTTTCCTAATGCCAAGTTTGGCAAGTTGAGTCTTTAGGATGTCTGTAGGATCTGTTGTGATATCTCCACTTATATTCTCCATATTGGCAACTTGTACCATCTTTCTTTTTTACCCACACAGTTTGACTTCAGGTTTACCGGCTTTCTTAATCTTCTCAAAGAATGAGCTTTTGGTTTTATTGATTTTCTTTGGTGTTCATCTGTTTTGTATTTTTTTTTTTTTACTTTTTAAATTGCATTTTATTAATCATTGTTCTTCCTATTTTATATTTAATTTGTCCTCCTTTTTGTGACATTCTAATGTGTGAGCTTAGATAATTGAGTTTAAACTCTCTCTAATATAAACATTTAAATCTATAAATTTCCCTCTAACCACTATTTTACCAATGTGCCACATATAGCAATATATTGTGCTTATTTAATAACTTTACTGAGTTACAACAGACATGCAATATACTACTGATTTTTAAGGAGCACAATTTGATAAGTTTTGACATATTTATTTACCTGTGAAATCATCACCACAATTAAGATAATGAACATATTCATCATTTCCAAGTTTTCCCTGTGCTCCCTTTCAGTTTTCCTCTTGCTCCTTTTTAGTTTTTCTCTTGCTCCTTTTTAGTTTTTCTCTCCTATCTTTCCACCCCAACTCTCCAACTCTAGGCAATCACAGATTTCCTTTATGTCACTATGGATTCTATGGATTATATAAACACAGTCTGTACAGTACTCATATGGTATGTATTCTTTTTATTTTCTGACTTCTTTCACACAGCAGAATTATTTTCAGGTTCATCCATATGTTTTATGTATAAACAGTTTCTCTCTGTTTTTTGTTTGTTTGTTTTCTGAATAGTATTTCATTGTATAGATATACCACAATTTTTTATCCTTTCACATGTTGATGGACATTTGGGCTGTTTTCAGTTGAGCTATAACAAGTGAAGTTGCTATGGACATTTATGTACAAGTCCATGTAGGTACATAGGCTTCGTTTCTTAGGTAAATACTGTGATGGTTAATTTATATATCAACTTTACTGGGCCACAGTTTGCCTAGACATTTAGCCAGACATTATTCTGGGTGTGTCTGTGAGGGTGTTTCTCGATGATGTTAACATTTGTATCGGTAGACTGAGTAAAGCAGATTTCCCTCTCTGTTAGTCCATTTGTGTTGCTATAAAGGAATACTAGAGACTGGGTAATTTATGCAGAAAAGAGGTTTATTTTGGCTTAGGATTCAGCAGGCTGTACAAAAAGCACAGTGCTAGCATCTACTTCTGGTGAGGGCCTCAGGAATCTCACGATCATGGCAGAAGGCAAAGGGGCAGCAGGTGGTCACATAGTGGGATAGGAAGCAAGAGAGAGGTGGAGGTGCCAGGCTCTTTTAAATAACCAGATCTCATGTGAACTTATTAATGTAGGGATGGCACCTGCCATTCACAAGAGATCTGCCCCCATGACCCAAACACCTCCCACCAGGTCCCACCTTCAACATTGGAGACTATGTTTCAACACAAGATTTGGATGGGACAAATATCCTAACCATATCACCCTCCATTATATGGGTGGACCTCATCCAATCCATTGAAGATGTAAATAGAACAAAAAGACTGAGTAAGAGGGAACCCCTCTTGCCTGAATGCTTGAGCTGGACCATTGGTTTTTACTGGTGTTTGGACTCAGACGGAAACATCTGCTCTCTTAGGACCTGAAACGGAACCATACGTTGGCTCTCCTGAGTCTCCACCTTCTTGACTGCAGATTTGGGACTTCTCAGCCTCCATAAATATGTGAGCCAACTCCTTATAATCTCTTTCTATGTGTGTAAGTGTGTATAAACATAAATTTGGAAATATATTGGTCTGTTTCTCTGGCAAACCCTGACTAATTCAAATATCCAGGAGTGGAATGACTGTATCATATGGTAGGTGTATGTTTAAATTTCTGGAAGTGGCTCAACTCTTTTCCAAAGTTGTTGTTCCATTTACATTCCCACCAACAATGTATTAGAGTTGCCTGCAGCAGGAGTTACGGCCGATCCTAAGTCCTCAGACTGGGGCTCACGTCTAAGCCATAGTTGCTGTACTGGGCCTGCAAGGACAGCTGGTTCCAAAGTCAACTGTGTTCCTTGCCGAGGAGCCAGGGCTGAATTCTTCTTCATCACAGCCTGGCTGTGGGTTAGGCATGATAAATAATGCTGTGCTGACAGCCAGGTGGACAGCATGCCTCACTGGATGATGCTTCATCTGACCTGACAGGGACAGCCCTGCAAACAGAATCTGAGGTACGGCAGGCCTATTGGAGTCATTGTGTCCTTCCACTGAGTCTGGTGGGACCCTCTTCAACTCATCTCAGATTGGAAGATGCCTGCCTTTTTTCTTTCTTACCAGTCTCCATGGGGAAAGGGAAACTCTCCCCAGGACACTCTTTATTTTTCTTTTGGCAATGGTTAGTGTACTGTTAAAAAGTTCTGGAGACAGGTCTGTGTTCAAATCTGGATTGAGCCACTCACAAGCTGTGTGACCTTGGGCACGTTACTGAACCTCTCTGAGCCTCAGTTCCCTTACCGTTAAAATAAAAGAGGAGAATGATGACCATGTCCAAGAGTTGATGTGGGTTTTGGATGGAATAAGGATCACAGGAAATGCTCCAGGAATGGGAGGGGGACACCATGTCATCAAGGACGATTGCTCTGCCCCTTCCTTTGGTGTGCCTGGGAATGGTGAGAGCTGCCCATCACTCAGGACTGGTATAGCTCTGTCTGGTTCCAGGGCTAGATAAGACCCACTCTGAAGGGCCACCGGTGTCCTCCTCTCCCAGGCCCTACTCAGGAGGCAGAGTAGCACAATGGGAGGACAAAGACTGAGGATCAGGGCTTGATTCCTGGCTGGGTGACCCTTAGTACATCAACTGCTTTCTGTGGGCCATAACTGATGGGGAAAGCCCTGCACAGAGCTTTAAAAAATAGCCATGCTTGTGGTTCTCAAACTACCCTTCAGGGAACGGAAGTGTCTCAGATGTGGCTGTGCTCACCCCTACGCCCAGCCTCCATTAAAAATAGATTGGTGACTGAACGCAGTGGCTCATGCCTGTCATCTCAGCACTTTGGGAGGCTGAAGTAAAAGGGTTGCTTGAGGCCACAAGTTACATCAGCTTGGGCAATGTAGTGAGATCCCATCTCTACAAAAATATTTTAAAAGTTAACCAGGGATGGTGGCGCCGGTCTGTAGCCTCAGCTACTCAAAAGGCAGAAACGAAAGGATCGTTTGGGCTCAGGAATTTGAGGCTGCAATGAGCTACGGTCGTACCACTGCACTCTAGCCTGGGTGACAGAGTGAGACCTCATCTCTAAAAAATTAGAAAGAAAAGTAAAAAATAGCTTTGTGCTCCAAGTAAGAAAAGCTTAACAAGCTGCTGTTGCCAGCAGACTCTAGGTTTACTTGGAGGAGGTGGGGATTGTATTCTAACTCCAGCACTATGGCCCTCAAAGGCACCCAATGGTAAGCGTCCTCCATGGCTTGGCTCCCTGTTGCTTGTTGAGAGTCAGGCCTTCACTGGGCACTCAAGGCTTCTCCAACCTGACCTGCCCCCTCCAGCTCACTCCCACACTTTGGTGCTCCAGTTGTTCAACTCCAAGCCATTCTATGACTGCTTTGGATGTGGTCCAACGCTTCCTTTTGCTCACTGCAATTCCCTCCACCTTGAAAGCTGTTCATCTGCTTCTCCATGGAGTCCCATTCTTTACTTATTCTTCTAGACCACACTGAAATGTCCTCTCACATCAGAAGGTTTCTATTCTGAGCCCTCCAGGGAGAGGTCAGCAATTATTCATGCATTCCGATGTCGCATTTGTGGAATGCTTACTATGTGCCAGATATGGGGGATAAAGAGTGAACAAAAAGAGACACAGTCTCTAACTTCATGGAGTTTATAGTCCCGTTGGAAACAGAGAGTTAATCAAATACAGACACAACTGAGTATGCATTTAGAAATCTAAATTAGTGCCCTTAAGGAAAGAAGTTCTAGCAGAATGCTTAACAAGGGATCTGACTAAATTGGTGTACTGGAAAAGGCTTCCTTAAGAAGGGATGCTGAAGCTTCAGGTCCAGTTAGCAAGGTGAGTGCGGAGGAGGAAGGGCAGCATGTGCAAACGTTCTGTGGCAGGAACGATGGTATACCGTGACTGCCCATCTTGGTCTACCCCAGGCAGTTCCTATTGTCCTGGCTTATTGATCAATAGCATTCTCTTCCTTTCTCCAAAGTGGCCTGGTTTGGAAGGTAAATTATATGGTTGACTAACTGAATAAAAAGAAGCTGGCTGGGCACAGTGTCTCACGGCTGTAATCCCAGCACTTCGAGAGGCAGAGGCGGGTGGATCACAAGGTCAGGAGTTTAAGATCAGCCTGACCAACATGGTGAAACCCCGTCTCTACTAAAAATAAAAAAATTAGCTGTGTGTGGTGGTGCGTGCCTGTAATCCCACCTACTCAGGAAGCTGAAAAAATCCCGGAGTATCAGGACTGCCATGCTGGAGAAGTTGGCAGGGACTAGACCACATAATCCTGGAGAAGACTGGAGAAGGAGGTCATTATCTTGCCCAAGAATAATGAGACACCATTTCGAAGGGTTTCAGGCAGGGTGTGCCAGGATTTTCTATACTTTTCAAAGCAGCTTCCCCCTTCTCTATTCTCCCAAAGTGTTTTCGGTTCTTGCTCTCATGAGAATCCACCTTGCATATTACGGGTTGTTGTTTCCTTAGTTCTTCTCTCCCTAGACTGTGAGCTTTGGGAGTGACAGAAGGAACCTCTCCTGGGCGATGCTCCATGTTCTTCTCCTTCCTGCTTGCTGGATGTTGGGTAGGAACAAATTTATGGAGGATCTTCCATGACTTCAAAGCTGGACCTTCACTGGGTAGTTTATGTGAACAATAAACTAGCTTCTATTATGTCTGAGCCATTATAAATGACTTGGAAATATTCAAAGGGAAAATACTAGCTAGTGTGTGTTGAGCTCATGGCCTATGTTGGGCCTTGCACACTTTATACACACTATTTCATTTAATCATGAAAATATTTACTTCATGGATAAAGAAACAAAGATTCACAGAGGTGACTTGCACAAGGCGACACAGTGAATGAACAGAGGAGCTGGGATTTAAACCCAGGAACATCTGACTTAAAAACCAAAGCTGGGCAGACCATGCCTGTAATCCCAGCACTTTGGGAGGCCGAGGCGGGCAGATTACGAGGTCAAGAGATTGAGACCATCCTGGCCAACATGGTGAAACCCCGTCTCTACAAAAAATACAAAAATTAGCTAGACATGGTGGTGCACACCTGTAGTCCCAGCTACTTGGGAGGCTGAGGCAGGAGAATTGCTTGAACCCAGGAGGTGGAGGTTGCAGTGAACTGAAATCACGCCACTGCACTCCAACCTGGCGACAGAGCGAGACACCATCTAAAAAAAAAAAAAAAAAAAATCCAAAGCTCTTAAAACAGCAGCCATAAAATTAGCAGCCCTCAATTTCTCTATTTGTAGGAGCAGAGAGAATCTCCCCCACCCTGTGGCTCCAGAGATGAGGCTGGCCATTGTCCTGCTAGGCAGAGCAGATGCTGGGGTGGGGGAGGTGCGTGGGAGAGACAGGGGCATACCACACCCGCAGTCGTAGCCTCTGGTCCCATGTCTACATCAAGTACCCAGCTCAGACAGGGGGCGGTGGTATTTCTTTCACCCGCCTGCAGTTTGGCAGGTTCCTCAAAGAGAAATGCTCTCAGATTCATTTAAAAGTCTAAGCAGGGACAGCACAAATTATTAGTGTTTGAAATATTTATAAAGTCTCTTGTTTGCCATGGCATAGGAGGTGATAGACCACAAATAAAAGAAAACCGCAGATGCACCACGCATGGAGAGAGACGGAGAGGGGCAGGAATGTTGTCTGCCTGCCGCTGCCTCATTGCTGAAGGCTGCTAAGCCAGGTGAATTTTCATTCTGTGTTTTCTGAAACTGACTTCTTTTCTATGGCTCTGTTCACTTCTCCTTCCTTAAAATGATCACCAGACACTTAAACGGAGGATTTCAGCATCACAAACCATGAACATTAGGGCAACCTGGGGGAAAGGCAGATGAGAGCACTCTGTTTTTATTTTTATTTTTATTTTTTTTTGAGAAAGGGTTTCACTCCTGTCACCCGGGCTGGAGTGCAGTGGCATGATCTCGGCTCACTGCAACCTCTGTCTCCTGGGCTCAAGCAATTCTTCTGCCTCAGCCTCCCAAGTAGCTGCAACTACAGGTGCATGCCACCATGCCTGGCTAATTTTTGCATTTTTGTAGAGACAAGGTTTCACTATGTTGCCCAGGCTGGTCTTGAACTCCTGGGCTCAAGTGATCTGCACACCTCAGTCTCCTGAAGTGCTGGGATTACAGACATGAGCCACTGCACCCGGCCAGAAATTCTGCTTTAAAATTTTTCTGGGAGTCTAAGATGATATCAAAATTTAAAAGCTTAAAACACACACACACACACACAACATAAACTTACACAGTGTTTGAGCTGGGGAAAAAAACATGGAGAAAAATAAATGTGCTTTTCTGATTTAACAGATGGAAAAACCAAAGTCACCCAGTGAATCAAGGATGAAAACCGAGGTCGTCCGTCTGACTTCCAGCCCAGATCTCCCTTTTTGCTGATCTTTGGCCACTTAAATGCACATGCTAATAATTTAGAAAATAGGTGCTTAGGTCCTGATTTGGGAATTATATGGCTTGAATGTATTCACTGATGTGCGTATGTACATGCATCTGTTTATACATGTATATGCATTCATTCATCCATATCAATGAAGACATGAATGAATGAATGAATGAATGAACTCATCTGTTCACTCATTTACTAACTCAACAAATACTATACTACATGCAGGAGATGCAGCAGTGAGCAAGAGAGATTTGGTCCTGCCTTTCCTGAGCTAGTAAAAGACAAGGTTTCAGGTAACACCTTGCACTTCCAGTTGATCCCAAGAGGAGCTCTGGAGTGTGACTTGCACCCTAGAGTTTTCCTGCCTTGGAGTAAAGAGGCTGGCCTTTTGTAGCCTTGAATTAGTCAATTATTGGCTACATGACACCAATGTAGCCAACTGGTGCAGAGGGGAGGGTGTACCCTCCCCAGGATTTCCAGGTGAGGCAGCTCCTGTCAGTGGAGGGCAATGTTAGCTGTGGGGTGCTGCCGTGTTAGCAGCAAACATTCACTACAGCAGGGGGCTGGACTTACCAATGGACATTACCAGTTTAATGTACATTTAACGCACAATACCAGTTTAATGTACATTTAATTTACAATCAAGGATGTTGGATGCATTGACCTTTCAAAGGGGATCTGAGTGGTGCACCAATGGCATCTACTATGTGAGAGACGGAGCTTCATCCTACCGGGAAAGTGGGGGAGACAGTCTCGAATTCACACTTCTATGTGATCTCAATTGGAGGGTTGAGGGAGTTGGGCTATTTACCCACCAAGTCCTGGCAGCCCTTACTGAAGGCGACTCCTGGGGAGGTTAATTCTCAGCGTGGCCTGTGTGTAGCCACAGAGAGCTCCAGCAGCAGACAGAGTCATGTGCTGGAAGGTAGAGATTGGGCAGATGTACTTGGAAGTGGGGAGCATTGTAGAAATGTGGGTGTGTGGGATGCCAAGATCATCTGCTCCAGGTGGCCTGGACCAGTCAGACTTATCCCCCAGAAATGTGGAACGAGGAAGCTGGTGGAAGCTTGGAGTCTCAGGTCAGCTGAGGCACCAGAGCAAGGAAATTACAGCTGTGGCTGGAGTGGTCATCATGGCCTTTTGCGTGGTGAAAATGTACGGGCATGAAGGTAAGGCGTCATCAGCACTGATGGCTGGGACAGATGGGGAGTAGGGAGCTTTGTGCACAGAGATGCTGGGGAGTCACTCGGGCAAGGGGGTAGCTGGCTGGGGACCCCACCTCGTTTCTGATTATTTTTTCATTTGTTCTTTCATTCTACAGATATTTATTGAGGGACTATGATGTGCCAAGTATTGTGCACAATGTGGAGAGTATGAAGGAGGAGTAAAACAGACAGGGCCCTTGCTCCCTTGGAGTTTATATTCTATGTGTGTGGGAGGGTGGGGATGGGGGGAAGGTAGGAGGGGGGATAAGTAAATAAATGAACAAGATAATCAGAGATTCAGGGACATTTAGTAAAGGAAACCAACAGGGTGCAAGGTGGAGGGTATCTGATGATGAGGATATTTTCAACAGGTGATCACAGGCAAATTCTGACCATCCCCACTTTACAGATGAGGAAACCGAGGCTTTGAGAGGGTAAGGAACTTGCCCAAGTGCATTCAGCTAGCAAGTGGCCCTTTCTGTAGATCCCATCTGTCTCTCTGTAATACCTTCTACTCCTCGGCTCTGGGTTAACTCCTTGAGCCAACACAGATTAGATCCACTCTTTCTGCCCTCCCTATCAGTGATTTTATGATTTAGCGAGCAGGACGCTGATCCTCCTGAGTCCCTGCCCAGACCCTTTCGGGCATGCACTGGCCTGGGATGGGCTGTGACTCACAGCTTTGGGGCCAGCCTCACATTGCAGCTGTCAGGATCCAGGAGAGTAGAGTGACTCTGGGGACAGGGAGACTCGTTCCGGCCCACCATGCATTCACCGTGGGACCTTGGGTGGATGACCTCACTTCTCCAAGTCCCAGTTTCCTCCTCTGTCACATGCCGACACCAGTTGTCTCTACCTCCTGGCGCTATTGTGAAGATTAAACGAGCTAACGCTTGTGTAAGACTTGGCGCCATGCCCAGCACAAACACTCCCGTCAAGCTCAGCGGGGGCACCTGCTGCCCCCAAATATTCTGATCACCTGTCGGAGGGTTTGAAGGGGCAGGGGAAGGCAGGCACTCTCAGCCCTGGTCTTTAAGACCCTCAGCCCCTGAGTGACCCTGAACCAGAGCCGGGGGTGGAGAAGAGGCAATTTTCTGACTTTGGGTCAGGACTGCCAAAGCCAATTAGGGAAGTCAGACGGGCGGCAGCCTCCAGTACCCAAGCAAACCGATGTGGCAGCCAGCGGAGGGGCCAGCTCACTCTGACCTTAAACCCAAACGCTCCTGCCCACATCTGCAGCTAAATAAACCAAGTAAATCATGCTGGCAGATAGATAATTAAATAATTATCAGGCACTTAATAACAAGGAGTGGGTGTTCTGAATTACCATATTAGACAGTGTCTTTGAGGACTAATTGTTGCATTACATCAGAGTTACTCATTCATTATTCTTGTCATTTCGGGTGATAATTTGCACTTTAGGAGACAGCGACAATTTTAGCAGGCAATTAGAGACGTGTCAGGCCTGGCCCCGTGAGTTACTGTCACAATTATTGCCTTTTTTTCCAGGGTCCTCATTTGCAGACGTGTATTTAAGGGGATTTGGGTAATTCCGGGCCTGGGCAAAACAACCAACCCACGGGATAGTGGCAGGGTGAGGACACAGCAGCCGCCACCATCGGAGCAAGGAAGGGGCGGCTTTCCCAGAAGTGGTGGTACAGAGCTTGGGCCAGCAGGCAGAGCTGAGCAGGGCTGTCGGAGCCGCATCCAGTCACTGAAAACAAGCGTTCTACCTCCCAAGTAGTTCGTGACGCTGACTGTTCCTCTGTCGGCTTCTTGTCACCCACTCAACCCAGGCTTTTATTACTGCTTACCTGAACCTTTGCTATGATTTCTTCCCAGGCCTTGGGGAGGCAGAAAGGAGGAGGGAACGAGAAGGGAGAACAGAGAAGAGGAGAGGGGAAGGAAGAAAAGAGAGGAAGGAAAAAAGATGTAGAAATCATGTTTTTAACTTTCTGTCTTTGATGATGCTTGGGAATTGTGGGGGTCTTGAGGATCCAGGGAGGGAGTGCCCCTCCCATGGTTAGGTGATTCCTAGAGATAGCAAACCACTTCCCTTCTGAGCAAGCCTTTATATGCAAACCAACCAATCCTTAGCCTTTTTTTAACCTCCTGCCCTCCAGGACACTATCTGGCTGTTCCAAATCACCCCAGGGCCAGGAACCAAACAACTAGGGACTGCCCCTATAGCCCAGAGTCAGCCGACATTATTCAAAATGGCCAATGCTCTGTCTGCCTACACTGGTTCACCTGTTTTTTCCAGCAAAATCCATGATAATGTTATCATTATTATTATTACTGTTTTTGAGACAAGGTCTCACTCTGTCTCCCAAGCTGGAGTACAGTGGCGCAGTCTTGGCTCACTGAAACCTCTGCCTTCCAGGCTCAAACGATCCTCCCACCTCAGCCTCCCAAATAGCTGGGAGGACAGTGTGTACCACCATGCCAGACTAACTTTTTGTACTTCTTGTAGAGGCAGGGTTTCACCATGTTGCCTAGGCTAGTCTTGAACTCCTGGGCTCAAGAGACCTGCCTGCCTCAGCCTCCCAAAGTGCTGGGATTATAGGCGTGCGCCACCATGCCCAGCCTAAAATAATATTATTATTATTTTATTTTGGCTACCATCAACTGAGAACATAAAATCCATGATAAATGCCCTGGCCTACGCTTTCCCCTGGCTCCTCCTGCCCTGCGTAACATGTTACACCCGCTCCTCTTGGGGACTGTGAGTAATAAACTCTCTTTTCAATAGCAGTTGTCTTTCTGCTGTGTGGGTCTCACCTAAATAAAAACAAAATCCTGTGTGCAAAATAGAAAAGAATATAGGAAACAAGAGAAGAGAATAGAAGAAGGAAGAGAAAAATGAAGGAAAGAAAAGAAGAGAGGGAGACGGAGAGAGAAATAAGAGAGAAAAGGGAACGGGAGAAAAAAGTTTGAAAGAAGGAGAGAGAAGACTGGAGAAAATAAAGAGGGAGAAAGATGAGGAAAGGGAAAATCAATGTGGAAAGGAAGGAAAGGAGGGAGAGAGAGAAAGTTGGGGGAGAAGTGGAGGAAGAAGGGGAAGACTGGAGGGAGGTTGCATGTGAAAGTTACATATGAAACCAACATTTTTTTTTCCATTGCTTGAAGTGTTTACTTTTCAGTGAAATCCAATGTCTGGGTTCATTTACCCACAGCTGACTCACTTGACCCTGGGCAACTTCAGAACAGACACCACGAATCAATGACTCAGAATAGGCCCTCAGAAAATATTTTTGACTGGCTCCACAGTGCGAATCGAGAAAAATAAAGCACGATTAAATACAAATGCGAAACTCCACAGAAAGAGAAGAGTTTCAGCTTCAAAGCAACGACTTCTCAGCTCTGTCCTTAGCAATTAGACAGGAAGAGACTGCAGTGGCTGAATCGGGCCTCCTTTTTCCTTGGTTTAGACTTGGAAGGAATTATCGGCTCAGAAGGCATGCTGCCGGGAGAGAGGGCAGCTGCTGGAGGGATGTGTGGCCCAATAACAGTCAGAGGTAGTAAAACTCCGTGCCTCAGAATGTGGGCCTGGAGTCTCAGCTCCACCCTGTATTAGCTGTGACCTTGGGCAGTGTGACCTTGCGCAAGTCACATTTCTGAAATCATAATTTTCTCAGCTCAAGGTTGATATGCTAGTGGGCTTTGCTGAGCTTTAACAAAATCAAGTCTATAAAGAATTATGGGCCAGGCACTGTGGCTCACACCTGAAATACTATCACTTTGGGAAGCCAATGTGGGAGGATCGCTTGAGGCCAGGAGTTTGAAACCAGCCTGGGCAACATAGTGAGACTCCCATCTCTACAAAAGCTAGAAAAACTAGCTGGGTGTGGTGACGTGCACCTGTAGTGCCAGATACTTGGGAGACTGAGGGGGAAGATCTCTTGAGCCCAGGAGTTGGAGGCTGCAGTGAGCTGTGACTGAACCATTGCACTCCAACCTGGGTGGCAGAGTGAGACCTTTACTCCCCACTAAAAAAAATGCATAGGACCTGAGGCAAAGCAAGTGTTTCTGGGTGAGTGGGAGCTACTGCTTTATTATTATTATTTTAAATTTGATTTAGTATATGGTTATCTGTCCCTGTATGGCTTTGATCTGGACCCACCATCTGCCTGGTCCTATTGGGTTAGAAGATGAGTCTGGTGTTGGGGCTGGTTCCCTCTGGCACTGGGACTGGCCCTTCCTAAGATGGTTCCGCTGGGGGTTAGGATTCTCCCTTAATGTCACTCCTTGAGGCATGCTACCCCAAACATCAGAAGTCCACTCCCTGGCTGGGAAGCAGAAGGAAAGGCCATCTACAACATGCACTCAGCATCCACTGCATGCCAGGCCTCATGCCAGCCGCATAATATTCATCACTTTGTTAAGCCTCACAGTAGCCTCTGAAGTAGGGGCAATTAATCTATTCCCGTTTTACACATGAAAAGACAGGCAAAAAGAGGTAGAATAGGTTCTTTAGGGTGATACAGCCACTCAATGGCAGAGTCAAGATTTGAGCCTGACTCAGGATCTTTTTACAGTCTTCCCTATCTCCTAAGATGCAATATCATTACCTGACGTGGTCACCCCACAGGTGAAAAACTCGAACAGTGCTTTGAACCCATTTCTGCAGCAAGAGTTGGCTTCATACAGCAAAATGGTTTTTTTCTAAATATGTAAAAAGATTATATTTGAAGAAAACCACAAACCATTATGTAAAAAGTAAAAGTGACTGTAGACAATGCATTTTAAGGATATGTATAACATATATAAATCTATGTGTGTGTATATATATATACATACACACACATCCTACACGCACACACACACATATATATGCATAAACTAAATGGAGTTAATTAAGTTAAAACCACAGTAAATCTGACAGATTCATATTAACACGATGGTCAAAACTGGAGGAAATATAGTATTTTGAAAAAGAATAAATCCAGCCAATTACAGATTTATGTTGACGCCAGCACAGTTACCTCCGTTTTACAATAATCATTGATCAATCAACGTTTTATGACAAAACTATAATTTTCACGTGTTTCACCCTCACCTAAAAGTTTCCTCGTTTGCTTAATTCCCAGAATGTGATTCCATAAATCTTTCTCTTTGCTATATTAAGTAGATAATAAGAATGCCATGTAAGATTTGCTTATAGTTTAAACCACAGTTGCAAATGATTTATAATTAAGGCCAAATCTAAGACAAAACATTATTAAAGTCAAAACCTGCTGTAAATTGGTGCGGTAGGCTTGGGCATTCAGGAATTTATCGGGGTTTGATGACAGTATTTCCCCTGGTGATTTCCAAGGGATCTGCTGACACCAAGGGGAGATATTTATGATTAAGGGAAAGCTACGGAACTACTGGAGTGTCCCTGGTGGCATCAGCCAAGGGGACTGCCAGGCCTGACTCCATGTGTCATCATCAAAGGCAAAACCGTCAGTGTGGGTCTCTCTAGGCATGTCAGCCACCACTGAGGGGCTCAGAGTCCACCCTGCTCTTCCCACAGGCCAATTTCCTTGGAGTTTTCAGCTGAAGAAATTTATTGGAATAAATCAGACCACTAGAGTTTCAGTTGTGCAACATGTGTTTATTGAGCACCTACTATGTGCAAGGTCCTGGGGACACAGTGGTCAACTAATAAAGCAAATATCTCTGCTCTCACAGTGTTGTGGAGAAAAGACCTTATCCTCTACACATAGGAGGTAAGGTAGGGGCCACTGTAGGTGGGAGGTTGGAGAGATGCGGGTGATGGGTGAGAGGGAAGCTGTAGGAAGTGGGAGAGAAGCTAGGCTGGTGGAGAGTGGGAGGGAGGCTGGTGGGAGGTTAAGGGGAAGTTACAAGGATACAGGGGAGGCTGGTAAGGGGTGGGAGGGAAGATGTAGAGTCCATTTAAAATAAAGTTGTCAGGGAAGGCGTCGTGGAGGAGGTGGTGTTTTCTTTGTGTTAGGGGTGGAGGAGTGAGCCAGGGTCTGTCCGGGGAATGAGCATTGGTAGATCTCTTTCTGAGGAGGAAAGATCAGCAAATGTGGAGGCTGTGAGAAGACAGCATCCAGCACACATGAGTAACAGGGAAGAGCCCAGTGTGACTGGGGAAGAGTGAGCGATGGCGGGATCGGGGAGTGGAGTCAGGGCTCAGGCCATGCGCTGCCAAGACCTTAGATTTCCAGTGATGAGGAGGCCACAGGGTAGGGTTAAACCAGGTGGTGACCTACTCAGATAGACGTTTCAAAAACGATTGTTTTGGATACTGTCTGGACAAATGACTGTAGGGCCAGGAGCAAGGTGGGAGGCATTCCTGCTATCCAAGTGGGAAAGGAAGGTGGCCAAGACCAAGAGGTAGAGAGGGGGAGAGTTGAGTGCACTTGAAATCATTTTTGGAGTTGTGCTCCCAGGACTTGTTGATGAATTGGACACTGGAAGTGACAAGGAGGGAGGAATAAAGGTTGGGTCGTTTGAGTGAAGGTTGAGTTGTTTTAGGCCTGAGCGCCTATTTGCATGATGGTGCCTGTTCCTGAAATGAGGACTGGAGGTAGTACCAGGTTAGAGAGAGAGTGGCATGGGATCTAGATTTTGGCAAGGGCTTGTGAAGCTTGAGATGCCATTAGTATCCAAATGGAGAGGTCAAGGGAGCAGGTGAATACGTGAGTCTGACCTCTTTTGGGAGAGAGGTCAGGTTGGAGTGAGAAAATACGAAGGCATCAGCCTAAGGATGGATTTAAGCCATGAGGTCACCAAGAACCGAAGACAGATAAGTACAGGAGAACATCTGCAGCTGAGTCCTGGAGCCTGCAACATTTAGGCACTGGGGGAAAGGAGAAGCACCCAATAGTGGACATCCAGAAGGAGACGTCACTGACATTGGAGGACACCCAAGAGCATGTGGTGTCCTTAGAGAACATAAACCCAACCCACAAAGTTGAAGCCATCAGTGGTATCAAATACGGTTAAGAGGTCAAGTAAGGTGAACAATGGACTCTGATGACTGGCTTTGGAAACATGATGGTCTTTGGCCACCTGGACATCAAAAGTTCTGAATTCTTGGACTGCACTCTGACATTTTTTCATCAACCTCCCTGCAAGACATTTCAAGAATCAATGGTGTCAAAATTGCTTAATTTCTTGGACATCTGTTTTTGAAGAGCATCCTCTACTGCATGGCAACTGCCTTGGTATGAGCACCTAGGAGGTACTGCTTCCGGGGAAATACCAAGGAAATCTGCTTCTTTTGAGTAAGTGACTATATTTTCCATCTTTAAACACATAGATTCCTATTCCCTTCTTTGCTTTAGCCACCAGTTGCTTAGCAACTGCATCGGGACAGCGTATTTTGTGTGCCAAACTCATTCGTGGTTCCATCCTATTTTTTATTCTCATTTTCCCTTTGCCCTGGTTACCTTCTCTATTTTACTTTAATCCTCTTCTAATGTGCACATTTCTCTCTAACGTGTGTATTTCTGGCGTGTAATCACTGTAAGTTTCTTTGGAACCATATGGGGGTAAATAGTGTGACAAATGCCAAATGTTATGACTGTTACGTAGATACCCCTGAGCCTTGATTAAGAACCCGCATGCATCCTGATGGGGAGAAAAGAGACCTGGGCATGGAGCCAGGTGGCATTTATTCTAGTTCTGGCTCTGCCACTAAATAGCTGTGTGACCCTGGCAAATCTAGTCTCCTCTCTGAATCTCAGCTACTTCCATTATCACACACAGGGGTTATACTAGCTTGGGATTAGCAAACAAGAGACGCGCAGGCACTGACCATCACCTAGTTCCATAGCGGACATCACTCATCAATTAGGCACTCTTTGGCACTGGGCTTAGCCAAGACATCAGAATCCTTCTTAACACAGTCCCTCAGGCCACGGCTACCAGTTAATGGGAGCTGGCGTGCTAAAGGAGGCCTGTTTGCATGATGGGACTAAGTAACATTTCCATGTGAGATTCATTGTTGCTGATGAACTAGAATCCTAGTACCATCTGTAGTGGCTGCCATTCTGTTGTCCGCATGATAGCATTTCAAAGCAGAGGGGATGGATGGGCATTGTGGGAAGGCTCTGTAATCATTACATAAAATTATAAAGTATACCATGTATATCCTAGCATTTACCATTGAGTATGTGAATAGATCCTTAAGTACATCCATAGAGGGTATGGTCAGACCATACCCTCTGTTTACCTAAGCTGAGCGTTTAGGACCTCAGGATATACAGGCTCACTGAATGCTAAATCTCAGAGATAATGATTTGCCTTCTATTGGAATAAGCAAACTCATGTAATTTCCATGATCACTAAAATGTGTTGTTTTTTGTTTTATCTTTCCAAATAGAAATAAAGACATAATCTAAGATTTCTGTTTAAATCACCCTTCATAAGTCTGGGAAAAAAGAAAAAAAAAAACAACCTTTTCTTAATAGAGAAACTGGGAAACTAACTTTTAATTAATTAATTGATGTTCAAAAAATTCCCCATTGCCTAGTATAATTGATGTGTCTATGTTCTTTGAGATTCACAGAGCCGTAACTATGTAACTCACACAGTACTAAGACCTCCCTAATTAATTCCTTCCTATAACCCTTTGAGGTGGCTAATTTTATTATTCCCATTTTAGCACTGAGAAAATTGAGGCTCAGAGAGGTAAAGTGACCAGATCAAAGTGCTTTCTAAAACCGTCTTCAATGACATCTCCGCTGTAACAAAATCCTCACCAAAAACTTACAAGAATTCTGGCTTTCTATCCTTGTTTTTGAAACCTCAATGAGAAATTGATGGCTTCAATAGAGGTTCTGTGAACAGGCTTTTGTCTCAGAAAGAGGGTGATATTTTCTACATTTTCCTATTTCCTCGTTTAATCCCCCTTCAAACTGAGAGCTAGGCATGGTTGTGATACCCCTTTTACGGATGAGAATAAAAAGGCTTTGAAAGTTGTGCCTTGCCAAAGCTTATAGATTTGAACCCATGCATGACTCCAGATCCTCTCCTCCAGGATAAACTGTCTTTCAGGATGAACTGTCCTTCTCAGGACTAAGCGCAGACATATATCACTTCTTTGTGGAAATGAAAATGAAGGAACAAGATGATGATGGGGATTTCCAAATGTAGATCCTTTATTTATTCAGATGCCAGGTTGCTGGGGGAGGAGGGAGGAGATTTGGCCATCAGGAAAGACGTGGTGTCAGACGGCTGTTTGCATATGGTGATCTTGGTTTCTTGTAACCAGTGACAAGTGGGTTACCAGGTTCTGTGGGCAGAAATATATTTTGGGATTCACTCTGGCCCAGGCGCTACGGACAATAAATATTTCCTGAATAAATGATGGCTGGATAAGTGAACGGATAAAGGAATGACGACCCTGCTTGTTATCACACCAGCAAATGTCCGACATTTGTGTCTTTCAAAAACCCATTTACAATGCCGAGTCCTAGACACCTTGCCTGCTCTGCCCCCAGATTCCAGAGGCAGCCACCCCCTCTCCCATCTCTGCTTTGGGAGCCGCATCCAGGGAATTTGCTGCAGCAGCAGGAATCGTCTGACAACACAATTCTTCCTGTTTCCAGGGAAAGTCGTTACTTTACTTTGTTCTGCACCCGAAGGGAGTATGCACAAGGCTGCCAGAACAGCTCAGCTACTTTAGGCTGTGCTGTTTCGAATGAGGGATGTTAAGCAGAAAGGCCCAGGCCGTGTGGGGGACTAGGAGGCTGCCTTCCTGCCCATCCCTGCTGCATGACCTTGGATGCATCATTGGTGGTGGAACATGGGTTCAACTATCTTTAAAATCAAGGCTGGGCCGGCGCGGCGGCTCACGCCTGTAATCCCAGGACTTTGGGAGGCCGTGGTGGGCTGATCACCTGAGATCGGGAGTTCAAGACCAGCTTGGCCAACACGCTGAAACCCTGTCTCTACCAAAAACACAAAAATTAGCTGGGTGTGGTGGTGCGTGCCTGTAGTACCAGCTCTTCAGGAGGCGAAGTCAGGAGAATCACTTGGATCAGGGAGGCAGAGGTTGCAGTGAACTGATATTGTGCCACTGGGCTACAGCGCGAGACTCTGTCTCAAAAAAAAAAAAAAGTCAAGGGCTGGCGAGATTGCACCACTGCGTTCCAGCCTGGGCAATAGAGTAAGAGCCTGTCTCAACAATGACAAAAAAAAAGAAAGGCCTGGCGTGGTGGGTCATGCCTATAACCGCAACACTTTGAGAGGCCCAGACAAGGAGGATCGCTTGAGGCCAGGAGTTTGAGACCAGCCTCAGCAACATAGTGAGACCTCTGTCTCTATAAAATTTTGTTTTAAAAATTAGCCAGGGATGGTGGTGCATGCCTGTAGTCACAGCTACTCAGGAGGCCAATGCAGGAGGGTTACCTGAAGCCAGGAATTTGATACCAGCCTTGGAAACAAAGCTCTCTAAAAAAATAATTGAAAAAAAATAGCTGGGTATGGTGGCGTGTGTGCACCTGTAGTAGTCAGGAGGCTGGGGCTGGAGGATTGTTTGAGCCTGGGAATTCAAGGCTGCAGTGAACTGTGATTATACCACTGCACCCTAGCCTGGGTGACAGAGCAAGACCCTGTCTTTAAAAAGACCCAAGGAGGCTGGAAGAGATGTTCCTGGAGTCTTTTCTAGGTCAACAACATACCTTCATTTAGGGGGTAGGCACACAAACAGTGCCTTGCAGGGAGCAGGAGCTGAATACATCCTTGCTGCTCTGATTTCAGGAAACACCGATCTCTCCCTCCCTCCTTTCTCCTTCCCTCCCTTCCTTCCTCTCTCTCTCCTTCCTTCCTGTCTTTCTCTCTCCCTCCTTCCTTCCTTTCTCTCTCTTCCTCCCTCCTTTCTCTCCCTCCCTCCTCCCTGCCTCCCTCCCTCCCTTCCTTCCTCTCTCTCTCCTTCCTTCCTTCCTTCCTTCCTTCCTTCCTTCCTTCCTTCCTTCCTTCCTTCCTTCCTTCCTTCCTTCCTTCCTGTCTTTCTCTCTCTCTCCTTCCTTTCTCTTCCTCCCTCCTTTCTCTCCCTCCCTCCTCTCTCCCTCCCTCCCTCCTTTCTTTCTTTCTCTCTCTCTCTCTCTCCCCCCCCACCCCCGCTCCCTGCCTCCTCCCTCCCTCCCTCCCTCGTTTCTTTCTCTCTCTCTCTCTCTCTCTCCTTTCCTTCTCTCTTTCCTTTTCCACCCAGGCTGGAGTTCAGTGGGCGCGATCTCGGCTCACTGCAACCTCCTTCTCCCCGGTTCCAGCAATTCTCCTGCCTTAGCCTCCTGTTTGTTTGTTTGTTTTAATAAAGATAGGGTTGCACCTTTTTGGCCAGGCTGGTCTGAACTCCTGACCTCAGGTGATCTGCCCGCCTGGGCCTCCCAAAGTGCTGGGATTGCAGGCTTGAGCCACCGCGCCCAGGCCTTGCTTCTTTCCTGAGCAGTTGAGAGAGAGGGAGGGGAGAGGGTATTAGATCCCTGACCTTGAGGTCGGGGAGAGGAGGGCGATGCTGAGTGGTGGACGAAAGACTTGAAGATAATGAGAGATTGCATCAACTTTCCCCAGGCTGTTTCTGGGTCTAGAAGCGAGCAAAAATAAGGCGGGAGGGGTTGGTGCGAAGAAAGGGAGGCATTTATTTTGGAGGCGCATAGGAAGCACAAGTGTCAGGGGTTGAAAGGCCGCCTTCTCCTGCGGGCTAACGGTGTGGGTGACAGCCCGCACATTCAAATGAGGGAGCGATTAGACCGCACTTGCTTCTGAAGACGGATTTCTTGGTTCGGGGAGCGGGCTGGGGGGCTGGGCCGGTATAGAGGGGACGGCAACATTAGGCTTTGGCAAGTTAATTAGGGTTCAGGAGTCCAGCGAGCGAGCAGGGGGAGAGGCTAGATTTGCATAAAGCCCATTTACATAATGTTCTTCACAAATTGTGCAGCCAGAAGGCAGGGAGGGGGTGGGGAGGGAAAGGGTTGGGGAGGGGGAGGTAGTTAGACGCCCGAGGCAGCCGCCGCCAAAGGGGGAAGGGCGAGGCCCGGGATGGGACTCGCTCCTTCTTGGCCACTCTCTCCACCCCTCCCCATCTCTCTCTGCACCAGGGCCACCCCTGCCTTATCTCGGCCCCCACCTCCATTCTGGGTCGGACACCACACTGCCCCCCACCATAGGGCCGGCCCAGAGCAGTCGGATTTCTAAACCGCCTCTATGGTCACGGGTCTCTCTTGCTTTAACCCTTTCCGGGACTCCTGGCTGCACTCAGGGTCAAGTCCCAGCTCCTTAGCCAACCTGTGTGACTCCTCGCGGTGGTCTAGCCCCATTCACCCTCCTGACCTGGCTTCCTTCTAGTCCCCTCTTCCTAGCTAAGCTCAGTCCCACTGAAAAGCTCGTGTCCCTGGACTCCTTTGGCTCTCACACGCCTCCTCCGCTCCTGTCTTGTCACCTGTCCTGGAATGTCCCTACCACAAAAGCCAGCTGCTTTGTGGCAACCTCACCTCCCGCCGCACCAAATGCTCTGCCCTTGGGGCATTTTCTGAAGTCCCCATAACTTCCTCAAGTGGACTGCTAGCCCCCTTTTGTGCGACCAGGACACCTTCACCCACCTGTATTCCAGAACTTACCACGCTGTATAGTAACTGCACTGGGGAGGGTCTCTTTCCCCACTGGGCTGTGATTCCTCCAGAAAGAAACGTGCCTGATGCATCTCTGCATCCAGCTGTGGCAGGAGTATGCAAACAGTTGATGCCCAAAACTATTGATTGAATGTATGAAATATGTCGTCTTAGCCAGAGATTGAGATCAGGTTTCAGTCTGCCTGATATGAGCCTGACCAGCTCTCTAATTTCTCTGGGGTTCTGTCTACATCTTCTATCTTTATTGGGTTCTTAACCTGTCCTGTGTTAGTAGCTGCAGAGGACAAAGGGGCTGTGGTGACCTCTGAGCCGAATTCTCCACGGAGGGAAGCAGGCTAAGGCAGGCCAAAGGGGAAAGGGGCATCCTAGGCTGGGCACGTAGCATGTGCAAAGGCCTGGTGGTCGGAAAGTGTGTGGAATGTTTGGAACGTGGAAGAGGATTGAGTGGGTTAAAGTCAGAGATGAAAGATGGAAAATATGGTGAGGCTCCTGTTCTGAGCTTAAGAGGCTGAGAAAATTCTGATAGATTTTTGTGAGCCTCTGAAGCTTTGTGATCAAGGAGAAGAAAGAAGAAAGTTGCATCCACTGAGCACCTACTGCGTGCCACTGAACAGGTGATGTAATTCAACGGCCAAGCACAGTAGGGATTATTGTCCCCATCATTACCAGTGTAGAGGATGACAAGCCTGCTGGAGTCACTTGCTGAAACCTCACAGCTGCAGAATGGTCAAGCAGGGCTTTGGAACCCTGGTTTCCAAATCCTGCGCTGCCTTCTGAATTCCATGTATTTACGTTTTAGCAATGCATATAAAATGGAAGGGAAATAGAAGAGAGAAAGAGGAAAGAGAAAGACAATTTGGGGGAGGCAAACAGTCATTGAGAAAGAGAGAGAGAAAAAGGGAAAGAGACAGAGAAGAGAGGAGAAAGATGGGGCCAGAAGGGGACAGAAAAGAGTAGAGGGAAGAAAGAGAGAAAGAAAGAAAGAGAGAGGAGAGAGAAAAGGGAAAGAGAGAAGAGAAAGGAAAAAGAGAGAAGAAGAGAGAGAGAGAAAGAGAAAAGATCATGTCCTTTGCAGGAACATGGATGGAGCTGGAAGCCATTATCCTTAGCAAACTTAACATGGGAATGGAAAACTAAATACTGCACATTCTCATTTATAAGTGGGAGCTAAATGACGAGAATACATGGACACATAGACGGGAACAACACACACTGGGGCTTATCGTAGGGTGGAGGATGGGAGGAGGGAGAGGATCAGGAAAAATAACTAATGGGTCCTGGGCTTCATACCTGGGTGATAAAATAATCAATACAACAAACCCCCATGACACAGATATACCTACGTAATAAAACTGCACATGTAGCCCTGAACTTAGAGTAAAACTTTAAAAATAGAGACAAGAGGAGGAGGGTAGAGAGAGAGAAGAGAGGGGAGAAAGAAAGAGGAGAAAGAGAGGAGAGAGAGAAAGTGAGAGAGGGGAGGGGAGAGAAAGAAGAGAAGGGAGAAAGAAGAGAAGGGAGAAAGAAGAGAAGGGAGAGAGAAGAGAGAAAAGAGGAGTGAGGGAAAGAGAGAGAGAAGAGAGGAGACCGAGGAAGAGAGGAGGAAGTGGAGGAGAGAAGGCTGGGAGGAAGGAGAGGAGACTCAGGTGTCAGTCACCCTGCAGGGTGGCAGGGATGCTCTGCTCCTAGACAGAGCTGTCCAATAGAACTTTCTGTGATCTCTAATCTGCCGTCCTACTCAAGTGCTCGGTAGCCTCGGGTAGCTACCCAGCACTTGAAATGTGGTTAGTGCAACTGAGAAGCTGCATTTTTATTGTATTTAGATTTATATTTAAATGCTCACATAAAGGTAGCGACTACAGTATGGGACAGTGCAGGTTTAAGAGCAGTCCTTCTTTTTTCCATCAAGGTCCTAGCTTGAATTTTCTCTGGGTCCTTCTTGGCCTCCCATTCTGGGACTCTGTTCTGAACCATGCATCCCTGATGTTTCCTTCCTTCATATTCCTGGACATCCCACCCACACCGAGGTTTAATTTTAGCTGATTCTCTCTCAAGGACAAAGTATATATTTTTATTTTAATTTATGTCGCCTGAACCATTTCCAAGTTTTACTTTTAGAACCTGTCAATATTAGTGACATGTGGCATTTTAGGTACTTTTCTGCTGGTGGGGCCTAAATTTATTGTCATTTTATGTTACTCGGCAAAATGCACAAAATGCCAGAAGTGTTATAAACAGAGACGATTTATGTTCGGGTTGGGGTGAGGTTAAGAGAATGAATATAATCAATTTTTTTTTCAGAGACTTTTATGCGAGTGTGAGGGCCAGCAGGTGCACATTTGAAGCTCAGTGGGAAGTGTTTTCCAAGCAACAGGAGACAGCAGATGCAGACGGGGCCCAATTACTACTGCTCAAGGCTGATCATGCCATGCACTTGTGTGCAGATACCTGGCTCCTAGTATGGGACTATGCACACGGTAGTCTCAGGCACCTAGAATGGGCTATGCACATGGTAGGCGCTCAGTTAAAGCTTGTGGAAGGAGGGATGGAGAAAGGTTAAGAGACATAAGTGGGAGCTCTAAAGACTCCTCTGGTCCACCCCAGTCAGAGTAATCTTTCTGGATCTTGTCACTTCACTGCTTAAAACCTTTCAATGGTTCCCTAGTATCCCCTGCGTTCTGACTTACAGGGTCCTTCAAGATCTGTACCTGAGGGTGTCTCTAAGGGACCTGGAATGCTCTGAAAGTTTTAGATCTTTGCTCCTTGTCTTCCTATGAGCTCTTCCTGTTCTTGGGAGTCCTCCCTCCTCTTTCTTGGCCCTTCTTCCATAACCAACTCAAACTCAAACTCCTCTGTCCTTGCACCCTTTACCTTTTATCCCTCCAAAGAGAGTTTGGCGTTTCCTCTTGGTACCTTATGTACAGTCATCCCTGGTTACCCATGAGGGATTCGTTCCAGGACCCCATGTGGATACCAAACTCCACGAATCCTCAAGTCACTGATATAAAATGACATAGTATTTGCAGATAACCTACACAATCCACCTGTATGCTTTAAATCATTTCTAGAATACTTCTAATACCTAATATAACATAAATACTATGTAAATACTTGTTATATTCTATTGTTTAGGGAGTAATGACAAGAAAATAAGTCTGTACATGTTCAGTACAACCATTCTTTTTTTTTTTTTTTTTGAGACAGCGTCTGTCTGTGTCACTCAGGCTGAGGTTCAGTGGCTCCATTATAGCTCACTACATCCTCCACCTCCTGGGCTCCAGGAGTTCTCCCACTCAGCCTCCTGAGGTGCTAGAACTGTAGGCATGCACCACCACACCCAGCTTATTTTAAAATTTTTTTGGAGAGGCCGGATCTTGCTTTGTTGCCTAGGCTGATCTCAAATTCCTGAGCTCAAGCAATTCTCCTGCCTCGGCCTCCCAAAGTGCTGGGATTATAGGTGTGAGCCACTGTGCCTGGCTGAAAATACTTATTATGTTACATCTTCTTATGTTACATTGAGTGAGTGAGTGAGAATCCTTAAATATAATAGAGAAACAGAAAACTAAGGGCCTACAGATTGCGTTGCCTTACGAGATTCAGGTGAATTGCTTTTTGACCTCTTCCAATAAGCTCTCAAGTATTTTTTTTAATTTTATTTTTTAACGGAGGTGGTGTCTCTCTATGTTAGGCCAGGCTGGTCTCCAACTCCTGGCCTCAAGTGATCCTCCCCCTCCAATCTCCCAAAGTGCTGGGATTACAGGCATGATCTACTGCGCCTGGCCTGCAACCATTCTTTTTTTCCTCTGATTATTTTCAGTGCGTGGTTGGTTGAATCCACGAATGCAGAATCCAAGAATATGGAGGGCCAACTGCATGTCTGCATTACAGGCCTCCAGATGTTGCCTCGTTTGCTTCCCTGTTGCCACCAGAAGATCACGCACCACCGGGCAGCATGGTCTGGAGAGTCCCATTCATCTTCATCCTGGGCCTGAACAGAGAAACTGACAAATGAAAGATAATTGAATGACATAACGAATGGGTGCAGATTGGGTTGGTCCCTCACCATCCCCACTTCTTAGCCATGTTGGATCTGCTAAGTCAATTACCACCATCGCCTACTCACCTTCCCATTTCCAAACCTCATAACTGTTATCTTTTCCTCCATTCTCCTTGTCCTTATGAGTTTATGCCTTTAAAACAAATCCTTGATTATAATAGTATTGTATTTTAGGGAAGGAAATGTATTAAAGGAGTGCGTTCAATCCACCATCTTTCCTGGCAGTCAGTAACAAATGAAAGGAAATTTATCTGATAGACTGTGGGCAAGTCACTTCTCTCCCTACAGTCTCTGATTCTTCACCTGTGGCATGAGGAAGTTGGGCTGGATGAGTTCTAGGGTCCAGCCAAAGTCTGCGAGGGAGTCAGCACTGGATTAGATGTGCCCGGTGGGCCATGGGCATGGATTTTACATAACAGCAGTCACTCTCTGGGATCCCTACTCTGGCCAGTGCTCTCCTTGGACTGCTAATTCTCTTTCCACACATTCAGGTTCTGACTCCCAAACTCTGAGGACGATGGTAGGTCCTGAGGTCCCTCTTACCTTGTACAACTCACAGTGACAGCAACTGTCTCAGTCTGTTGCTGGATGGCTCATAAACAGCAGGAATTTATTTCTCACAGTTCTGGAGGCTGAAAGTCCTACATCAGGGCCAGCAGAGTTGATTCCAATGGAGGTTTTCTTCCAGGTTGCAGACTACCAACTTCTTGCTGTATCCTCGCATGGTGGAAAGGGTGCTGGGAAGTCCAGTGAGGTTTCTTTAATGAGGGCACTAATTCTACTCATGAGGGCTCCACCCTCATGACCTAATCACTCCCACAGGTCCCACCTCCTAACAGCATCATACTGGGGGTAAGAATTTCAATACATGACTTTTGGGAGAACACATTCAGACCATAGCAGTGACCGACACTTGTCCAGTTCAGTGGCTTACTCAGAGACCTCACCTTGACCTAACGCTTGTGCCAACCTGGTAAGAAATCTGGAATCCCATTCCACAGATTAGAAGTCTGAGGTTTAGAGAGGGGAAGGGACTTGCCTAAGGCCATGGAGCAAGTCAGTAAGGACCCAAGGTGGCAGTCGTGGTCTAACTGACCTCTATTCCTGGAGTGTCCAGCATCCTGCCCATGGTGGCCGCTCAGCTGACATTTGTTTGGAATGAAAGGTGACCACACTTGAGTCGAGGTAGTCAGGATCATGGCGACAGCCACGACGGCAAGAAACAGCATTTTAAAAAGTATTTACTTAGTGTAACATTTTCAGAGCTATTCCATGCCACAGCGTGGATCAGTACTTCTTCATTCTTTATGGCTGAATAATATTCCATTGTATACCACATTTTGCTTGTCCATTCATCTGCTAATGGACATTTGAGTTGTTTTCACCTTTTGGCTATTGTGAACAATGCTGCTATGAACATCCGTGTGCAGGTACATGTCTGACTCTAAGTGAAAGAAACTCAACACAAAAGGTCACATACTACGTACGATTCTATTTGTATGAAATATCCAGAATAGGTAAATCCATAGAGACGGAAAGTAGATTAGTGGTTGCTGGAGCTGGGAGAAAGAGTGAAAAGGGAACTGTGGCAAGGTGCAGTGGCTCACGCCTGTAATCCCAGCACTTTGGGAGGCCAAGGTGGGCAGATCACAAGGTCAGGAGATGGGGACTATCCTGGCTAACATGGTGAAACCCCATCTCTACTGAAAAATACAAAAGTCAGCTGGGCGTGGTTGTGTGCGCCTGTAGTCCCAGCTACTCGGGAGGCTGAGGCAGGAGAATGGCATGAACCCAGGAGGTGGAGCTTGCAGTGAGCCGAGATCGCACCACTGCACTCCAGTCTGGCAACAGAACGAGCCTCTGCCTAAAAAAAAAAAAAAAAAAAAAAAGAAGAAAAGGGAATGGCTACTGATGGTATGAGGTGTTCTTTGGAGGTAATGACAATGTTTTGGAACTAGACAGAGCTATGGTTGCACAACACTGTGAATGAACTAATGCTATTGAATTGGGTACTTTAAAGTCGTTAATTTTATGTAATGTGAATTTCACCTCAATTAAACAATGAATAACTAAAGACTTCTCTCCAGTAACATTCAACAAAGCCTACTGTGTGTTTAGTAAGTGCTTGGCTCACCAGTTTAAAACACATAGCACACACTTGTGAAACATTTGTGATATCAATTTACCAATGGGCAAGTTGATGATTTCCATCTTCAGCCTTGATACTCCCAGTCAAGTTCCCAGACCAGAGGCTTAGCATCCCCAGGAGCTGGTTAGAAATATAGAGTTGTTGGCAACCCCAAACACACTAAATCTCTGCTGAATGGCGTGTGTTTGCCTCTGCAACCCACTTTCCTGCTGTCCTTGTCTGATCACTGAAGACAGAAACTGTGAGAGAGGGATTGAGGCTGAATCTCCCTGAAGTTCGTTCTCGATGAATAGATGTGCAGCTCACCTTCTCCCTCTCTCTCTCTCTCTCATTTTTTCCCTCTTTCTCTCTTTTCTCCCAGGTCTCTCTCTTTCTGTCCCTCCCACCCTCTCATCTCTCCCATACCTCCCCCATTCAGTAGAGTGCCTTCTCTCCTACATTCTCTGAATTGATTTTTCTCACTCATCTTGGCAGGTTAGTAATCACCATTCTCAGCAGAAATTCCTTCCATTTCATTACCCCGGGTGAGAAATCCTGGGCAGCAGCGGGTGGGGTAGGGGCTGTGTTTCATTTCACTCCCATCTCTGTGTCAGGTGGGGAGGGAAGACTGTCCTCACTGAGCATCCCACAGGAGGAAGGCCAGTACTGGGAAGGGATGGAGACCCCTTGGTGGCTCTTTTCAGCTTCCAGATCCTGTGCTGCAGCTCCTCCCAGCGCCCCTGCCTTTCTCTGTCCTGATCAATCACTCACATTTGGGGTGCCTCCATGGCTGGCAGAAACTATTTCTATGCATTGCTCTGTTTAATCCTCACAATACTTCGGAGAGGTTGGTATTTTCACCTCCTTCATGTTACAGGAGAAGAAAGTGAGGCTCAGAGATACTTGCAAGACACCTGGGAATGAGAGCCAGTTTCCAGGCTCAGGCAAGGTTGTCCTGGACTGCACCAGAGCCACGTAATAGAAAGATCATGCTGCCCATCCACCTGCCAGCCATGGTGGGTCCTAGCAGAAAGAGCCCAGCATTTGTCATCCTACGGACTTGGGGTCCAGTTCCAGCTCTGCCACTTACTGGCCATGCCACTCTTCCTGGTCCTTCCTCTCCTTAGCTGTTCACACGGGATGGGGGGATGGGACAGACCCGCCAGAGTACAGCTCCTAAGAACAGGAATTTTGTAATGCAAACCAGCTGTGGAACCCAGGGGAGGAACCACCATCTCTTGGAGGCACCATTTCCCCATCCTCAAAGCGCATTTAGAAAAAAACACCTACTTTCTGTGTTGTTGCAAGAATTGCGTGAACTATTACAGCTCTCATGCAGCTTTTAGCACGTGCCTGGAACACGAACAAGCACTGGATAAATAAATACCCTGTATGGAAATAATATTATTATAGTTCGAGGATTTAAGATGCTCTCACAATGGCAGATGGACCCTGAATTCAGAGATGCAAAATGTGAACAAAACGTGTGCTTAGAATTAAGAACATCATCCCGTGTACGGTGCCTGCCCCGTGTGAGGCACAAGGCGAAGCATTTTACAGACGTTTTCCTATTGAATCCTGATGAAGAGTCCTACAGGGTAGGGTGTAGTCTCCCCGTTACATAGGCGAGAAAACTGAGGATCAAGGAGATGAAGTTAACTTCTTCTAACTCCTGTAGTGTGTAAGAGGTAAAGCTGGAATCAGCTGAGATCAGTCTACCAAATCCAAAGGACAGATGAAAAAAACAAAAAGTCAGACATGAATATGTTTTGCAAACTACACAGTTCTAGTCATGCGTGTGGGGTGAAAGACGGAGGAAAACATCATCATCATTATCATCATCATCACATTGTCATATCTATTAAACATTAGGTATCATCATCGTATCTACTAAGCATTAACTGCTTATCACGTGCCAAACACTGGGCTAAGGGATTTACTTGGATTACCTCTTTAAGCCCTGCAGCAACAACTCTGTTATAATCCTCATTTCACAGATAAGCAAACAGGCTCAGAGTGGTAAAGCAATTTACCCTAGGTCACACAGCCAGGAAGTGGTAAAGCTGGATTTTGACCTCAGGGCTTACAGGCTCCAGAGTGGAGTCCTTAACCATTCACCTGAAACTGGTAGCTGCTAATCTTGGCTGCAGGGAGTTTAGCTGGCAGGACCCTCTCAGCCCTTGGGGACCCTCCCTATCACCCCGTGCCCCAATCTGGGCTCCAGACTGGGAGTGAACTAGGCTCCCACCCGTGTGTCTGTGATCAGCCCATCATCAGATCAGGCTGTCCCTCTCCTAGCCCGTCGTTGGAGCCCCAGCCGGGACCATGCTGTATGCAGATCACTCCATTAAAATTTCATGTGGATTCAAAAATTCAGTGTTGACTCCGGTGACGCAAATAAGTATGAAAATTCCGAGGAAGGCACACTGTTACTGAAATCAAATGGTTGAACGGCCACTAATGAGGCAGACAAGGAGCCTCGCTCACCCTCTGAGGATTGAGGAGAGACGAGAGGAGCAATCGCGCTACATTATTCATGCCCCCTTGTTTGAGTTTCAGATCTCAAGGAGGCTCTGGAAGGGGAAAGCAGAGAGGGCAGAGGCGGCGGGAGGCGGGGGTGGCAGCCTAGACAGGGCCCCACTCTGCCAGCTGCGGAAGGCCGGGTGACTAATTGACAACTACTCACTGATCCCCTTCCCTAGGGCGCCCCTCTTCCATCTTTCATTTTTAGCTCCAGCCCACAAGCACCTCCCTTGCACCTGCCACGGTGCCCAGATTTCCCCCAGCAGTGGCTGTGTGAGTGTGAGATGCAGAGGAAGATGTGGTGTCTGGGCGGTCCTGGCTCTGTGTGATCTCGGGCAAGTGACTAAACTTCCCTGAACCTTGATTTTTTGTTCCCCCTGTAAAATGGGAAAGCAGAGGGAGTGGCTCCTCTACCTACTGTGGGGAGAGGTAGCATTTCTGAGAGTCAAATGCCGCATTACCGCGCTTCTCAAGTTCGAACACTCAGGTGAATCCCAGAGGAGCTTGCTGGGATGCTGGTGCTGATTCAGTAAGGCTGGGGCAGGGCCTGAGACTCTGCATTCCAGCCAGCTCCCAGGTGAGGCCCATGATTGCTGACTTGCAGCCCACCCTGCGAGCAGCCGGGCCATACAGATCGGAAAGCAGTTTATAGCGGCCACTCGCTGGTCTCAGCCTCTCTGTGCATCAGTATTCTTGGGGAGTTTGTGAAAACACAATGCCCTTCCCCACCCCCCCACCCAGGGTCTGCTTTGATTGGTTCGGTCCAGGAACTGGTACTTTTAAATTCTCCCCCTGACACCCACCCACCATGGCTCCTATATGCAGCCAGATTTTTGTCATTCTTGTTACTAATATGTCTTTATTATTTATGCCCCTCATAGTTTCTTTTTTCTTTTTCACAACGGGGTCTCACTCTGTTGCCCAGGCTGGAGTGCAGTGGTGCAGTCATGGCCTTGACCTCCCAGGCTCAAGTGATTCTCCCACCTCAGCCTCCCCAGTAGCTGGGACCACTGGCGCGTGCCACCATGCCTGACTAATTAAAAAAAAAATTGTAGAGACGAGATCTTGCTGTGTTGCCCAGGCCAGTCTTGAACTCCTGAGTTCAAGTGATCTGCCCACTTGGGCTCCCAAAGTGCTGGGATTACAGGTGTGAGCCACCGTGCCTGGTCCCCCTCATATTTTATGACCATTTTGCAAGCTTCCTCTTCTTCAACTCCTCTTAAACGTCAATGCCACAATGCTTTCTCTCTTTTCCCCAAGCAAACCTGTTGTCAGGAAAGAGGCTGAAGAACCAATTGCTCCCACTCTGAGGAGGAAGCAATGCTTCACCCGCGGGAACTGAACTGTTTCCAGGGGATGTCACCTCCCTCCAGCTTCTAACGGTGCACTTCAGGTCCCGCTACCTGAATAGTGCACCTGGGGCGAGTTTGCACCGGGGGTCACCTGGGCAACTGCCCTCCTTCTCTTTTGAAGACTGAGGCCTGACCACGCTGATAACACATTCTCTAAAAGTAGAAACCAGGTTTCAGACAAGCCGTGGAGGTAAAACCGGCTCGAGAGGGAAGGAATTGATTTCCGCCAGAGAAACCTGCGCAGAATCTACAATCCCATCGTTGTCCATGCACCCGGCGTAACCAATAAACAGGTTCCCCGGTCCTCCCTGCATTTCCTAATTATTACTCGGCTATAAAAATCCCTTCTCCCTCCTGCCAACATTATCTTAGTAAACGTTATGAGCGCTCACGGGGTTAATGCAGGGCCGTAAATCCGCAGTGGGTCGAACAAGTGAGACTTGAGGAACTGTTCATAAATCTATGGGAACGGCTCCAGTTTGTTTATTTAATAAAATATCATTTCGTAGAAATGCACAGGGCACTGTGGGGTTCACACCTCAGTGGGCACAAGTGGAGAGGGGTGGGTGGTGGAGGTCTGCTGAGGTTGGGGGTGTGCGTGCACGGGCGTGCAGGCGGACTTCCACGTGGCCTCTGCCTGGAATGGCAGGGCGCCATGCCGTGTATTACTGCACCAGGCATTCTGAACTCAGTACCCGCTCCACTTAAGGCAGCCTGTTCTCTCAGAATTCTTTAATGGGCCTCGTCAATATCTGAAACGGTGCTACAAAGCCCAGGACACGTGTAATGCTGTTTGCACTGCATGAATGCCTCCTCGAGACAATCTTCTGGGATTTGTTAGGGGCGCTTTACCCACATTGGGCTGTTAAATCAACAAGAAGTCAGGCTTCCCCACATGGCATGGAATGAAATGCTAAAAGCATGGGCATTGGAGTAAACGGACATGGCTTCTAACACCAGATTTGCCACCTACTGGGAAGATGGCCTTGGCATTCACCTCTCTGGCCTCGATTCCCTTCTCTGTACCATGGAGATGATCATCTGTACTTTATGGAATACAGATGTGATATGCAGAGAGACTAGAATGGAGCAGTAAGTTTCCTTTTTTTTTTTTTTTTTCTTTTTTTGATTTGGAGTCTCACTCTGTCGCCCACGCTGGAGTGCAGTGGCGAGATCTCGGCTCACTGCGACCTCTGCCTCCTGGGTTCAAGCCATTCTCCTGCCTCAGCCTCCTGAGTAGCTGGAACTACAGGTGCGCCACCATGCCTGGCTAATTTTTGTATTTTTAGTAGAGATGGGGTTTCGCCATGTTGGCCAGGCTGGTCTTGAATGCCTGACCTCAGGTGATCTGCCCACCTCAGTCTCCCAAAGTACTGGGATTACAGGCATGAGCCACCACACCCAGCCTCGTTTCATTTCTCTCTCATTTACCTGTGAGATTTCAGCATTGCAGTATACTGAGATGACTTTGTTAATTAGTTTTGACTGAAGGTCATCTACAGAGCCCCCATTCTTTTCTTTGTAATTGACTGGGAACTCAAAGTAAAATGCAGTGGAATGGGATCAGTGGAAACAGGGGAGATTCTGCAGAACTGGGATGCGGCATTCCTGCCCAAAGGGGTTTAGCATCCCTGAGTCACCCCATCAGAGTGTGCTGTGAATCATATTACTGAAGGAAATAGAAAGTGTGATCTAGTGGTGAGAACCATGGAGTTGGCAGCCCTGGGTTTGAGTTCTAACTCAGACACTTAACTATCTGAGCAGCCTCTGTGGCCAAGTAATTGAAGCCCTGGGTTCTTGGGAATTGGTGATCTTAATACCCAACTTTTAGGGCTCTGAGCATTCCCTGAGCTAATATGGGTAAAGTGTGTGCATAGACATGGCACATCATACAAACACAATAAACCATGGACAGATGGAGAGTGAAGGAGGGAAACAAGAGAGAGGCAGAAGCAAGGGTGACTCACCTGTCCCAGTTTTCTCAGACCTCCTCCAGTCTTAAAACAGGAAAGTTCTACCTCCTGGGAACTCCCTTAGTCCTGGAAAAACTGGACGGTTGATTGCCCTTGCAGGAATGGACAAGTCAATGCTTGAAGCACTCTTAACTCTGGGTTTAATTTGGCTACAGCTATTGATGATTTAATAACAGCTGGCTGATTATGGAGGCTTCATCTAAAAGACTCTAATTCCCCAAGGCTAATTGTTGAGCGTTTGATTAACCCAGTGGCTCTCATTAGAATCACCTGAAGAGCTTTCTAAACATACCAATGACTGAGCCTCACCCCTAACTAGGGTTTCTCTGCCTTGACACTATTGACGTATTGGGCTGGATAATTTTTGTTGGTGGCAGGTAGTGGGGGGTGGAACTGTTGTGCGCATTGTAGATGTTGAATAGCATCCTTGGATTCTACCCTGAAGATGCCAGGAGCCATGTCCCAGTCACATGACAACCAAAAATGTCTCCAGACATTGCTCAATGTCCCCTGAAGGGCAAAAATCACCCCCAGTTGAGAACAACTGCCCCAGGCTAATTTAAGAATCGGGGGCAGAATAGAAATTAAGCTTTCGTGTTTCACATTAAGTTCCCTGCCCCCAGCTGACTATATATAGCATTTGGCTAAGACCAACCTTACTGTCAATGTGGATGATGCTGACATCCAAGGAGAACTTTAGAACGGGCTGGAGCTGACTTGGGGTTGCGTCCAGAGTGACCATACAGAAGAGGCTGTGGGCAAAAACCTCACATGATAAGAAGGTACTGAATTCCTACTCTATTTATTTATTTATTTATTTATTTATTTTTGAGACAGAGTCTCACTCTGTCGCCAGGCTGGAGTGCAGTGGTGCGATCTTGGCTCACTGCAACTCTCTGCCTCCCGGTTTCAAGTGATTCTCCTGCCTCAGCCTTCCAAGCAGCTGGGGACTTCAGGCGCGTGCCACCACACCCAGCTGATTTTTGTATTTTTTTTTAGTAGAGACGAGGCTTCACCATGTTGGCCAGGATGGTTTCTATCTCTTGACCTTGTGATCCACCCTTCTCAGCCTCCCAAAGGGCTGGAATTGCAGGCGTGAACCACCGTGCCTGGCCCTGTTCTTAAATATTCCCTTTCCCTCCCTTTGGTATACAGCCCAAACCTCACCATTAGATATGAGTTCTTGCAGAAAGTTCAGAGTGCTCTGTTTTGAGTTGTCCTCTTTTAAGTTCTTCTGGAAGGCAGATCATGACACTGTTTTTGGTCCCTCATGACCTCTTCAGGGTGGAGACTGTGCTGGTTCTCAAGACGTTTTGACGTGCTAAATTATTTGCTCCTCACAGCTCTCTTAGGTGAGGTGGATTTCTTTGCACGTTTTATAGAAAAGTGATGTTCAGAGAGTTTGAAACAATTTTCTCAAGCTCACACAGCTGGTTGGCAGCACAGATTAAAGCAAACTTAGGACAATCACTAACTTCTAGTGACTGGCCCACTCTGACATGTTTCCTCCTATCCCTTAGAGAGCCAAGTGCTGGCTGAGCACAGTGGGGATGGGAGTGGGACGTGAATGTCTTGGCCAAGAAGGAAACGTTCATGGCTGCTTTCTTTATGCCAAATCTTGCACTTATATTATCTCCTTGAATAGTCTCAATGTCCCGGTGCAGCAATGCCTGTGATTCCCACTTTTGGGGAGGAGAATGCTGAGGCCTGGACAAAGGAAGCAATTTGCCTAAAGTCATGAATCCATTATCAAGGGGAGGTGCCCTGACCTCAAAATCAAGGTGGGGGAAGAACATTATAAATGGATTAATATTTTAAATTTCTCAGCTGTTAAATGAAAGGTACTCTTTTTTTTTTTTTCAGCATTCCAGTGCTCAGAATTATTTAGCTCAGCTCTGAATGGAAGCATCCACCAGTTAGATGTGTCTCTTTGACATTCCTATGACTGAAAACATTAGACATTTTCTATGTTGATTCATCAGAACTGTCAACATTCCTCTGCTAACAAAGTCTTCCTTTAGTTGGGAGGTTTCAGCCCAGCTCTGCTCTGATTGGCTTGCTCCTTACAGGAAGCATCTAAAGGTCTTAGAGCCGAGACAGGAAGTGACTCTGTGTGAGGTCAGCATTTCTCTTTTCTCCAAGGCCACCATAATCCTTATGGAGTGAAGGGTAGTCACAATGCAATTTTGAAAAGTGATTACAAGGATCATAATAGTACGAATGGTGAATGAGTTTTCTGTCTGCCAGGAGAGGAAACATTTTAGGATTGATTTCAGAAGAGAAATCCATCATTTTGATTTTAACTGTGGCGGTTAACACAATGTTCACTCTAATTTTAGAAACATTTTGAGACAGGAATAGGTTGTACTTGCCTTTGTCAGGCCATAGGTAGCTTACATTTTCTGAGCCTAAAGTGGATACTAGTTAAAAGATTACGTTTAAAGAATGTTCCTTTTTTTTAGAATCACACCAGAAATTTCTAGTGTAATGACAGCCTTTCTTAACCCAAGTGGAACTGTGTGTGTGTTAAAATATCTGTGTTAATAACCAGCAACCTCAGAAGTGAGAGGGAAGGGAAGAATGGGGCTAAAAGGAGTCAAGTCCCACTTGCATGGCAGAGGAGACCTGGAAGATAAAATGGAGTTATTAGTCTGAAATAATGGGTGGTGAGAATTCTGCCACCAAACCACCAATGCTCCCTAGTGTGAAACAATGGGAAAATCATGGAGACTGGAACAGCACATGAAAAGCCACAGAGCATAAAAGACCCAGCTGTACTGGGGGTCAGGGAAAATTTCCAAGTGGTGGGAGAAGAAGTATATGGCATGGGGAGATCAAGGGATGTGATGAGTTGGGGAGGGTTTGGACATACTTATCCTACAGTTTGCTTTTTCTCTGACGCCCAACAGAGGCAGGTTTTAACCCCCAACCCACCCTGTCTCCAAGGACTGGCTTGGATGCCTGTCTTCCTGAGCTCCATCTTCACTGACTCCACGGAGGACAGAAAACTCATTACCATCAGAGGCTCACTCTAGATGCCCTGTGTGGACCTGTGACTATGTTAGGTTTAGTGGCAAAGGAGTATTAAGATTGCAGGTGAAATTAAGTCTGCACAGCAGTTGACCTTAAAATGGGGGAGATTATCCTGGATTATATGGATAAGCCCAGTGGAACCACAAGGGTCCTCGAAAGTGGAAGAGGGAGGCAGAAGAGAGAGAGAACCATGGAGATGGCAGCTTGAGGAGGACTCAGCCTGAAAATGCTGGCTTTGAAGATGGAGAAGGGGTCCAAGAGGTAAGGAATGAGGGCAGCCTCTAGAAGCTGGAAAAGGCGAGGGAACTGATTTTCCCCTGTTCTCCAGAGGGATAACAGCCTTTCTGACACCTTCACTCCAGCCCAGTGAGACCCATTTCAGACCTCTGACCCTCAGAACTGTAATAGAATAAGCTCCTAATATTTTTAAGTCACTTAGTATATGCTAATTTGTTTCAGCAGCAATAGAAAAGTAATATAGGCCCTTAGTTCTTTAATCTAATAAGTGGGTTTAATAACCATTTCTATTTTGTAGTGTATTAAAAATTGAATTAACGTACCACACCAAGTGTTTAGCACAGCCCTTGGACAATGGTACCTTTTTTATTGATGCCACAGGTGGAATGACCACTGGTCCTCCTAGTTTAGTCCTCTAGCTTCTTTAATGTGGGACTAGAAGAAAGAGGCCTACATTAGGAATCTGACAGACTTGGGTTCAAGTCCCGGCTCTGCCTCTTTCTAATGGCCTTGGATTTGTTCCTACCCTGGAAGGTTTTCCAGTCTATATTATGGGTGTGGGAAGGATGATCTATCATATCTACCAGCTGTGAGCCTCCTGTGAGGATTCAAAGTGGGTGGGCTTTTGTAGCCCACTGAAGGCCCTCAGAGAGGTTTTCTGTAAATGTGGTACCTTGCACCAATTCCTTGGGAAGAGATTTTCTCAGGCTTCAGAGCTGAGGGTATTCACCCCGACCCACTTGCTTCTCTGTCCAGAGAATGCTCATGCATTCCTGAGAAGTTGGTTGGAACTAAGGGAGCATTCAGAGACCACAGATCCAGTTGACTGGTCCCTGCTGACATCAATCCACATTGTTGGCCACACCAGCTCCTCTTCAAACTCACGATGTGAATCAACAGCTAAACATGTTGATATCTTTGTTTCTCTCAGTTAAGTGGATCCCTGAGTCCTCCTGGTGCACTGGAAAGATTTGAGTTTTGCAGCCAAATAGAGTGGGGTTTAAATGGTGGCTAAGCGACTCACGCCTGTAACCCCAGCACTTTGGGACGCATGGGCGGGTGGGTCACCTGAGGTCAGGAGTTCTAGAGCAGCCTGGACAGCATGGTGAAATCCCGTCTCTACTAAAAATACAAAAATTAGCCAGACGTGGTAATCCCACCTACCTGGGAGGCTGAGGCAGGAGAATCGCTTGAACCTGGGAGGCAGAGGTTGCAGTGAGCCAAGATCGCGCCACTGCACCCCAGCCTGGGTGACAGAGTGACATTCCATCTCAATAAATAAATAAACAAACAAACAAACAAATAAATAAATGGTGGCTAAGCCACTCGCTTGTGAGCAAATTGGTTAGCCTCCATGAGCCTTGGTTTATCCACCTGATAAATGGAGATACTAACAGTCAACATTAGATAACCATAGAGCCTACCTCATAAGGCCATTATGATAATTGAGATGTTAGTCCAAGGAAAAAATGGTGCCATCATTTGGATGATTGTCCCCTCCAAGACTCGTGTTGAAATTTCATCCCCAATGTTGGAGGGTGGGCCTCATGAGAAGTGTTTGGGTCATGGGGAAGATCCCTTACGAATAGGTCAATACCCTCCCTCAGGAGTGAGTTATTACTCTACTAGCCCCTGCAAAGGCTGCTTGTTGGAAAATCCTGGTATCTCCCTCTGCCTCTTTTGTTTTCTCTCTCTCCGTGTGGTCTCTATACACACCAGCTTCCCTTCGCCTTCCACCATGGGTGGAAGCAGCCTGAGGCCCTCATCACATGCCCAATCTTGAACTTCTCAGTTCTCAGAATTGTGATCCAAATAAAACTCTTTTCTTTATAAGTTACCCAGCCTTTATAACAACACAAAATGGACTAAGATACTTGTTATGATGCAGGAGGAATGAAGAAGTGTGGGAAGTATTACCTCGCTAGTAGGCGAAGGAGGGCACAATAATTATAGAAAACTTCCCATGGGAGGTTATACTTGAGCTGAACTTTAATGGGTGTAATGGTTATAAAAAGTTTAGCACAATGCCTGATGTGAATTATGTGGTCAGAAATTAAAAGGGAGAGAAGAAGATAATGGGTTTTCTGAGGTTAGTGGGGGACCTAGGATCCCTCCTTGCCCCCTACTGAACCTGATCCACCCCAGTCCAGACCCTTCTTCTCTTCCTGCTTATTCCTCATGGCTCATCGCTGCATTCATGCTTGGTCCTGGCCCCTCACCCTGCATTCTACTGCTGAGGCAGTCAGCAGAGACAGACATGACAGGAGACAGGGAGAGGCAGAACTGGGAAGAGGGCTTGAAGAAGATTGATACTGGCATTGTTGTCATGGCAACACCAGGATGGGCTAGAGGCCCCACTGCTGGGATCAGCTCCTGTAGTTCTTCTCAGATTCTAGAGCCTTTGAGGGTAGGCAAGAAGCTCAGATAGGGGCCCTGAGAAAACAGGTGGGGCCTCAGGGTGACAGCCAGTGAGAGGGCAGGCACTGGGACCTAGGATGCCTTTCTGACAACACTTGCTGAATCCATGGGACCTTAGAGAAGACCTGTCCAAATCCCTCAATTGAGGCACGGGGAACTGAGCACTAAGAAGGAGAGTGGAGAGTGGAGAGAACACATTTTCTGAGTACATACTATGTACCTGGTACTTACTGCTATCTTTTAATAACTTGTCTCTCCAACAGACTATGTGATCTGCCAGAGCACGGAGGCATCTTGGGTGAGGCGAGGTGTAGAGGCTCCTGAGTTGAAATACTGGCTCTGCCACTTATCCTCAGGATGGCAGTGCACACGATCTCCTCTCTCTGGGTCTCAGTTTCCTCATCTGCAGAATGAGTGAAGTTGATGTTATATATTACCTTCCTCACAGAGTGGTTGAGCTTTTGAATGATGTAATTTATGTAACATGCTTGGTGCGTGTTTGGCAAAGCATAAATGTCATATATAATAATTAATATTACAAGCCTACCCAGAGAAAGAGAAATTTGCATCTTGATGGCTAAATAAAATAGACAGTGTTTTTATAGCTTTGGGAGAAGAGGGATCTAGTTTACTTCTTGAACCATCTGTTTTCACCCCCTTTCCTGCCTTACATTTTTATATGTATATATTTTTCTTTCTGTCTTTTAGGGAACAGAGCTCTATGGGCTCATGGGAGCACATTGGTCAGCAGTCAGAAAACATGGATTAAAAATAATAATAGTTCTCATTTATTGAGAACTTACAATATTCCTGGCTTCCGGTTGCCCATTTGATATTACAACTATTTGATTTACAATAGCTCTTAAAGTTAAATGCTCTTGTTATCCCATTTTGCAGGGGAGAAAACTGAGGCTCAGAGAGGTTGTATAAGTCATCCAAGGTCACACAGGGCTGGTAAGAGGCAGAGATGGGACGTCAGTCACTGGTGGACTTTATTGCGGAGGATGGGGATGGGAAGGAGAGCACCTGTGCCGCTGACCTTGGTCCTGAAACATCGGTGGGCACTGGGGCCGAGCTGCTCTTTGGAATGCAGGTTCTCCAATCATGATGCCCGTCCTGCCTCCCCCAGGAATCTGAAAAGTGAACGAAGAGAAAGGGGGGAAAGGGCAGGGAAGGTGGGATGCCGAGAGACAGTGAGAGAGAGGATCAGAATCTTCTAGAAGGATCCAACTCCTGAGCGATTGCTCTGGGGGAAAAAGAGGGCTTGATTTGATATATATTTTGAATAACACTGTTGCTAGGGAAAGTGGTTTTCCTCTCATTAGTTGGAAGAGGGACATTCAGTTTTCCCCCTTCTTGCCACACTAGTGGTTGGAAACCTCTTTTCTGTCTCTTGCAAATAGTGTCTCATTATTCCTACCTTACAGGTTGGTTTTGGGGAGTCCAGGAAATAATAATGAAAAATCTAAGCCTGGTGCTCATGCATGTGTTGAGTACATGCCCTTTAGCCGTTCTCCTGGTCTTGTCAGCAGCCTCTGCCTATATTTGCTCAGGCCAGGCTCATAATGTGTAGCCAGTCCCTGACCCAGAATGTGGGTTTCCTGGGAAGAATTTCTGCAGCCCAGCCACCCAAGTTCATTTGCAATGCGGGCATTCCCTGCCATAAAGCTCCAAGCTGCTTGGAAGAGTTAGGCATCACATTTCCCTGCATTCAAAAGTGCCTGGAGTAAGGATCATGTCCTGATGGCGGCATGTAAATGCCTCTTTCAAGAGAGGAAATTGCTTTGAAGTTACTATTTCCCTGGCTTTGATAATAATCTGCTTAATGTCTTGTGTCAAACTAATTACAGCATAATTACCTTTTTTAATAACAGGTACTTTTAATTGGTGCAGGGTTAAACAATTCTGTTGTAAAAATCGGTTGTTTTACATTCATGGCTATAGTTTACAAAGAACTGGGACAACCTCGTAATATTAAACACTCCATAGAGCTGGGATGGGGCGTAAATGAGGGTACCACCATGCCTCCTCTCCATGACATTGAACCCTTTTCTTTGCAATGCTTCACCTTCTCACAGCCAGAATTTCTTATGCCAAACGCTTGGAAAAGGAGAGGAAGGATGCGGTTAGGGCCTCATGTGTTCACACGCATCATCTTGCTTCATTCTCACATGTCCATGCATGAAAGCATGGGAAAGAGATATTGGTATCTCCATTGTGTAGGTGGGTAAATTGAGAGTTAGAGAAGTTAAGCAAACTGACCCAAATCACGATGTCAAATGACTGAATCAGATTTTGAATTCATGCCTCTTTCTTCCAAGTCCCAAGTTTTTTTTTTTTTTTTTTTCTTGTTTTTGTTTTTGAGACAGAGTCTCACTCTGTTGCCCAGGCTGGAGTGCAGTGGCACGATCTCGGCTCACTGCAACCTCTGCCTCCCAGGTTCAAGCAATTCTCCTCAGCCTCTCAAATAGCTGGGATTACAGAAATGTGCCAAGCAGGCCCGGCTAATTTTTTCCTATTTTTAGTAGAGTCAGGGTTTCACCATGTTGGCCAGTCTGGTCTCAAACTTCAGACCTCAGGTGATCCGCCTGCCTCAGCCTCCCAAAGTGCTGGGATTACAGGCATGAGCCACCGTGCCTGGCCTCAAGTCCCGAGTTTTTAAAAGGCTGTATAATTAAGTGGTTAACTAAGTGGGAGAGGGGTCTGGAGTCCAAATATCTGGTTTGATCACAGCTCTATAAAACAGGGTTGGATCTACAAAACAGCATTGAATCAATGCTATATAATTAAGTGGTTAAATAAGTGGGAGCGGGGTCTGGAGTTCAAAATATCTGGTTTGATCACAGATCTACAGCATAATTGCTTTGGACCTAGGGTTGTTTCTTACCCTTTCTGGGCCTCAGTTTCTTTATCTGTAAAAGCAAACAGTAATAATAGCCTCTACCTCATGGGCTGATCAGATAATATAAAATTACAGACATCAGCTAAGTGTCTAACATAGTAGGTACTCACACAGCAGTAACTCCTCCCAATGTATTGATCCAATCCTGTTTTTCTCTCCCAGATTCTTTCTTTGTAGACCCCTGAGCACCCCATGGATGTATATTCTCACGTCTTGGCTGGGAAAGTGCACACACTCATTTCATTACTGCAGCTTTTTGCATTTCATTAAAAAATCTGACAGGCCATTTCATAATAATTTATTAGCACAGAGTCAATTTTTATTAATTACAATCATTAATTTATCAGTGTTCCCGTCATCTGAAGTTTGGTCAGAAATGAAAGGCGAGAAGTGCACAGAGAAAAATGGGGGAAAGTGGAAATCTAGGGGATCAGGATCCAGCGGAGTAGGGGAAGGGATGGAAGGGGCTGTTTGGGCTGGAAGGCTTGATGGAATGGAGCTGCCATCTTGAATGCAAAGCACCGGGCAGGGCAGCACCTGGCCCTGGAACCTAGGGCTATGACCATTGAATGATACGTCCTTCATTCATACAGGAACAGAGGAGGTTTAGGAGTGACAAGTGGCAGGGGTTCACAGACTTTAGGAGCAAATTCCTCCAAATTCTGGCTCTGTGTTGCCCTGCAGTGTCTTCTCCTTCCCCTTTCCCTATTGCTCACTCCACCTCCGTATGTGTTTTTCTAGTTGACATCTGTCCCTCCATGCCGTAAGCTCCTTGAGAGCAGCAACCTTGTCTTGGTCAATACTTGGTCTCTGGGGTTTAGCAGAGCACTCAATGAATACTTGTTGAATTAATGAATAAATAGTCTGCCCACCCCCTGTTCATTTTATGACGTTGGAGGTTGAAGCCCAGAGAGGATATCTGCCCTGCCCACGGTCACACAGCTGACTGGTGGCTGAGTCAGACCCAAGAGTTAAACTTACTGGAGCTTTGACGAGTGGCCTTTGCATACCTTAATAGTCTCCCCTTTTGTGGCTTGGCTTTTTCTCTGGCCCAGCCTTTGAGGTCTCTCTTCTTCATCCAAAAAAAAGTGAAATGGAAAGCAAACGTTTGGATTGAGAACATGGGTTCCCATTCAAGGAAGGTCAGAGTCTGTTTCTTTCTGGGCTCTGGTCCTGTCTCTGGCACCCACATCCTGGCTCCATGTCTGTTCCCCTCTGGGCAAGGAGCCCTTCAAATGACCTCGCCGCAGAATCACGAGGGGAACTGAGCTGGGGAGACATTTGGGTGCTGCGGTCCACTCTGTAGCTGTGATCCACACGAACACTGGCACTGTGTGAAGTGTAGGAACCACTGATCTTCCTGCTGACAGTACCCAGTCAACTCCATTGCCCACTGCCCTGCATCCCACATCTGGGTGGGAGTGCTTCCTCCCATTCTCTCCTCTTTCTGCTGTTAAAGACCAGGATGGAATTGAGTGGAAGCATCTTCTCTCCACCGTCTCCTGTGTCCCAATCCCAGTTCACTGCAGCAGAAGGACGTCTTCTTTGAGAGTTGGAGCCCCGGGGTCACACAGACCTCGGTTTGAATCCTAGTCCGTGGGTTACTGTAAAGATTGAATGTCAGTGCACATGCCCCACCAAGGAGTAAGGAGGGGTGGTGGTAGGCATAAAAAGCTTCCTTCAGGGCCGGGCGCGGTGGCTCAAGCCTGTAATCCCAGCACTTCGGGAGGCCGAGGCGGGCGGATCACAAGGTCAGGAGATCGAGACCACGGTGAAACCCCGTCTCTACTAAAAATACAAAAAATTAGCCGGGCGTGGTGGCGGGCGCCTGTAGTCCCAGCTACTCAGGAGGCTGAGGCAGGAGAATGGCGGGAACCCGGGAGGCGGAGCTTGCAGGGAGCCGAGATCGCGCCACTGCACTCCAGCCTGGGCGACAGAGCGAGACTCCGTCTCAAAAAAAAAAAAAAAAAAAAAAAAAAAAAAAAAGCTTCCTTCAGGAGGTGGTGCCAAGGCAGGGGACAGATGAGTAGGAATTAGCCAGGGACACTGTTGAGGATGTGGTGGGAAAGAAATTCCGGGCAGAGGTGACGCTGCACACAGGGACACGTAGGCAAACCCGGCACGGTGTGTCCCAGGCACCCTGGGCACCTGGGTAATATGCTGAGTGTAAATATCACGGCAGAGAATGCCAGGGGAGGGTGGCAGGGACCAGACTGTGCAGGATCTTGCAGGGCATGGTAAGGTGAGTGGCCTTTGTTTTTAAGGCAATAGAGGGCCATGGGAGGGTTTGGAGCAGGGTGAACTGTGTGACCGTGGGCAGGGCAGATATCGTCTCTGGGCTTCAACCTTGAACTCCATAAAATGAACAGGGGGTGGGCAGACAATTTATTTATTCGTTAATTCAACAAGTATTCATTGAGTGCTCTGCTAAACCCCAGAGACCAAGTATTGACCTAGACAATGTTGCTGCTCTCAAGGAGCTTACAACATGGAGGGACAGATATCAACTAGAAAAACACAAGACCAGATTTGAATTTTAGAATTCAAATGTATCAGGGGGATTTGGGAGGGAAGTATGGAAACAACCAGTGAAGAAGCTACAACAGGCATTGCAGGTTGCGAGACGATGTTGACTTGTCCAGATTTGTGAGGACTTGGGAAGTGACTGTGGGGGATGGGGAGAAGTTGGATTCAAGAAGAATGAAGAATTCTTTGCCGAGATTCTTCCCCACCTCTATCCCGTCCTTGAAAGTCAAACCTCAAGTGCAGCCCCTTGCATGAAGATGGCATGGGCCATCTACCTTCCTGAGCTGGAAGGATTAATCCCCTCTGACCTCTGAAGCCATCAGATATGGTGTCATGAGATCATGAAGCTTCTGGGTCTGGTCTTTTTGGGGAATAGTCTGCCCACTATCTTCTGTTTCCCATCATTTAGTTTGGGGCTTGGCTCAAATTTGGCATGGGATGAATAACTACTGGATGGAAGAATCAAGCAGTGTTGAAGCCGTTGTCCACATCCTGATGCCAAGAGCCCAAGGCACAGAAAATATGTGAATTATATTATGCTTCATTCCTCAGAAACCTTAGTGGTGTTACCTTTTCTCTTGCCCAGAAAGTAAAGCTGAGCCTTATTGACTATATTGGTTTTTCTCTCCCTGAACAGCTAAAAAAAATTAGGATCTCAGCTCAGTTCATCCACAATTCCCTGAGCCTCAGTTTACTTGTTTGAAATTGGGGGTACACACACCAATATTGACAGGTGGCTATTTTCTGAATCCCTTTGAAACATGAATGTTTCTCTGGATTGAGAGGAAACCCGAAATGAGCAAGCTCCCATTTTACAAATGATTGTGGCACACTTGGGTTATGGGATCTACCAGGATTGCAGCAGGAGTGACCGATAGAGAGGCGTTACGGGCCAATCTGTTCTTGGCCAGAGACGTGGCACACGGGAGAGGCTGGGGAGAGAGTGATTTAAGATTAATGACCCGGTTATTGGAGGCACTTTGTTCTGACCTGAGGACAGCCATCATGAGCCAGGCTGGGGACAGTTGGCCACTTGCAGATCCAGATCTGTCATGGGATTTATTGTGGCATAGTGTCGCCTGCCAGCAGCAAGTTTGGCAAAACATTCCTTGCACGCTTCTCTGGGGCAGGAGCAGTCCAAGAGCTACACGAGATCCCTGGCTCCCTGGGATTCCAGGGAAAAGTCAGGGACTCTGAGGAATGGGGTTTGCAATGTCTGAATCATATTGTGTGCTTGGAGGCTGTGGACCAGCGATCTTTGTATTGGATCACAGGCTTTGAATTGATTTCTTGGGCTGGGTTCAAACACTGGATCTGTAGATTGAAACTCTGGGACCTCCAGCAAGAGATTTAACTACTTAGCACAGTTCCTAGCACTTAGCAAGCTCTGGGCTCATGGCGAAGGGCATAAAGAAACACATTAAAAAAACTCAAGGTCACACAGCAAGTTAAGAACGATCTCAACTTCTAGGCAAAGGTTTTTCCTGGAGCACATCTATAAATTATAAGGCTCAGTCCTGAGGGGGATTTATCTTGATAGATTCTTACTTGGGTAGTGATGCCAAGGGAGGAGAAGAGAGAGGAATGAAGGAGGTCCCTTTTATTATTGATGTTAAGAGTCAGGACAAATGCTGCCCCCCCTTCTTTGTTTCTGCTTTAATCTCTCTTTATTTTTTTAAGATAAGAATGCAAAGTGTGATATGCTTATTTTTATATCATTCAGTTAATGTTTATTGAGCCCTTTTTATATGCTAGAAGCTAGGGATAAATTCATGAGTGAGAACAGGCCGATTGTGGTGGCTCATGCCTGTAGTATCAACACTTTGTGAGACCCAAGAGGGAGGATCGCTTGAGGACAGGGGTTCAAGACCAGCCTGAGCAACATAGCAAGACCTCATCTCTACAAAAAAAAAAAAAAAAAAAAAAAAATTAGCCAGACTCAGTGGGTGTGCTACTCAGGAGTCTGAGGTGGGAAGATCGTTTGAGCCCAGGGGTTTGAGACTGCAGTGAGCTATGATGATGTCACTGCACTTCAACATGGACGACAGAGCAAGACCCTGTCTCTAAACAACAACAACAATAATAAAAACAACAACAGCAAACCTGGACATGATCCCTTGCTCTTGAGGGCTTGGGAGGTTTTACAGAAAATATGGTCAAATATGCATACAATGCTAAAATAATCCAGAGCTCTTTCAGCTACAAACTCTTATGACCATTTGGAACTAATTTTTAGAAAAGTATAGGAAGGATACTAGTCTTGAGATATATAGGATATTGGCTAAACTGGGAAGTTTGACAGCAAATCTTTTTTAGAAAGAGGATCTATGTAGGAAGAAGTATTTCTTTTGTAAGACATCATTTCCACCCCCATCCCCATCACATGCGCTTTGATTATGCTGTTTCAGCATGGGAGTTTTTTCTGATATGTCAGTCCTATTGATTTCTAACATATATATATATATGTGTGTGTGTGTGTATATATATATTTAATTGTGTTAAAATACATATAAAATGTACCATCTTAACCATTTTAAAAATGTACAGTTCAGTAATGTTAAGTGTATTCTAATTGCTTACAACCAAGTCTAGACGTTTTTTATGGTGCAAAGCTGAAATTATTTATCCATTAAACACCTCCTCCTTGGCTCCCTCCCCCAGCCTCTGGCAGCCACCATTCTACTTTCTGCCTCTATGAATTTAACTACTCTAGATGTCTCATATAAGTGGAAACATTCAGTATTTGACTTTCTGTGATTGGCGTATTTCACTTAGTGTAATGTCCTCAAGATTCATCCATGTTGTAGCATGATTCAGACTTTCCTTCTTTTTAGAGGATAAATAATATTCTACCGTATGTATATGCCACATTTTGCTTATCCATTGATCCACTGATGGACACTTGGGCTGGTTTCACAATGCTCTTGGCCATCGTGAATAGTGCTGCTTTGAACGTGGGCGTACAAATATCTGTTCAAGCTCCCTTTTTCCCCATTCCCCAGGATATATTCCCAGATAAGAAATATGGAATTTCTGAGTGACAAGATCATTATATCTGTAGCTTTTTGAGGAATCGCCATACATTTTTGCAAAGCAGCTGCACCATTTTACATTCCCACCAACGGTGCACAAGGGTTCCGATTTCTCCACCTCCTTTCCCTCATTTGTTACTTTCTCTTTTTCTTACATTTTTATACTAGCCATCCTAATGCTTGTGAGACAAACACCTCTTTTTTATAGTAGGTGAGTTCACAGTATGCTTTGTGCTTCAGAACAACAGGTGAACATCCTTCCCTTGACCACACGTGGTTGCCATCTGCCAGGGATTGGGTGCACAGTGGTGCACCAGATGTGGTTCCCCACCCTGGCGACACAGGCCTGGGTCTGGCCTGAGACAGACAATTGTGCTCAGTTCCACATGATGCTGAAGGTGCCTAGAGGGAAAGAGCAAGACAGGAGCTGCTTGAACAGGCCCTAACAGAGTGGAGTGGTTTCACTGCATTGCCTTTGGTGTGGGAAAACCTGGGTTCAAGTCCCAACTCAGTCACCTTTGAGCTTGGTGAGCTTGAACAATGATTTTGTTTAACTCAGACTCAATTTCCTCATTCGTAAATTCTAATAGTGATGCCTATAGTCTTGATTGATTGTGCAGATTAAATGATCTATATAAATATAGATGAGATAAAGATATATCCACATATATCTAATTCAATTTATATCTAATCTATATGTCCCTTAGCATAGTGCCTGGGAACAACCAAAAAAGGATAGTATCTATTTGTTTGGAAGGGGGACTCAGGTGGACAGAGTGGAGTAGACACCCTCTGCAAGGGTTCTTCTTTTGTTTTAAGTTACTCGCTGTCTTTCATCTTCCATCCTTTTTTGTTCTGTTTTGTTTTTTAGAGACAAGGACTCATGCCATTGCCCAGATTGGAGTGCAGTAGCACGATCACAGCTCACTGCAGCCTCCAACCTGGCTCAAGGGATCCTCCTGCCTCGGCTTCCTGAGTAGCGGGGACTATAGGCCTGTGTCATCACATCTGGATAATTTTTATTTTTTATTTTTTGAGGCAGATTTTCACTCTTTTCTCCCAGACTGGAGTGCAATGGTGCGATCTCGGCTCACTGCAACCTCTTCCTGCCTCAAGTTATTCTCCTGCCTCAGCCTCCTGAGTAGGTGGGACTACAGGCATGCGCCACCACACCTGGCTAATTTTTGTATTATTAGTAGAGATGGGGTTTCACCATGTTGGCCAGGCTGGTCTTGAACTCCTGACAAGTGATCCACCTGCTTTGGCCTCCCAAAGTCCTGGGATTACAGGCATGAGCCGCCACACCCGGCTTTAATTTTTAATTTTTTTGTAGAGACATGGTCTCAATATGTTGCCCAGCCTGGTCTCAAACTCCTGGGCTCAAGTGATCTTTCTTTCTGGGCCTTCCAAAGTGCTGGAATTATAGGTGTGAGCCACTGCACCTGGCCTTCATCTTTCCATCCTAATACCTCTCCTTTTCCCACCCTGGGCATCATCCTGGTTTATGTTTTCTCCCGCCCACTGACTGGCCATTGGTATCTATTTGCACCCTGGAAAAGTGTGTGTATATATATATATATATATATATAGAGAGAGAGAGAGAGAGAGAGAGAGAGAGAGAGAGTGTGTGTGTGTGTGTGTGTGTGTGTGTGTGCTTCTGCAAAGTACAGACACGGTTTCCAGTCCTCCTGGCTCTCACTTTTCTTGCTCAGCATGGTTTTGAGATCTGCCTGTGTTGCTGCATTTAGATCTGGCTAGTTTCTTCTGATAGTTACAGAGTATGTTCCTAGTGTGCCTCCCACCACGGATTCCTTACGGCTGCTCTGATGAGGGGGGAGTCCAACTTTGTGTCAATATCACTGGGATGCAACGAATATCCTTGTGCATATCTTCTTGTGGCCCCAGGAAAGGATTTCTTCAAGCTCTGTCACCGAAGATGGGATTACTGGCTCTTGGTATCTGTACACTTAATTTCACTGAGTCTAGCCAGACTCAGAACTCAGATGGCTGCATTGTTCACACTCTCTCCAGCTGTACGCAAGAATTCCTCTTTCACCACATTTTTCTGTCAAGATACGATACTGCCTTTCTCTCTGACTTTTGCTAGTCAAATGGGGAATAATGTGCTACTTCATGGTGATTTTAAGTTATTGTCACTCACCACTAGTAATTTTGAACAAATCTTAAATATACTTACTTATTAGTAATTTTCTTTCACTTTCTGTGAATTGCTTACTTACATATTTTGTTCATTTCACTACCGGGTTTTTAAAGTTTTTTTTTTTTTTTTTTTTTTGCCCCAAATTTGTATATATCTCTGTGTTTTCTAGAGAGCTATTCTTTGCAAATCTCTTGTTCCACTCCATTAACCTCGTGTTAGCTTTGTCTCTGGTGTCCATGGGTCAGATCTCTTTAATTTTGACGTAACTAAGTCTGTCCTTTTACCACTTCCATGACCTCTGCTATTTGAATATTTTCAAGAAGTCCTTACCCCTCCCATTCCAGATCACAAAAATATTCTCCTCCATTTTGCTTTCACTTTTCATGTTTGAGTATTTAATATATCTGGACTTTATTTTTGTGTGTGGTGTGAGGTTGGAATCCACCTGATTGTTCCACAAAGAGAGATTTAATTTTGCAACACACTCTATTCAATAATCCATCATTTACTCACTCTTTGAGACTTGTGATGCTCTATGTATGTATGTATATAGGTGTCTATCTATCTATCTTTCTATCTATCTATCATCTACTTATTTACCTGCTATCTATCAATCATCTATCATTTATCTATCGATCCTGTATCAATCATCTACCCATCTATCTATCTATCCATCTATCATCTACCTATTTACCTGTTATTTATCAATCATCTATCATTTGTTTATCTATCTATCCTGTATCAATCATCTATCTATCTATCTATCTATCTATCTATCTATCTATCTATCTATGTTATCTATCACCATTTTGCTCCACTTGTCTGTTTTTTAAAATATGCTATTAACATGGTTTAAATAAACAACTGCAAAAGCTGAGCCTCTCAGTGGGCTTGTTGGAAATCAAGTCTGCAAAGGCACGTTAGAAATTACCTGATCTGATCCCGTTGCATCACACATGGCATGACTAGTCTCAGCGAGGAAAGCTCCCTGGTCAAGGACATCATGTCAGAAATGGAATTCCTGTCTTCTGACCCCCATCCTCATCAAGCAGCCCTGAATATTTGCTCCATTCCATGACACCTGAGGTGTTTGGATGGGAGCGAGTGCCTTTTAGGGGCAAGCATATTCCAAACCTTAATGATAGATTAAATACCAAATACCTTAACATTTGAAAAAATGACATTTGATTACACCAGGTTGTAAACAGAGAAAAAATTACAATGGAACCCAGTGTAGATCTTACATAAACGGCATCCATTCGGTGTAATGACTCTGAGAATGTCAGTGCTAACAAGCACATAATTGGCACTGGGGAGATAATTTTTGCCACCTTATGCAGAGGGGAAACCGTTCTGCATAATGATTTTACTAGGAATATTCTTTATTCAACAGGCCCATTTGCATAACCCTCCCAACTTTCTCGAGTTAATACAAAATGCTCTGGAGAAGTTGCCAAGTCTCTTCCAGAAGACGTCTGCTTCTTGAAATAAGCTTCCATTTTGCGAGCATGTGTTACGTGCCAGGCTCTGTGTTCCCTACCTCATGTGCAGTATTTACATTTACAGACAAGCGTCTAGTTGCTGGACATTTCTTGAGGGCTGAGTTCTTTTCTTTCCTATTCACCATACTCCCAAAATCTAACACAAAGCCCTGGATGCCGGAGGTGCTCAGCATTGTTAAATCAATGTATGAATGAGTACCGTGACTACCCTGTGAAGTAGAGGCTTTTGCCACATTATTGAAATTGCTGTCTAAGGCCAAATGCTAAGAAATAGCCAACTGGGATTTGAATATAGGTCAGCTTGACTCTCGTTATATGTGTTTTACAAACATCTTCAATCTTTCCTTTAGGGAGCAGAGTGTCTAGTTTCACACCGGCCAATATATTAACCACCGGCTACATATGGCTTTTTAAATGTAAATTAATTAAAATCAAATAAAATTTAAAATCAGATCCTCCATCATTAAACGATGTGTGATCTGTTGTATTGAACAGCACAGCTCTAAAATATTCCATCATTAACAGAGAAAAATTCTACTGCAGAGTACTGTGTTTGTATCTACTCTTGAGTGTCAATTGTGTTTTGGGCCATGACTTAGGCATTTTTGTGTGTGTAGTGCTGGAACATGCTTGAGCTCTGGAGTCACACAGACCTGGTTTCTAATCCTAGCTTAGGACTTGACTTTAGGTACAAAGCTTAGCCTCTCAGAGCCTGGGTTTCCTTTTCTGCACAATGGGGATAATAATAGGACCTAACTCATAAGGCTGTTGTGAAGATTAAAGGTGGTGATGCACAGAAAGCATTTAGTGAAGTCTCTGGCTGTGAAGATGAAAGATAATGATCCTCATCCTACAGTAAGGAAACACATTCAGAGAAGTGATGGGACTTGTCAAGATTCTCACGCCAGTGAGCAGGTCCCCTGGGATATAAGCCAGAGTTCGCCTGGTGCCAAAGTGTGGGAGCTTTTGGTTACTGTGGATGCCTGTCTCTTGAAGCCTTTCCTTTCACAAGACAGGGAAGACTGCAGTGCCCACAACTGCAGGTGATCCAGGGAAGACAGGGAGTGGCTGAAGAGATGTGTCCATGACAATGCAGTCCTCCTCACTAACCAAAGGAGCCACGGTTCTCACAAAAATTTGAAAAGAACATTTTATTTGATTTTTATTTATTTATTATTATTTTGTTTGAGATGGAGTCTCGCTCTGTCACCTGGGCTGGAGTGCAATGGCACAATCTCAGCTCACTGCAAGTTCCACCTCCCAGGTTCAAGTGATTCTTCTGCCTCAGCCTCCCAAGTAGCTGGGATTACAGGCATGTGCCACCACACCCAGCTAATTTTTGTATTTTTAGTAGAGATGGGATTTTACCATGTTGGCCAGACTGGTCTGGAACTCTTAACCTCAGGTGATCTGCCCACCTCAGCCTGTCAAAGTGCTGGGATTACAGGCGTGAGCTACTGCGCCAGGACAGAGCATTTTATTTTAAAAATAAAAATAGGCCGGGTGTGGTGGCTCACGCCTGTAATCCCAGCACTTTGGGAGGCCAAGGCGGGTGGATCACGAGGTCAGGAGATTGAGACCATCCTGGCTAACATAGTGAAACTCCGTCTCTACTAAAAATACATAAAAAATTAGCCGGGTGTAGTGGCAGGCACCTGTAGTCCCAGCTACTCAGGAGGCTGAGGCAGGAGAATGGCGTGAACCCAGGAGGCAGAGCTTGCAGTGAGCTGAGATCGCACCACTGCACTCCAGCCTGGGCAACAGAACAAGATTCTGTCTCAAGAAAAAAAAAAAATAATAATAATAAAATGAAAAAATAAAAATAAAAACAAAAACTTAACCAAACCAAAGACAATCTTTATTTCACATAATAGAAAAGCAGGCCTGGTGAGAGCGAATGAGTATCTTAGGCTCACCTACTTGCTTAATCTATGAACTAGAGTAAAATCTCATGTCTTTTAACTCTCAGTTCCATTTTTTGTCCTGCATTGTAATGATTTTAAAATAACTAGACTTTTTAGACAGTTGTACTTATTGATTAGGGCCCTTTCAGTGACAAACGCCAGAAGCCCAAATGAAATTGTCTTCACTTAGACGGGGAATGTACTGGTTTACACAAGTGAAATGGGTGACTGCTTCAGGTATGGCTAACTAGCTCCAGATGCTCAAACCATGTCGTCAGGAATATTTGTCTTTCTGTCTTTGGCGCTGCTTTTCTCTGAGCTGGCTCCATTCTTGGGGCAAACATTTCTGTTCACTGTGTTAAGATGGCCCCTCGCAGTGGCAGCTCTATTGGAATTGTTTGTCTCTCATTGCCAGCAGAAAGGGAGTCTGTTTCCTGAGAGTTGTAGCAAAAGTCACAGGACTGGCTCTCACTGAATGGCTTGGGCCGTGGACCAATCACAGTGGTCTGGAGGAATAGGACTTGCCTGTGGAGCCAGGGGCAAGGATGAGTGCAGCAAGAGTCCCGTGGACTGAGGATGAAAGAAGGGCCTCTAAAAGAATAGAAGCACCCTGTTCCCAGAAGATGGGGAAATAGATGCTGAGTGGCAAGCACAACAAATGTTTACTGTACATTGTCTGGGTCTCTGCTTACAATGACCCTGCCCACTTGTCTGGCACAGGGTCAGAATTGGCAGCATTGTGGGCTGCATCAACAATAAGAATTTGAAGGGTAATAAAAGGAGGACTATCAGTTGCTTGCATTTATGACTATAAAGGAGGATTCAGCATCACTGAGAGCTCTGAGCACAGAGAGGTGTGGATGGGGAGAGGAATGCCATCAAGAGGGTCACTGACCAATGGCAGGGAAGGCATCACAGCTGTGTTCAGGGCAGGGGTTGGCTTGTAGCTTAAGCTTCAGATTGCTCAACAGAACCAGGAGCTCCCTTTGGGGGATGTGGGCAATTAGGAAGGCTTCCTGGAGTTGGTGATGATTGATCTGGGCTTGGAAGTATAGGTGAGATTGGCATGGACCCAAGGGAATGCATTTGAAGGGAAGAATACACTAACCATGAGATAAAGTGGGCAGTCTAGCAATGTGTGGAGAAGGATCAAAGATGCTGGTTATTTTCTTCCCCTCCATTCCCTTTCTCCATCTTCCTTTCATCCTTTTGTCTAGGACTGTGGCTAGCCCATTTGGTGCCTATGTGAAAATTGGTAGTAGGCTCTTCCTCTGGAAAGAACCCAATCTTGTCCAGGACATATAGCTTCAAAGTACAGGTTTTTAGCCCCTACCTGCCCCATTGACTGGATATCTTGAACAAGCAATGAGTCAGACGACTGTACTCTACAGTCCTCTTCCTTCCTTATTCCTTTTTCTTTCGTTTTTTCCTCCCCTCATCCTCCTCCATTCCTCCAAGTTCTTATTATGCATGTCCTGAAAATATGTCCCCTTTCATCTATGGCCATCCAGCTAACCTATACCCTGCGTTACCCAGGACCATTTCAGCAGCCTCTGTTACTGCAGGCAACCCTTGCCCTTTGTTTTCTTGCCCTGAGAGCCTGCACTTCTGAGGCTGACAAAGAACTCTGCCACTGCCCAAATCCATCTCCAATTCCTCCCTGGCTGAAGGGTTTTAACTCACAGGCCCAGGCCCCCCTTTTGACAGGCTTGATTTGGCTCCCTGCACATCTGGGCCTCCCATCTGGCCCCCGCACTTTGCCTGTGTGGGTCGCTTTATGGATATAATAAATATTACTTCCTTAATATGATTTCGCTTAGGTTCCTAGTGACTCACTCAAGCAAATCTTCCATTTAACACATGACTTTCTCTTCAGAGGGAGCAGAGAAAATATTGTTATTGGAAGAGGCACAGCTGTGAGGGTTTGGGGAGGAGTGTGTCCACCTAAACTCAAAGTTTGCTGCTGCTCACAGGCCTGGCCCTGGTGAGACCTCAGCATATCATGTGTTCTTCCACGGGCAGGAAGATTTCAAGAAATGTCCCAGCCATGCCTAGTGCAGGTATCTACAAAAGGACTTTAGATGTCACATGCAGCCCAGTGACGTAGTGGGTCACACCTCCTCTGCTTGATGTGTGGAGTGGGGCCAAGTCCATTATATCATTCATCAGGATGGTGGAGAGGGCCAAGCTTACCACCTCATCAGTTTGTTAGATGCGTAAAATAGCCTTTGCGTTCAACAGGATGTTTTAAAATTACAATTTTAGCCAAGATTTATTTGATCCAATTCTTAAGATGTGAATAAATGGGACTGTCAAACAAAGATGGCATGGAATCTGTTAGCGACAACTACTGGTTAAACTGGTTATAGCAACCCAGCTCTCTCTATTTTACCACTTTTGAGAGGTGGAAGAAATAAACAGTTATTGAGTGGCTACAATGCGCTAAGTTAATTGCCACGTATCGAGTATTTATGGAATCCTCACTTTTTTTTTACAAAAAGAGTCAAGTTTATTGAGGTATGATTTATCTATAGTAACATTTACCCTTTTTCAAGTGTACAGTTTGATGAGCTTTGATGAATGTGTACTGTAGTAAAAACACCAACACTATCAAAATATAGAGCATTTTCACCTCCTCCAAAAATTCCCTCATACCACATTGAATTCATTCTCCTACTCCTGACCTCATATCTGACAAGGCCTGATTCGATTTCTGTCCTTACAATTTTGCCTCTCCCAGAATGTCACATAATGGAATCACACAGTTTGCAGCCTTTTATATTTCCTTCTTTCATTTTGCACAGTGATTTTGTGATTCTTGTATATTGTTGAATGTATCAATAATTGATTTCATTGCTGTGTAGTATTTCATTGTATGGAAACATCATAGTTTGTTGATTCATTTTTCTGCCGACCTCACAATCATCTTTTGAGTTAATATATCCATTTTAAAGAAAAGAAAACTGAGGTTCGAAGAAGTGAAGTAAAGTACCTAATGTCACTCAGCTAGTAGGGGGCTGCCCCAGGATTTGGCACAGACTTGAACTTGAATTCTTGCAGTGGTTGTAATATTAACATTTCTTGTTCTGCTTATTCTGCTGAATAACTTCATTGGATCAAGAATATACTTCTGGCTGGGCATGGTGGCTCACGCCTATAATCCTAGCACTTTGGGAGTCTGAGATGGGTGGATCACGAGGTCAAGAGATCGAGACCATCCTGGCCATCATGGTGAAACCCTGTCTCAACCCAAAATACAAAAATTAGCTGGGCCTGGTGGGGCAAACCTGTAGTCCCAGCTACTCGGGAGGCTGAGGCAGGAGAATAGCTTGAACCCAGGAGGCGGAGATTGCAGTGAGCTGAGATCGCACCATTGCACTCCAGCCTGGCAACAGAGCAAGGCTCCGTCTCAAAAAAAAAAAAAAAAAAAAAAAAAGAATATACTTCCTCCACAGAGGTTCATTTCCTCCTTCCCTCTCTCAATAAAAACTTGATAAATAAACAGGTAAGCACCACCAGTACTAGGAAAGGAGCTGTCTTTAGATGTCCTAGTACTGTGCTGGAGGGAGTAGACCAGCCATCATTTCATGTATTCAGTAGAGATGTATCAGCACTTTGCAAGAGGGTACTTGCTTGCAGAGATTCTAACTGTAGAGTAGGGAGTTGAGTTACATAGTCCTGGTTGTCTCTTCTTCCCTTGACTTTCTCGTTAGAAGAGGAGTGTTTTGGGAGAAGAAAGCCTGAGTAAAAGTGCTGTTCTGTTATGTGACATTGTTATTTCTGTTCTCTGAACCTCAGTTTTCCCATCTGCACAATGGATGCCTTCCTCTGAGCTGTGGGGACGATCATTTCAGGTGTCATGTGAAGGCACCAGCACGGCAGGGAGTGCCCTTCTGGCTCCCATCCCACATCTTCCCCACTGCGCTATATACGGACAGAAACATGATTTCCACTTTGGTTTCCCTGCATGAGCAACTCCGTCCTCCATGGAGTAGGAGGCATGCCCTTGGTTTCCCGAGAATTTGGCAGGTTTTGGGAATTCATTCCTAGACACTGCCTGCCTCACACACATGCTTCTGCTTCTACCTGGCAGATAAACTACAAATCAAAGTTCTTGGCGGGGCGCAGTGGCTCACGCCTATAATCCCAGCACTTTGGGAGGCCGAGGCAGGCGGATCACTGAGGTCAGGAGTTGGAGACCAGCCTGGCCAACATGGCAAAACCCTGTCTTTACTAAAACTACAAAAATTTGCTGGGCATGGTGACGGGTGCCTGTAATCCCAGCTTCTTGAGAGACTGAGGCAGGAGAATCACTTGAACCCGGGGAGAGGAGGCGGGGGTTGCAGTGAGCCGAGATCGAGCCACTGCACTCCAGCCTGGGCAAAAGAAAGAGACTGTCTCAAAAGAAAAAACCAAAAAACCAAAGTTTTGTGCGTTAATTCTTCCAAGGCATTTATATCGGCTGGAGGGCATAGTTCATGACAAGAGAATGGCTCTCTTCCTGTCTTATCACAACCATCTGTGCTTGTCCTGTGGTGCATGCCCTGACAAATCCCTCTCCCCAGTTCCCCTACTGCCCCCTAAACACCCTGCTGGGCTGGTTCTCAGAGCCCACCCATCTTGACGACAGAGGGCTCTATTGGTTGAGGATCAGCTGTGCAGAGGACCACCTTACATCTCCTCCATCTCCCACCTTCCTCCCAAGTCTTGTGGGAGGCTGGAGTCGCCCTTGATTCTTGCCACTGAACCCCATCTGGCTTTTGTACCATGAGGACATACAAAAGCAGAAGCTGAAGCTCAGAGGAGATGACATGGGTTGCCCGGGGCAGCCCAGGAACCAGACAATAAGTGATTCATTCACCGCGATTCAGATAGTCCTCTGTGCAGGCGACTTCATCACACCGTGTCACTGCATCTTACAGAAACCCCGCAAGAGACACACCACGCCCATCCCCATTTTTCAGGTGAAGACGCTGACGCTCAGAGAAGTGAAGCCACTTGTCTAAGGTCACGCCGCTGGCACATGGTGAAACTGGGAGTCGTATCCAAGTAATCCTGCCCCAGAGTGCATGCTCCCGGTATTCACGCTGTGCTGCATGTGACCCGTTGATTTGTGCTAGACACTGCAAAAAAGGTAGAGATAGGTGGCTTGCCCTCAAGAAGACCACCATCAATCTAGGTTGAAGATATAGATACAGGAAAGGCATAGCTAATTAAGCCCGGGTGGAATAATGCTTGGCACCAACAGAACATCATGCGATTTGAAATTTGCCTTCCTTCCCTTCTTTCTCTGGCCCCTGTACTTTCTCACTGTCTAGTTTGGAGCGGGATTTAATCGTGGTTTCATTAATAAATCAAAGGAAGAATGACAGTATTGAAAAAAAGAATGGAAAGAAGGTTGAATGAATGTGGAGGCACAGAGGGAGGGAAGAGAGAGAGGAGGCTGGTTCCAGTCTTATAGAAGCCTCGAAAAAGACTCCAGCTTTTGCCATCAGTGCCTGCAGGTGTGATTATAAGGGTTGGTGGGTAGGACTTTAGCTGGGTGTGGACCTAGAAGGAGAAGCAGGTTGAAAGAGGACTTTTTAAGACTGGTCGTAGGGTTGGTGGTGCTGCTTCTGTTGCTGCTCTAGCCTTTGGCTTCTACGCTTGTCAGAAAAAAAACCACACACACACACACACACACACACACACACACACACACCCCTCAGATGTGGGCATCCAAGGCTTGCTGTGATGTTCTGACAAGAAAATGGACATCCTTGAAAAAACAATGGCCACACACACACAAAAACAGGGAACATGAAGTCCAGCGACTCTGGATCAGATCATGAAGACATCGTGGGAGCTCTGGGTCTCCATATGCTCATCTGGATGCTGGAATAATAATGGCTGATTCCAATCATCCAACTGTAAATCAGCAAGCAGAGGACCCTTTCGTGTAACTAACACTTCTATGAAATAGAGCCTGGTATTGGGGAAGAAAGTCCCCAAATGGGGTCTATGGGGACATTAGTTCTAACTCAGATTGGCTCCTGATTTCATGTGTCATCTTTGGGAAGTGATTTTCCCCCCAGAAAACCCTCCCTGGGACCCTGTCTCACTCAGAGTGAAATCCAAAGCCCTGGCCTGGTCTCTGGCAGCCCTATGACCTCGTTTTCGAGCCCTGTTGCCCTCACTCAGGAAGCACGATGCCCGGTTCCCTTCTGTTTCTTTCTTCCCACTTCGCAGCCTTGTCATTTACAGTCTCTCCTTCCTGGAGTGCCCTTCCTCAGATCTTCAGATGGTTCGCTCCTTTACTTCCTTCAGGCCCTGCTCAAATGTCACTAAGTCACCATCCCCAGCCCCTCTACTCAAGAGGCACATGTGCCTTCCTAGGTTTTCTGACTTGTTTGTTTCCTTTACCTCTGTTTCCCCACAAAGATAATATGTCATCTGCCGCCTTCAACAGCCGTGTCCCTGAGGCTTAGAAGAGTTGACACTTGATTAACTATATGGTGAATGAATGAATGAACTATATGGTAAATTAATGAATGAATGAGGTTTCTCTTGGCCTCAGGCTTCCCCTCTACAAACTCAGAGAGGGAAACGACATCCTAAAACGTGTGTGTCCCCACGCTTTCTCCCCTGCCACCCGGCAAGAAGGGTGTGTGGTGTGCGGTATGGGGCCTTGTGTGGCCCAGAGTTCCTGACGAATGAGGCTGATCCTGGTGACGCAGCCTTTATTGATCTGAGCAGGTTGTCAGTGAAGGGGAAGTTGTAATTGCTGCTGTAGTTTCATTGTAACCACCAGCCCCGAAGGGAAATTAAACTTTGCAGCTAATGGGGCTATATGATCCTTCAACCTTTGATGTATTGAATCCAGCGTGGTCTCTGGAATACTGAGCGACTGCTCAGAGCAGTCGTTTTTAAGCAGAAGCTGCCTCAGAGCTGATATTCTTTTTAGGCCTGGAGAAGGGGTGGAGCTGAAGGACTCCTACATTCTTTCTTTCCACCCGTTTTCTAAAGAGGCTTAGAGCGCCTCTAAGAATCAAACCATGAAGTGTTTCAGCCGGAAGGAGCCTCAAGGCGTAAACACCCACCTCCAGCTTCGCCTCCTCTAATCCAGGCTCCTTACCGTAGCCCCGCAAGCTACTAAAGGCCAGATCTGACTCTGTCATGTTCTGGTGAAATACCATCCATGGAATCCTGTTGTCTGGAACCTCACTACTCAAAATGGACCTGCAGCTTTGGCCACTCTTGGGAGCTGGTTAGAATGCAGACTCCTGGTTCCCACTCCAGATCTGTTTATCCAGAATCTGATTCCTGTTCACAGTAGTTTGAAAAGCACTGGACTAGAGGATACATTCTGAGCTAATTTTCATGGCCCATAGGCAATTTTGATCTGAAGAGGTAACACAGTATTAAGAGTCCAGGGTCTGGAAGCAGGCAGACTTTGAGATAATCCTGACGTGGCCACTTACCAGCTGTGTGGCTGTGTGTGATTTCCTTCCCTGCTTTGAACCTCACAGGGTTGTGGTGAAAATCAAATAGATGTTTACATGCAAAGTGCTTAAAAGAGTGCATGGCAAATAGTAAACACAGAAAATAGCAGTGTCTTTTAGTTCCTGCCAAAATCTGCACATAGGCCCTTTATTTAGGGCTAAGTGTAAATGACTGACACGGCCAACTAATAATCAACATGATAATCATTCTTACATAGGTCTGTTTTTCAGAGGAGGAAACAGTACTCAGAGAGGTGAAGCAAATGGTGGAAGGGCTGAAGAGGCAATTTGAGCACAAAACTGTCTTACTCCAGAGTCTGGGCACATAAACTTGACTAATGCATACTTGATTTAATTTAATTTTTTTTTTTTTTTTTGCAGACTTCCTGGTGAGTAGCTTTGTGGATGGTGAAGCAAGGCCTCAGAGACAGGAAGTGGAATTTACAATTCCCAGCTTATAGATTGTAGGGAGTTTTCCTAACTCCAAGTTTTCCATTCATACAACCAGCATTTCCTGAGCATAGATGTTGCATGAGGCACCTTTGTAGTCCCTGGGGATCCTGCCGTGGCTAAGACAGGCTCAGCCCTGGCCCCCCAGAGTTGAGAGCAGACACCAAGACTCTTCAACATATTGCAAGCGTCCTGGCTGTCGTCTCCCAATGTCCTGGTGACATAGAGGACTTTCTCCACCCTTCCCAGTAGGCCTTCCTTCTCTCCCCTTGCCCCTTGACCCAGTCCCAGCACACGGCATCTCCTGGGCATGCATCCAAGCCGAGTAGGAGATGGAGCATATTTTATCCTGGGACCATTTCTCATCCTGTTATTGACATACAGGAAATTATCATTTCTTCCCAACTGGCATTCTCCCTTTGTCATTTCTCTTAAGAGAGGGACTGGAGATGGGCCCTCCATGGGACTCCTGCGTTCTGGCTGGGGAGCTGACTTCTCTGGGGCTGGTGGCTGCCAGTGTGTAGATGGGGATGCTGACACAGTGAATGCAGAGAACAGGCCAGCTGGAAACCCACACGGTGCTGGACTCGTAGGCAGGACAACTCGGTTTGCATCCCCGATCTGCTGTGCTCTTTTGAATGATCTTGGACATCACTTAATCCCTTTGGGCCTCTGTATTCTCACCCATGGAATGATGTTCACCTGCTATGCACATCACATTCGAGAATACTCCTAGGCCCCCTTATGCGAAGATATTGTTATATGTAAACATCCCTCATAGACACATTGTTTGTATTTTACAGATGATACATGCTACAATGATTAGGGAAATCTCCCAGGAGAAGAGGGAACCTGAGCTGGTCTCCCTTGCTCCTCACCCTCCCTCAGATTCCATTCGAAGGCCTGTCACTGTGTGTTGGACCTTCCATACTCCATCAGGTCCTCTCCGGAAAGACATCTCAATACACTGAGAGCAGGAATAGTCCCAGATGAAACTCCACTCTGGCCATTTACGGCATGTGACCTTGGGGAGGCCAAGGTCATACATTAGTCTGTATTCTCCATGACAACTGTATTATTTTCTTACTTTCAACTAAGAAACAACAGTGTTAGTTTCTTATTGTTGTTTTAACTTAGGGGTTAAAACAACACCCACATTTGTCATCTTCAAGTTTTGGAGGTCAGAAATCCAAAATCAAGGTGTTGGCAAGGCTAGGTTCCTTCTGGAGGTTGTAAAGGAGATCTTGTTTTCTTGCCTTTTTCGGCACCTAGAGGTCACCGGCATCCCTTGGCTCATGACTTCAACCTCTGCCCTCACAGTCACATCTCCCGCTGACTCTGCTCTTCTTGCCTCCCTCTTAGAAGGACCCTTGTGACTGCAGGATAATCCCCCCATCTCAAGATCCTTAACTTAGTCACATCTGAGCAGTCCCTTTTGCCATCTAAGGTAACATTCACAGGTTCCAGGGATTAGGACATGTCTATCTTTGGGGGACCATTATTCAGAGGACCACATCAACCCTTGCAGGCAGGACTTTGTATCATTTGGAAACAGAGGTCCAGAGAGGAATGTGACCCAAGGCCACTGGTCATAAATGGTCACCCTGGGGTTTGAACCTTGACCTTTCCCTGCTCTCAATACAATGACATGCTTCTCTGGACAGGAGTTGATGGCATTGGAGTGGGGGTAGTCAACTGGAGAACATCATGCATAAAGGCTTTATCGTGGAGCATTCCAGGAGAGAAAAGGATGTATCTTTTTCTTGTTTATAAAATTGTTCTTGGGGCTTAGGACAGAGCCTGGTACACGGAGATGCTTAATAAGCATTTGATGATTAAATCAACATAAAGAAGAGAAACGAAGCATTTTACCAAAGAAAAGCAGTGATAAAGTGAAGAATATAATAGGGTATCAGATTGTGAAGGGCCTTAAATGCCAGAACAAGGAGGCTAAACATCACCGTAATACAATCGTGAGCCATTGGTGATATCTGATAGGAATGTGGTATTTTAAGGAGATGAGTTTGGCATTGATATGCGAGGAGGACTCTAGGAGAAGAGATTGAGGGCTGTAGAAAGGTTAGGAACAATTCACTGGAGTATTCGGCATTTTGCCAAGCTTGCAAACTCTTGAAATAGCCAAGAAAATATAAACAACAGGGGCTAGTATGAGATATGCAATTGAACTGGCAAAATAAAGAGAGAAGTATACCTTGGCTACTGATTGGAGCGGTCACAGCTCTGAAAGACTAGATACCCACCATGGGTTATAATCTGGACTAGGTACCGGCAGCTTTCCATACATATTCTTGTCCACCCTCCCTAAATATGATTTTAAAATTCTCCTTTTGCAGGCAATGCAACTGAAAGTGAGGGGTGAGGCGATGCACCTATGTGGGTGCAGTTGGGAAGTGGCAGAGCCAGCATTCAAACTCTTGCCTCTCCACAACTGAACTGGTACTTGCCCTGGTGACATCTTGTCTCTGGGGTAATGCTGAGAGTGATTGGTCAAGGATACGCAATAGGTAAAATGACATTGGTTCTCCCTTATTCACAGTTTCAATTTCTGTGGCTTCAGTTACCCATGGCCAACCATGGTCCGAAAATAGTAAATGGAAGATTTCAGAAATAAACAATTCATAGATTTTAAATGGCATATTGTTCTGAGTAGCGTGATCAGATCTCACGCTGTCCAGCTCCATCCCGCCTGGGATGTGAATCTTCCCTTTGTCTAGGTATCCAATCTGTCTACACAACTTGCCCCTTACCCACTAGTGGCTATCTTGGTTATCACATAGGCTGTTGACATATCATGGTGCTTACGTTGAAAGAACACCTTATTTTATTTTTATTACAGTATATTGTTACGATTGTTCTATTTTATTATGAAGTATTGTTCTGTTGTTAATCTCTTCTTACTGTGTCTAATTTATAAACTTTACTATAGGTATTTACGTATAGGAGAAACATAAACATTATGTTTAATTTATATTATATAAACTTTAAAGTTTATCATAGGTATTTACGTATAGGAGAAAATGTAGTGTATATAGCGTTAGTTGCTATCTGCAAGTTTCAGACATCCAATGAGGATCTTGGAACCTATTTCCCGCCTTGGATAATGGGGATCCCCTGAATTCCACTCTGGGCATATAGATGACATATGATGAGCATGACAGGCTAGGACTGCTGATGTGGGGAGCCTAGGAAGGTCCAAGGGAGAAAACCACCTTGAGTTGGAAATTTGTGTCTGGCTGGAACTTGGGAGAAGAGCTGTAGATGGAGATCCAGATCTGGGAGTTGCAGCAGACACTGTTGGTGTCCTGACCCATATTCCTGCAGCCTTGCCTTTGTAGGGCTTGATGGGATGACTGCCAACAGTCTAAGGGCTTTGCTGTTGTCTGTGGCTTATTCTGCTTACATGCATGCAAGCTAGAAGTACCTGAGAATTACCATCCTCCAGGAGCAACCCTCAACTATGGATTGAAAGGAGTTGGTAAATAAATGACTCAGAACCCTGGCTCCTCGAGCGGGATAACTCCAACAAGCACGTTCTGCACTGCTTCCCAGCATTCTCCAGCAGGATTAGGCTCCAGCTGCCCACGGGAGTTTCTGAGTTGATTATGCACCCTTGATTGGCTGTCTTTCCTTCCTGTTCACTTCTGCATCCTCCTTCCTGGTGTTTCCTGGGGCCACAAATGAACTACTTGTCCTCAAAACTTTGGCTGAGGATTTCTCCTTGTGGTGGAGCTGAAATTCAAATGGGAATCCTCTCCACTGAACTGAACCATAGACTAAGTAGAGAAATCAGAATCATTCTTTGGAGATATGGATACATGTAATAGGTGAAATAAGGAAGAGAGTTGAGGGGTAAGCAGAAAGCAGGAAAGCCTAGAATTCTGGAATCCAAGAAGGAAATTGGCTTGGGGATATTGATCAGCAGTGGAAAGGCTACCCACAGGTCAAGTATGAGAGCTGAAATCAGGTCTTAGATTTAGCAATTTTATGATTAATGATTATTTAGAGGGTAATCTTGGTAAGAGTGATGGGATCAGAGCCCTATATCCAGAAGCTGAAGAAGGTGGAGCAAAATATAGTAAGCATTATTAATTTCCAATAAATATTTATTAAGCCTATTTTATGGGTGGAGTACCTTCACATTTATATCATTGAGTTCTCAGTGCATTTCTAGAAATCAGGGCATGATACCCGTTTCATGGATGGGGAGTATGGAGCTCACAGTGGTTTGGGTGACAAGTTGGATCATCAGCAGTGGAAGAAAGGAGACACATGCTGGAGACTGAAGGAGGAGAGTGAGATATGGAATTCTTATTTATTGGACACCTACTGTGTGCAAGCCTGAACATTACTAGTTGTGTAATCTTGTGCCTATCACATATAATTAGCTGCATGTTCGTTGTTACATCTATTAGTCATTAGTAATTTATATATAATTAGTTACTATCTGTAGAACATTTAGAACAGTGCCTAGTAAAAGGTGACTACTTGATAAGCTAGTGATTACTATTTTTATTATTAATGTCAATATTATTACTGCTATATTAGCAGTAATAGAAATTAGCAATGATGTATATATAGGTCGTAGCATCTGTGACCTATAGCAGCCAAAGGTAGTCACAGTCTCCAATTTATAGATGAGATCAATGATGCTAAGAAATGTGTCCAAGGTCACAGAACTCGAAAGAGTACAGCTTTCATTTGAATTCTTCTCTATGTGATTTCAAGGCCCATTTTCTTCCATCGCATCAGCTTGGGCAGGGTTTTTTCAAGTCATAAGTGGCTTGTGATAGATTGAAGGGAGAGGAGAAGAAAAAAAATTGAAGATGAAAGAGAGTTAAGTGGACAGCAGGTGTGTCTGGTGTTGCAGGGAGTGTGATCAAAAGGCCAGATTTACAGATTTGCCCTGGACCTTACTACACAAACAGAAAAGAAGGAAGGAAGAGAAAGTGAATTTGGCATTTTGGCCACAGTGAATTGGGGGTGAGAGGTTCCTGTTCAGGGCTTTTTGTTGACCTGAGATAATTTTGTTTCATATTTTAAAGCTGGTGAGCATGGGAGGAAGGATGGGAGGTTTAAGGAACAGTAAAATCTGGCCTGATCTTTATGGGCATCGTGGCCCATAATAGAATCATGGCTTGTAAAAGACTCATGTAGGAGTCCGCAAGGACTAGGGGAGATAGTTTAACTTATCTGTGTGATAGGTCATCTGTGTCCTGCTCCTAGGTCAAAAGCTGCAAGTCTTGTTGGCTCAAAGATCAGGGAAGAACACCAAAGGCAAAGTAGCATGGTAGAAACATCATAAACTTTGAGTCAGACAATCTGGGCTCGAAGAGGGGATCTGCCAATCCCTGGCTTTGTGACTCGTGCGTAGTCAATTTCCGTCTCTGAGCTTTAGATTCCTCATCTGTAAAAGAAGGTTAATAGTACTTTTCTCACAGGGTGCTTGGGCAGATGAAATGATATCATGTTTATAAGTGTGCCTGAAGTATAGAACGTCCTGATAGCAGATATGAACTCTCATTAATATAGTCACGACTTAGAATTTTTCCCAATTTCCTAATGCAAGCTACATCGATGTCTCTCTCAGCACCTTGCTTTTCTCCATGGGAAAACTGACAGAGTTGGTGTATTTCCTCCGTATCTGGTTCTTGGAGTCTGCACTGTCTTTCATGAACTTGGGCTTGGAAAAATCCTGGCCTGAACCTTGGCAAGACTGAATTCCCAGAAAGAGATTTTCTGTGGTTCACCTTTCCTCAAATGTGGACAGGGATGCCTTAGAGGAGGCCAGACCAGACATTTCATGAGCAGTTCTTACCTTAGGTGGAGCTCTATGGAAGAGTTGGAGTTATGGGAGTTTTGGTGTGGCTTATGGGAAGTTCAGGCCTTTGTATACCTCATTCCACCGAAGAAACAGATTATGATCCTCTGGGGAGAAAAGTATACACTAAAACCTTACTTTTTTTTTCTTTTTAAATTAATTGAGAGACCGTTTACTGCACACCAGGAAGCCATGCAATAATGCAAGCCACACCAGGAAAGCCAGGCCCAGACGCCACCCAGGAGCTGTCCGTGGTTCTGAAACATTTGTGTTGGCATTGCGGAGGGGAACCCATCTCTGGCTCTGGTTCATGGTCACTACTCTGAGAGATCCTTCTAAGTTCACTTCCCCATGATACAATCTGCAAATTCTGACACACATCCCATAAGTTAAAAAAAAAAAAAAAAAACCTTCAGGCACCTAACAGCCCTTATTCTGTTCTAGTCTCTCTTAATGACCCATAACTCCTGTAGTTAAACTCTTGCTGGAAAACAGAAGGAAAACTTGAATCTCTGGCTTAGGTCCCAACTTTTATTCCCGCTATGCTCTAGCAACACATATTGGGAAGATTTTGAACCATCTTTAAAGACAACTGTGTTCATCACAAAAGAAAAGCACAGGGTAGTAGAAAGACCTGGGTTGAATCATGATTGCTTTATTGACCAGGTATGTGCCTTGAACAATTTTTTTTTTTTTTTTTATCTTTCTGGTCCATCAAAGGTTCACTTTTTTTCAAAAACACTGCCCACCATCTTCTGGGAAGTCTTTTTTCTTTGAGACGGAGTCTTGCTCTGTTGCCCAGCCTGGAATGCAGTGGCACAATCTCAGCTCACTTCAAACTCTACCTCCTTTTGCCTCCCAGGTTCAGGCAGTTCTCCTCCTCAGCCTCTCAAGTAGCTGGGATTACAGACACCTTCTCCCACGCCTGGCTATTTCTTGTATTTTTAGTAGAGATGGGGTTTCACCATGTTGGCCAGGCTGGTCTTGAACTCCCAATCTCAGGTGATCCTCCCACCTTGGCCTCCCAAAGTACTAGGATTATAGGCATGAGCCACCGTGCCTGGCCTCTGGGACACCTTTAGTGCCACCTCCCATCCCCACTAAGTCCCTCTGCTGGGGTCATGCTATTCTGTTTTTGTCTTAGCCATTTCTAAGTTCCCAAGGTACGTATTCAACCCATATTTATTTAGTCAAACATATTTATGGATAACATGGATTTGATTAAAATCAAATACATATGGCAGATCGAACACTGAATCAGCAGTCAGGACAACTTGGATCTACTCTGATTCTGCTGTCATTTTTCTGCACAGCCCCAGGAAACCCTCTGCTCCTTTCTGAAGTATCAGTTTTTGCCATCCGAAAGGCAACAGGTGGTATTAAATAAATGTTAAGAGTACTTCCAGCCTTTTATTTAATAGACATTCAATGAGTGCTTATTAAGCAACTATTGTGTGCTAAGTAGTAGAAGTTCTGACGAAGGACAAAACAAGACCCTGGCCTCAAGGTGCTCTTATTCCAGTGAGGCAGGGAGAACAATGATCAGATAATTACCATGGCACGTGATTTGTTAAGTTCTAAGACCATAACTGGTGTCAGCACAGGTGGCGACTGCAGCTCAGAGGAGAGGGAGGTAACCCAGCCTGGAGTGATGAAGAACAGGGATGCTTCCTGGGGGAGGAACTCTCTAAGATAATGCCTAAGAGAAGAGTAAGAATTGCTTACTACAGAGATCTAGGGGGAAATTTAAGGAGTTTTCAGTGGAGAAAGAATCACTTGCAGAGGCTTGGGTATCTAAGGGGTATTGCTTATTTGTGAGACCGCAGCTGAAGCATGAGCTCTGTGTGTATAAAAGGGGGAGGAACGGCAGGGCGCAGTGGCTCACGCCTGTAATCCCAGCACTTAGGAAGGCCAAGGTGGGTGGATCACCTGAGGTCAGGAGTTCAAGACCAACCTGGACAACATGGTGAAACCCCATCTCTACTAAAAATGCAAAAAATTATCTGGATATGGTGGCAGGCACCTGTAATCCCAGCTAGTCGGGAGGCTGAGGCAGGAGAATCGCTTGAACCAAAGAGACAGAGGTTGCAGTGAGCCGAGATTGCTCCATTGCACTCCAGCCTGGGCAACAAAAGCGAAGCTCCATCTCAAAAATAAAATAAAATACAAGATAAAAGGGGGAGTGTAGATGTCAAGAGGCTGGCCTAAAAATGTAAGCAAGGACCAGAGGTCTCATAGGTCACATTAAAGTGACCTTTATCTGGAGGAAAGCACTAAGGAGTTTAATCAGGAGAATAATCTGGTCAGATTACATTGTAGAAAGCATCTCTGGTTGCAGTATTAGATTGCAGGGGAGGAAGGGTTGGATTCAGCGGACCACTAGGGTGCATCCAGGTGGTGACTGGTACTAGGGCAGTGACAGGTAGGGAGGGAGAAAAGTGGGTACTATTGAGAGACATTTACAAGGTCCTGTTGACTGGGTGTAGACAGCATGAGAAAAGAAATTGAGTTCTCTGGCGGGAAAACTGGGTGTCTGCACAGCCATTTATTGAACACGGAGGAGAAGAATGAAAACATGGCTGGGTGTGTGTGTGTGATGCTTTCCTTTTTGGACAAATTGACTTTATGCTGCCGTGGGGCATCCCGATGAAGGTATAAAAGTTTAGAGCTCAGAAAACCGGTCTTGATGGGAGCTAGAGATAAAACTAAGATGCAAATGGCTCTGTTGTTCTCTCCTTCCTCTCTATTCCCTGAAGGATCTTTTGCTTTCCTGAACTCTTTGAGCTTGTTGGTGCCACACAATTAGGCACTTAATTGCTTTCTAATTGATATGTGCCTTAGCCTGTCTCACCAGATAAATTTCCAAGCTTCTTGAGGGTAGAGGGCTCCTTATAATGCCCTCCCCAAGACTCCCCCCTGGGCACCGCATGAGATTTGGGAGCCATCTGAATGGAGGATGGGAGAATTTAGGTTGTTAGTCACTGATGGCTGCTCTAGACCTCGGTTTTCTCATCTGTAGAATGGGAGCCACTAGACTTCCTCCCATCATTCTGTGATCTCCTAAGGATTTTAGATTTTTTCATCCCCCAGAAAGGCAAAGAGGGAGCTAAGGGCAGAGTGCAGCTCATTACACCTCCGAGATACATGGCCCTGGACTGGTCCAATATTAGGATGTTGAGGAAGGAAGTAGACATTTAAAAAAAAAATAAAAGAGAGAAGAAAAATTGTTTCTCTCCAGTAGTAGCAGGCACTCAGCAAAACAAACAAGACTAACGGAATGCTTTGGCGATTATACAGACAAACAAATCACTTTCCCAAAGTGCTTCTTGGGGGAATTACGGCTCCTGGAAATGAAACACAAACAGATTATTAAAAAAGAGCTCCCCGTTGGGAGAGAAACAGTATTTACAAGAGAAGATGTGCCTAGCCGGACCTCTAATTGCCGTTCATTATCTCATATTGATTTAATTAGCTGTTGCACTCAGGTCTGAATTGCCTGCTGCCCGCAGCAGGGGACTGGCGGAGAGAGGGGGTTCAGATTGACCGAGAAGGCTTCTACCATCCCTCATTCTCCTCCTCCCTTTCCCCTGAAACAAGGGGGTCAGCTCACAGGGTGTCCTTGCGGTGGCAAAGTGGCGGCTGGCGGCCAGAGGCGGCCAGCCACGTCCAAGGCCTTGGGGGCGGCTCTGTCTCTCGCGTGCCTCAACTGGGGTGGCTGCGAGGAGCTAATTAGCCACAGTAATTAGAGACAGTGTCTTCATAATGTGGAATTAGAGTGGTTTGGTGAAAGCATGGGGAGATATATGGCCCAGGCTGGCTGTGGTAATGGGGGAGAAGCTGGCAGAGGGGAGATGAGGCAGCCTCCCAGAGTGTCCTTTGGCCCCTACGGGGTGACTTTTTTACCCCTTTCTCCAGGGTCACCACTCCCATTTCAGCCTATTCAGCCCTTTGTGGCTGCTCCACCCCTCCGTGACCCAGAGACTCCAACTGAGCAGAGATTTCCGATGAAAAAGGAAGGTTATTAACGTTTCTCTCTAGTGGGCGTCTGGGACCAATTGTTTTGAAGATTTGGGGTTTATAATTGCAAGTGATTAATGGGGGAGTTGGCAATCAGGCTTAAAAGGTTGCTAATTGCTCTTTTAACATAATTGTGTCCGAGCAAGCTAGAGCACTGTGCGCACGGGTTTGGCATGCTGAATGCGCTGCATGGGGCGTTAAATGGTGTCTGTGCCTTTCCTCCCTCCCTCCCTCCATCCATTCAACAAATCTTGATTGAGAGTCTATGGAGCTCCTGGCCCAATGCTGGCTACTGGGGACACAGCTGTGAATGAGGCAGAGCCCCTGCCCTCAAGCCTGGTGAGCTGGGGAACACTGAGGAATGGAATTCCCTTATCCCCTCTATTTGTGCCAAGACAACTGAGCCAATCCACGATTATAGAGAATGCCTGGGAATTTACAGTGTTGTCCAGAGAGAGGACGATGGGGGAACAATGAATTGAGTAGGTTCCCACTCACTTGGAAGTGTTTAATAGGACGGCTGTATAAGGGCAGCACAGCCAACAAGCAGAAGGAAAGCAGGCTGAAAAAAGATCTTCCAAGTCTGTACATTCAGTTCCTGCACTGCTAGAACTCACCCTCAGGCTGCCTCATTCTGGGCCTAATAACTTCATATTTACTCACAATTATAACAACCCTGATGATTACATTTTTTTTTTTCACAACAGGTAAAAAGCAGTGATATCTATACAGAGGCATGTCAGAAGATACATGCCACCTGACAGAGAAGGGAATTCAGGCTTATAGAGGCTGGGATTACTCAAGGTTGCATAATCTGTAAATTAGGTTTCGGGCTTCTAATCTCATATTCTTTGCACTGAGTTTGTGATAGGTCCCCAAAGGCCAGAGAAAAGTCCCTTAGAGTCTATTGCATTGAAGAGTGGCAGTAGATTTCATCTTGCTCACAAAGTTTGCATTTTTTTTTTTTTTTTGTAAAGACTGCTTGGAATGTTGCATAGGGAAAGGATTTGAAAGGTGCATCTGGTCACGGTGGGGAAAAACCAGTGATCAATCAGTAATGTCTGCTTTGACTAAAGGAGAGGGTGCAGTGATGTGGATGCACAATTTTGCCATCCTTGATAAAATTTCATCTCCTTCTTTTGCAGATATGCAGCCAAGACTCTCGAAGAGTGGAAGTGACTTGCCCAAGCCTCTCGGGAGTCCCCTCAGCAACGATTTACTCACATGTTCCCACAGGTCCAGTCCTGCAGGGAAAACAGGAACCGTGGCTTGGGCTCTTGAGAAGATGACATATTACTGAGAGGGGCCAGATGTAGATAAATAGTGTGTGCAGAGACGGTCCGGAGAAACAGTGAAGGGAGGGCATCACTCAGGAGGAGGATCTTGGAGGACTGAACTAATTAATTTGGGCAGCCGAAACGATTGAGGGAGGATAGCTCAGGTGGGAGGCACAGCAAGGGCAAAGGCAGAGAGTTGGAGGAAAATTGTGTGGGTGACAGAGTCAAGGAAGAAGCTGGCTTCGTTAGCTTCTGGAGGCTGTGTGTTAGGAAGTGACGGGAGAAAACTAAGAATCCCTTTAAAAAGGAGGATCTTTCATCGCTCTGGTCTGATTGTAATGATCATGGTGCCGTGTACACACTAGGTGCTCAATAGGTGTTAAATCCTTCTCCAGTCATTCATTCATTCATGACATCCTTTTGGTGTCATTCATTAATTCAACAGTCAATCAGTGGGTGCTTAGTATGTACCAGATTTAGGACTGACTGCTGGGAAACTGTAACAAATAAAAAAGACAAGTTGTCCACTCCTGTGACACTTAACCACCTGGCAGGAGAGGCTGCGTGGCCAGAGGCATGAGCTCTGGGCTGGGCATCAGGTGGCCTGGGCTCTGGTCTCTTTCGGTCATGAATTTGCATTGTTATTCTGAGAAAATCACTTGCCTGGTCTGAGGCTCCCCTTGTTGCTCCTGCACATCTGGGATCAGACCCTACTCACCACTGCCTGTCATTCTGCTCAGGGGTCCATTCTGCTAATTCCCTAAATTCTGATCTCATTCCCATCCTAGGGTCTTCACAAATGCCTCCTCCACCTTCCACCTGTCTGGCTGCTGCTCATCCTTTGGGCCTCCCTGTAAGCACCACCTCTTCCAGGAAGCCTTCCTTGACTTCTTCTGTAGGATCACTCCTTTATTCTGGGTCACAGTCCTCTTTTGCTCCACGGAGCACCTACTACATTTTTTAAGTCTCCACTTGCTTTAAGTGTCTTACTACACTTTGAGTGTCTTGCTGCTTGGTTACCTTGTGTTTTTTTGTCTTTCCCCTCTGGTTTGAGAACAAGTTTCCCATTTTGTTCCCATTGCCACACCCAGTGGTTGGCTCATAGTTATACACATGGGCAAGAATGAATGAATAAATGGCCAATTTGGCTGGACTTTCTCAGAATCAGTGGTCAAGACCTTCTCACTGGGATGCCAGAAGACCTGGATTCTTATTCTGACTCAAACACTCAGCAGGTGTGCCTCTGGGAAATCTCTTCACCTCTCTGATCTCCAGTGTCTTCCTCTGTAAAACGGGGGTAATCAGTGTACCCACCAGAGTGTTGTCTTGAGGACAAAATGAGATTAAAACATAATTGAACTTGGCTGGGCGTGGTGGCTCATGCCTGTAATCCCAGCACTTTGGGAGGCTGAGGCAGGTGGATCACCTGAGGTCAGGAGATCGAGACCAGCCTGGCTAACACGGTGAAACCCCGTCTGTACTAAAAATACAAAAATTAGCCTGGTGTGGTGGCAGGTGCCTGTAATCCCACCTGCTTGGGAGGTGGAGGCAGGAGAATCTCTTGAACCAGGGAGCTGGAGGTTGCGGTGAGCCGAGATCACGCCATTGCACTCCAGCCTGGGTGACACAGCGAGACTCTGTCTAAAAAAAAAAAAAAAAAAAAAAAAAAAGAAAGACTGAATTCAAAGTCCAATGCTTGTATGCTGGAGCTTCTCAGTGTTAGGCTGTTTAATATTATTTTTATTATTATTAGTGTTTCCAAATAGCAGAATATGCTGCCTTGGGTGGGTAAGGGCAGAAATGGAAAGGGGCAGGTGTGGCAGGAGGGCTTCCCCGATCCATCTGGGGCGAGAGATGGGACCAGGCCTTCAAGTGCCCTCCGGTCCTGCCGATCAGAGGCTGGTCCCGGGCTGTAAAGAAGGAATCAGCCCCATGGAGTTCTGATTTAATTAGCTTGGTGATATTGCCCTATCGATCACTCATTTCAACTCCGCCAACTGGGGGAAGTGCGGTTTGCCCATCACCCTCTCACTTATAGAAGCTGACATCGACTTGTTTATTCAAGCCCAGCTGGGGAGCCCTTCAGAGCCCCTCCCTCCCGCAGCACATATTTGAGTTTGGATAAATCTTTCTCTTCTGCAGACTGCTCAGCCAGCCCTTCTTCCTGCTTCCTGGGCTTACAAGGCCTCTCCCCATTGCCTCTTTTCCAATTGAATTAGCCTTAATATTTTTTTGATGGAAAGAGTATTTGCTTTATCTCTACTGCTAAATGTCCTAATTGTTTCCTTCATCTTGGGTAATACCTCGTTAATTTAGCGGCTGCCTCTTCCAGAACAGCCATAGCCTTCAGGGTTTTTTTTTTTTTCCTGCAGCTGATGATGCTGGGTTAGAGGAGATCCAGTCACAGTGGGGCTCACTTGGGATTCTTCTCTCTCTCACCCTCCCTGGTTATCTGTCTGTCTCCCTTCTTCTCCTCTGCCTTTCTCTCTGTCTCTTTCCCTGCTTCCTCCTTTCACCTCCCTTCTCGCAGTTTCTCCTCCTTTCCTGGAAAGAGAATTCAGACTAGCTTGGACATGAGAACCTGGTAGGAAAAGAGACGATTCCGTTAGAACCCAGAGAGCCCAGCTGGGGTCTAGGTGCACTCTATCTGTCCCCACCACGGCCTGCCTGCCCTGCTTTATTTCCTCCACAGGAACCATTAATTTAGGATTTTCCTCAAATACGTGACACTGCATGTAAACTCCAGGGACTTGTGGTCATGGGAGGGGAAGAGAAGGTCCTCTGATCAAATACACTGAGGAATGCTGTGCGATGTGGGGCACTCATGAACAATCAAAACTCATTGGGGAATTCAAGGCACTGAGAAGGCCCGCAGTAATGAAACCTATTGAATCTTGTTTCATCCAAAGATTTCTGAACTTAATCACTTTTTCAAGTGTGGCATGGAACTTACTCACTTGGAAAGTGTCAACTTCATCTAACAGTGTTCCTTCCCTACTCTTGCTTCTTTGCCGATGAAAAGTTTACGTTTTAAGAAAAGACACTTTTTAGATGACCCACTTCCTCAACGAAGAGCTAATAACCTCTCCTCTGTGCCCAGAAGAGATGAGTTTGAGACTCTGTTGGAGAATTGTCATGGACATCTGTTCTTCAGAGCTTGTCTGTGGCTCTGCATTCCTTAAAGGCAGGTGCTACGGGGGAGAAGGCGGCCTGGCAGGCAGACACAAGTTCAAATCCCAAATCCACCGCTTGGTGGCTGAGCTTCCCTGGCCTGTCACTAAAATTCTCTGTGACTTAGTTTGCTTCCCTGTCAAATAGGATAATGATACCAATATCCCCAGAGTATGGGAGAGTTTACTGAGATAACACAAATGAAAAGTGGGGCTCCTGGGAGGAGCTTGGTGCATTCTGGTGTGTGTGTTTGTTTACTGAGATAAATTTTATATAATATAAAATTAACCATGTACAGTCTGCAGTTCAGTAGCATTTAGTGCATTCACAATGCTCTGCAACCATCATCTCTATCTAGTTCTGACTTTTTCATCAACCTTAAGGGAAATCTCGGCAGTGTCAGTCACCACGTCCCTCCCCCAGTGCCTGGCAACCACCAATCTGCTTTCTGTCTCTGTAGATGTGCCCCTTCTGAATATTTTATATCAATGGAATTGTACAATATACAGCCTTTTGTGTCTGGCTTCTCAGCATAATGTTTTCTAAGGCTCATCAGTGTTGTAGCGTGTATCAGAACTTCATTCCTTTATGTGTTTCAATAATATTCCATTGTATGGATATGCCGCATTTTATTTATCCATTCATCACTCAGTACATTCTCCAGTGGAATTATCGAAGGCACTCACTTCTCTCTTTTGGCTAAAGGGTGAAGTTTTACTCAAATCCATTTGTAGAAACCACGCTAGAGTTAGAGTTAAAAAATTAACACAAGATAGTGGCGTGTGGTTTGTGGAACTGTGGGCTGGAAGTCAGGAGACCTGGACTTTGTTTCTGAGTTTGCTGTGTGACCTTGAGAATCTCCTTTCCCCTCTCTGGGCCTCAGTCTTCCCACCTGTAAAATGGAACTGGGTCAAGATGATTTTCTGATTACTTTCCGCTCCAACGTCCTGTGATTTTAGTTGTCTCTTGAGTTTCCAACAGGGTACAAATACCTGGAGGGAAGCTCTTATTAGGGATATCAGAAGGCTGTTTTGTCATATTCCTGATTCACATATCAGGTCTAAGGGTGACATAGGCAAAGGGGAGTCAGTGTTTCCATTTGTAAAATCAAGAGGGAAGTGTGGACCCAGGCTTCAGCTTTATTCATCTGTGAATTACACACTCACTGCAATGGAGCCGGCATTTCTGCAGCTCCTCCTGATCAGTGCACTGGTGGGACTGCGATTACTCACCCTTGGTTTTAAAACCTCAACATCCATGCATAGGACCCTCTGCCAACAGCCTGGTCACCTGCACTCCAGGTAAAGGTTCTATTGAATTCCAATGTGATATCTGCAAGCGCCCAGCATCTGGATTTTCTCATTGGTAGCTCCTCATTGAGACATATTTTGACAAATTAAGGATGTCTGTGTTTATTTCTGTTAAAATGGTGCCCTGTTTGCTATTGGTGAGCAGGATCTAATTAGAAATTAATAAACATGCTAGCATGGCAGCCTCACCGCTGTCAGCAGTGATTTTAAGAGCTACATGGTCAACAGCAGTGGAGGGAAGAGCTTGGCATTCTGGGAAATCCACTGTACTTGCTCTCTGAGTTCAGCGATCAGGCCTAGGGGAGGGAGACTTCTACCAGCTGGGTCTCAGAGGAAGGGTCTACTGGCCAGAAGTCATCTGTGGGCAAACAGGTCACCATGGGGAAACCACACGTCCCCTGGGTGCTCTGAGGCTCATAGCAGTGGCGCTGGGCAAATTACAGAAGGTAGCATCAGATTGCACGGCAGACTCCATGAGGGCAAGATCCACCTTGTACTGTTTATTTTGCTTATGCTGTCTATCCAGCACTAGCGCAGGGCTTCACCCATGGTGGGTGCTTAATGAATATTTGTAACTTGCTCTAAAGCCATGATGCTGGCATGTAGCAATTGTGGGATTTGAATTTAGGCAACCTTAGACTAAAAGATCTGTGCTTCCTACCTGACACAATCTTCCTTGTTCTGCACGTACCACATGGTGCTGTCATTGTCAGGCCATTTGTCCATCTCTTTTCCTGGGCCATGGGTTGCTTAAGTGAAGGAGAAGTGTTTTCTTTCACCTTCATATTTCTGATCCCCAACACTGGGTCAGACCTACAGTAGGTGCTCAATAAATGCTTGTCACACTGAGTTGGATGGGATCTCAGTGAGTCACAGGAAATCTTTCTGCAGCAGGACAGACTAGAGTTTTAGACTGAGACCTGGTACTCTTGCATATCTCAGCACCCAGCCCTGAGCCTGGTATGTATCAGAGCTTAATATTTGGGGTTAAACTGAAATGTATGTATCCAACCCCATTCAACCCCAAAAGAATGGCCACTTTGCATTCAAGCACAATGTTGTCATTCAAGTTACATTTCCTGAGGGCCAGTTATAATTAGGAGATGTTCCCATCATCTGCATTTTAAAAATAAGTGAATGGAAGCTCACAGGGGTTGACTTAGATTGGGTTCCCAGGTAACAGATTCTGAGATGGAAATTTGTATGCGGAATGTTTATTGGGGAGTGCACTTGGAAGGTGTATCTGGAGAAAAGGAGGCAAGGAAGGAAAGAAAGGAAGAAAAGGAGAGAGGGAGGGAGGGAGGGAAGGAGAGAAAGAGAGAAGGAAGGAAGGATTGGGCAGAGGGTTGATCCACCACGCAGTTGCTACTGAGATCTTAGTGGATCCTACAGAGGGCTCTGGAGTAGGAATAGAACTTCAGAGTCATCTCAGCTTGAGATATGAGGGCTGAGCCCTTGTGCATTCATCTTAGTCCCTGGGAAGAGATATGACCTTGGGTGGTGCAATTCCTCACCACCAAGGGCATCACAGTGAGGGATGCAGCTGTAAGCCATCAGGAGTCAAAATTCTTGACAGCTGAGGATGGTAGGGTGGATATGCCAGCCTTGAAGAGGGTATGTCCACAGGTGGATCACTATAGTAACTAGAGGAATAGTGGCTCCCTGTGTCCCTCAGCTTCTAAGTGACGGACCCGAGAATTAACCCTGGTTTCTGAAACCTGGGTATTTGTTTACTACATCAATGGACTCACGTTACAGTAATCATACAAGGCACCCCTGCCCCTATTACACAAAAGATCATAAACCACTGATTTGGGAGATTGGAGGAGAAGATAATGGCTGACAGGTACCTGGTCTGGGCAATGACCATTGTCAACTAAAGGACAAAGGCAAGACAATGCTGAACTATGATCAGAACGAGTGGGAGGATTGCCATTTCATGGGCGGGACTAGAACTCAGACTTCCAAGACTCTTGCTCTGCTATGTCACACCTTCTGGGAAGGGGAGGACAACTAATAATTATTTTAAATCCACCATGTGCCAGGCTCCTTGTGATAAGGGCTGCCTTCTTCTCCTTCTCTTGCTCCTACTCTCTCTCCTCCTCTTTCTCTTTTTTTTTCTTTTCTTTTCACCCTCTAATGTTATTAAAGAGGTCGTATGAACAGGTGGTAGATGAGCACATTAGGGCTGAAGGTGTGTGTGTGTGCTCATGACCAAGTTGGACAAACCTTGAGATAAAGTATGTACAGTGCTCAGTTCTGTGTCTGACATATCCTAAGCACTTGATACATGATGGCTATTTAATATGCTGTCGCAGAAAGGCAGAGGGTAGGAGAAGCCCACAACTATCTGTATGGATGGGTCACTTTTAACTCTGACACTGGACAGGTGCAGAAGTCCTCAGAATTTATTAGGTTAAACCAGCATTTCTTAAAATGAGACTCCTGGGTAAACTTGAGACTCTTTTAGGAGATACCTGAGTGAAAAACTATTTTTATTATAATGCTAAGATATCATTTGTTCTGTCTCTCATTCTCCTATGAGTATACAACAGAGTTTTCCAACAAATGCTATTAATTGCTATGTGCCAATTACTTTCTAGAGGCTATGTGACATGGAAAGATGTCATCGCTTTGACATTTAATGGAAGATGAGCTTGTATATCTTGTATAGTTTCATGTTTTAAATATTTCTTAATTTTAATTTCTAATATGGTAAATATCTAGAGCTATACCCCACCTACACAAATGCTTTGAGGAGTGCTTAACAATTCTTAAGAGGATAAAAGGGTCCTGAGACCAGAAAGTTAAACCATATGAAGTCGATGATATTTGACAATGTTTAACTTATAAAGATGGCAGCTTCATATCAGCCTGATATTTACACAAGGTTGTTTAAAAACTCACACATGCCTTTTCCTTGGCTAGAGCAGTCTCTCTTCTCCTCCTGAGTAAGCTCCTTCTTGTGTTTCAGAGTTCATCACAACCTTTGCCTCCTCCAGGAAGTGGTCTCTGAGCCCTCTGGCCATGTGCCTCTCCTTAGATGCACTTATTGTGGTTGAAAGTTTACATTTGTCTATCTGGTACTTCCACTAATGATGTCTGACTCCCACCCACACTACGAGCTTCCTGTGTACCAGGACCATAAGTGGTTTTGTTCACCAGTGGACCCTCAGACCCATAGAGCAAGTCTTAACAGAGGGCATTGTTTGTTAATCCATCCATCCATCCATCCATCCATCCATCCATCCATCCATCCATCTATCCATCCATCCATCCATCAGTCCATCTGTCCATCTATCCACTAATCCATCTGTCCATCCATCCATCCATCCATCCACCATCCATCCATCCATCCATTCATCTATCCATCTATCAATCCATCCATCCATCCATCCGTCCATCCATCCATCCATCCATCTATCCATCCATCCATCTAGGCCCTAATTTATCTATCCATTCATCCATCTATTCATCCATCCATCCATCCATTCATCCACCCATCCATTCATCTATCCATTCAGTCATCTAACATTTATTAACATAAGCTGAGTGTCCAGCTCTGGCTTGGCAGTTTACCTAACTTCCTATATAATCTTGAGATATCAAAGAGAAATTACTCCGAACATTTGGCAAAAACAGCAAGATACATTTTATTCAAGCTACTGCAATAGAGGAGAGTAACTTAAGCACAGAACTGAGCTAAACTCTGACTCTAGTAAGGGCATCTGGGGATTTATGGGCAGCCAGCCAATGGGCAGGATGAGAGAATAAGTGGATGGAAAATTACTAAGAGGAACTTGATTAGACATAAGAGTGGAGAGATTCTTGTTAAACTTGCTTAGCAGGATTTTTTATTTTTTTTTCTAAACCTGAGTTTTGCAGGCCAAGGATGGCAGGTCAAGGAAAAGGCCTAGTTGGGAAGAGGTCTCGGAAAAGACTGACTAATGTTTGGTAAAGGTGGGAGTCCTCGTCAGGGGGAGGTTCAATTTTCTAGATAAATAAACTGAGGCTCAGAGATGATCTCAGACTGAAAAGTGGTAGAGCAGGTTCAAACTAGATCTGAAAGATCTAGTTTTGTACTCCTTCCACAGTCCTTGCTGCACCTCTGCAGAGGGAAGAAATCCTAGAAGACTTCTGAGAAGTGGTGACTTTTCAGCTAGACACTAACTCACAAAGTGTGATCCAGTGTCTTCAGTGGGGCCTCTTCTCAGCCTCACTGTCATCTATGTACTCCATTGGTATTCTTTAGGTAGGATGCTAGAAGCTGAGGTTACAGAGAAATATTAGACAAACAGGAGCAAAGAAATCAATAAACAAGTAAACACAACTGTAACAGTGAGATACCACAGTGTGGTATGAAAAAGGAAGGATGATAACAGGTTGCTATGAAAAAAGAAAAAAAAAACCAGGTTGGAGGGAACATCTATTCTAGAAATTCTCAAGTAAGTGATTTCTCTATCAGAGTCTCTTGGGAAAAGTCCTGCTTCGGGGAATATTTTTAAGAGAGGATTGAAGGCACAATTTCTTTATCAAAAGTGAGCTGTCACGTTCTCTGATTAGATATTGGTGCATCTCTTTTGGCTGTAGCGTTGACAATCATCACTACCAAATTCTATTATTTCTATGTGCTAAGAATCTGAATGTATTTATTCCTTGAATCCTGACGGTCACCCTATAAGGCAGGTACAACTATTGGTTCCACTGCACAGATGCAGAAACTGAGACTCAGAGCTGCATTGAAGCCCAGATCTGAGGCCAGAATCCATGCTCTTGTCCACTACATTATCTATGGAAGTCCAAGCGCTTCCTTCTTTCCCAGCTGGAGGAGGTGGTTGGTGACGGCCCCAGAGGATGCACGTTTGTGTGTGTGCGTTGGGGTTGGGGAGGGAGTCATGGCAGCTCCAAGACTCTAAACACTCATGATCCTTGGGAAAGGGAAGCTGAGTTGCATGGTGGTCACAATCAGACACATTTGAGTCAGCAGACATGGGTATTCTCCCTCCTCTGCCTGTCCTAGCTAATGTGACCATGATGACTTCTTCACCTGGCACATCAGTTTCCTTCTATGTTAAATGGGATTAATACTTCTTCATGAAAGTTAAATGAAGCAGCACAAGCCCAGGATCAAGGATGCACCCCATTCTTTCTCTCCCTTCCTTCTTCCCCAACAGTGCTGCAGTAAGGTTATCGGGGCACTTCTAATTTGTGTTTCTTAAGTGTGGAATATTTGGCTCCAAAGCCAAAGTCAGCTTCCAATTTGGCCTCTTCCTTACCCCCAAGAGAGGCTGTTTGACTACATGCCAATGCTTTGTTGATTTAAGAATGCAGTGTGCCTGTCACCTTTAAAGCACTACACATTCTGAAAAGTTCCTCCAAGTCTAGGAGCCATTAATCATTCTCTGTAATTAAATAACACAGCAACCTGTAATTAGGGCATTGATTTGTTGGTTTAATTGTGTACTCTTGGGCTCCCCTCTAGCCTGTGAGCTCCATGAGGGCAAGAATTATGTCCATTTTTTATTCACAGCTGGGTCCCTAGTGCCTTCCCCAGTGCCTGGTACTCAGAAGGCTCTCAATAAATGTTGGCTGAATAAAGAAATGGGTGGATATAGGGGCTCATGGTTAAGTGTCTCCCAGGTATTATATTAAGTTCAAGAGAGAGGTTGGCAGTTAGCAAGGAAAATCAGTCATAATAATTATTCTTTATATTTGGGCTGTGCTTCATAGTTTAGATAACACTCAATACCAATGTGTGCTGATGATGAAAATGATGATGGTGATGGAGATAATGGTGATGTTTGATGATGGCGATGGTGATGATGGTGATGATAATGATGGTAATGATGACAATGGTGTTGGTGATAATAGCAATGATGACAATCATAGTGATGATGGTGATGATAGTAATGATGATGGTGGTGATAATGGTGATGATAATAGGATGATAATGGTTAGAATAATGATGATGATGATGGTGTTAATAATGGTGATGACAATGAAGGTGATGGTGATGATGATGATGGTGATGATGACAATAATGGTGATGATGGTGATGATGACAATGATGATGATGATGATAGTGATGATGATGATGGTGAGGATGATGCTGGGAATGATGGTGATGATGATGCTGGCCGATGATGACAATGGGGGTGATGATAATGATGATACCATTTCTTGAATTTTGTTATATACCAGGTATTTTATATGCATTATCATCACATAATTATCACAATAACTCTATGTTTATTATTTCCATTTTAGTTACAAAGAAACAAGACTCAAAGTGTTTGCTCAAAGCAATCCAACAGATAAGGGGCACAGTTGAGACCCGAACTCACACCTGTCTAACATTGCTCCCAACCATGAAACTCTAATGCCTTTCTTTGACCATGATCTCAATTAATCCTATCAAGCATATAGTAAGACAGTCACCACTGTCACATTTTTGCAGATGAGGAAGAGCTTCAGAGAGAGAAAAGACCTGGCCAAGGTCACACAGATCAAGAGGGCCAGGGTGATGACTAGAATCCTATTGTTCTCATTTCCAACGTGGAGCCTTTCCTGCTACAGGACAAAACTCAGGAGATTTGGGGGATCTGAAAACAGAAGATAACACAGAGTCAAGATACTTGGATCCTAATTCTGGCATTGCCTCTTACTAGCCATATGAACTTGGGCATATCATTGAAACTCAATTTTCTCATCCATAAAATGGGAGCCATTTTAAGAGGATGAGATTTTACTGAGATCATAAGTATGGAAATAATTTCTAAAACAAAGAGCTCTATGCTTTTGATATTGTCCATTCCAATGCCTTGATAAGTCAATATATCCATGCCTTTGACAGTCCAGTGACATTTTTGAGTAGTCAGTTTCTCTGCTAAAATTAATCACCTCTAAAATACTTCTGGCTCTGACATTCTGCAGCACCCAAGTAGTAACGTAAAATACTTTATTCAAAAAATGGAAAAGAGACACGATGTCCAAATGCTGGACTTCAGTGTTGGTAATACTGATAAGAAAAGGCCTGTTACTCACTATGTTCTAGTCACCTGTCTCATCTTCCCATCCAGAAAACATTTCATTTTCAGTCTCATCACAGGGCCTTTGCTCTGGATGTTTTCTTGCCTGGAACAAGCTCCCCATGTGATTTAGTAGGATGTCAGTTCAGACATCATCTCGACAGAGAAGCCTTCTTACCCATCGCTATCTAAAGAAGTGCTACCCACTCCATCCCCCATCATCACTCTTTCCCAACCCATTGTTCTATTGTATTTTCAGCATTCACCAAACCAGCTGGAATTACCTAGTCAGTATATTCTATTCTCTTCCTTGTCTCTAGTGTGAAAACATGTGTCTCACAAAAGTGGGACTGGTATCCCCAATGCCTGAATAAGTGACCAGCAAAAAAATAAGCATTTAATAAATATTAGTGTAATAAAGTACGGAATAAATGAATTTTATCCCATGTTACTTGGGCATGCCTGTGCTGTGGATAGATTCTGACTCCCTCAGTCTCAGAGAGGAGATGCCACATCCCATTTCCAGTCTCCTGAGTCATCGAGTGTCATGCCTGATAAATGGCTGTCATTGTGGGAAGGCACCAGATCTTATTTCTCAGCTGGAGCTGACACCAGTACTTCCTGCCAAATGTGGGTAAGGGAAGCTGAGTCCACACCCGGAAGGGCCAGGAGGAGATGGGCACTCCAGTCCATGCTGTTTGAAAAAAAAAAAAAAGTCCAGTTTTCTTGTTTCTATCCGCTTGTGAAATCTGATGTCACCCCTTTGTAAGGATGTCTGAGAAAGTGCAAAATGAGATTTCCTGGATCCAGGAATGCAATAGTTTGTGCAATTATAACCCAACACATCACAGAAGTCAGATTGGCGCTCGATGCTTGCATAATTCATCACTCATTTTCTTGTCATGGCTTAAGACCTTTCATATCTGGTAGACAAAAAAAAATTAAGTTTACATTGCTCGATTAAAAATTCAGAAGTTTAAGGGCAGGAAAAAAGGAGAATGTGAGTTGTATCGTCATTAAATAGACAGACATAAATAAAGAACTGGAAGAGGAAACATGGAAAAGGGGGCAAGGGAGAGACAATGGAAAAAAGTAAACCTCGATGGTAACTTGTCATTCTCAGATTAAGAATGTCAGAAGATACTTCATTAATTCCTTCTACCTAATGGTCAACATTCAGGGACTGGCAGGATGAGAAGTGAGAAGCTTTGGGGCCCAGAGGATTTTCTAATCCTTCCTCCCTCTCTCCTTCCCTCCTTCCCCTTGTCTCTCCTCTTTCTCCCTCCCTTCCTTTTTTCCAAAATTTTATTTAAGCCCCTATTCTTTACGAGCCATACTGCAAAGCCCTAGGGATGTAAAGTGAGTGAATCAGAATCCTATATTGATAAGGGGCCTGCAGGTTATTTGGAGAAAACACAATTCCAGCCCAGAGTGATTAGTTATGATATAGGGGAAGCAGAGAGGTTGTGGGAGCCCAAAAGAGATGGCTGATCCAGCCAGGGAATGACCAGGGAAGTTTCTAAGAGAAAACAATGCTTGAATTGGTTTGGTTCCTTTTTTTTTTTTTTTTTTTTTTTTGAGATGGAGTTTTGCTCTGTAGCCCAGGCTGGAGTGCAGTGGCGCCATCTCGGCTCATTGCAAGCTCCGCCTCTTGGGTTCACGCCATTCTCCTGGCTCAGCCTCACGAGTAGCTGGAACTACAGGCACATGCCACCATGCCCGGGTAATTTTTTGTATTTTTAGTAGAGACGGGGTTTCACTGTGTTAGCCAGGATTGTCTTGATCTCCTGACTTCATGATCCACCCGCCTTGGCCTCCCAAAGTGCTGGGATTACAAGCGTGAGCCACTGCGCCTGGCCCTTGATTTGGTTCTTAAAGAAGGCATAAGTATTAGCTAGGTGATGGATAGGGGATAGGGTGAGGGATGGCATTCTTTGTAGGAGTGAACAACATGTGCAGAGGCCCAAAGACAGGATAAAATATGATGTGTTTTTGTGGAGGGTGAAGATTGGGTTGGGTGGAGATGGGGTTAGAGTGAGGCAGGGCTCAGGTCATTAAGAATGGTTCCTTGAAGGCAGGGACTATGTCTTTTCTATTCTTTGGCCAGTGAGAACCCGTTCCCTGGCATATGATCTGGCACAAAACAGGACTCAACGAGTATTTGTTGACTGACTTTATTATTTCAGAAGTCACAGGGAGCTATTGAAGAATCTTGAGGACAGAAGCAACATAATCATGTCTGAACACGTGAAAGATCCTTCTGGATGGACAATGGGTGAAAATGACTTGGAGGAGGAAGAGAGGAGCTGGCCAGGGCCGTAGGCTTGGAGACTGTAGTCAAGACTATTAATGGTCACCAACTGTTTAATCTCTTCTTCCTTTTGGTAATAGAAGCCCCTGAAGCACAGGGCACAGAACTGCCTAGCTAGAGACTGCATTTCCCAGCCTCCCTTGCAACGAAGTATGGCCATGTGACTAGGTTTTAGCCAATGAAATGTGAATGGATGTGATAGGTGTGTGTTTAACTTTCACACTTCCTCCTTAAAAGGGAGCTACTTGTCCCATTTCCCTCTTTTTTTCCTGTCTTGGATATAGTCAGAATGATGGGGAACAGTTTCAACCATGAAGATAAGGATCATTCTAGGGCAGGGATTGGCAAACTTTGCTTGTGAACCTATACCTCCCGGCCATTTGTTTTTATAAATAAAGTTTGATTGAAACACAGCCACATGCATTTATTTACCTATTGTCCGTGGCTGCTTTTTGCTACAGAGGCAGAGTTGAATGATTGTGACAGAAATGTTTATGGCTCTCTAAGTCTCAAATATTGACTATTTGAACCCACTGTGGTGGCTCATGCTTATCATCCCAGCACTTTGGGAGGTTAAGGTGGTGGCTCGCTTGAATCTAGGAGTTTGAGACCAGCCTGGGCAACATAGCAAAACTTTGTCTGTATGAAAAATCAACCAGGCATTGTGGCATGCACCTATAGTCCCAGCTACTCAGGAGGCTGAGGTCGGAGGATCACCTGAGCCTGGGAGGCTGAGGCTGCAGTGAGCCATGATGATGCCACTGCACTCCAGCCTGGGTGACAGAGTGAGACCCTGTCTCAAAAAATAAAATATTGACTATTTGATGCTTTACAGAGAGTTTGTCAATCCTGTTTTAGGGGATGGCAGAGCTACAAGGTGGTAGAAACGTGGGTCCCGGGGTGACTTTGTGGAGCAGAGACACCTACATACTTTAGCAACCCATTTACATCAAGAGTGATAAATGAGGGGAAATAAACTTCTCTAGTTTTAGATGTCGATGTTCGGTTCTCTGTTGTGGAGGCACCTCAGTTCTATAACAGAACTCAGTGAATACTTATTGAGTCCATTGAATTGGGGCAGATGGAAGATGGAGTGATCTGAACTAGGGCAGAGGTGATGAGGAGGAGAGAAGTGAGTAGAGTCCAGGGACACTGGGGAGCTCAGTGGGCAAATCTGGTGTCTGTCTGGAGGAAGAAGTGATGGAAGAACCAGAAATGACTCCCAGGCTAGTGAGGTGACTGCAGGGGATGGGGGAGCAGGTTGGGAAAACTCAACTCAGTTTTGTGTATATGATGGTTGAGGTATTTGTGGGTCCCAATGGGTCTGGGAGGCACTTGGCTTTCAGGGGAGGATTTGGAGAAGTGACATAGTGTGTATCAGTGGGATAGAGACCACCGCTTGGTAAGGTGATGTTAGCACCAGACTTTGAGTTAAAGAAAAGGCTTTAACTATCACTCAGCCATTTCCCCATGGTATCACTAAAATGACTGAGGCTTAGAAATGATAACAAGCTCTTCCAAAGTCACACAGAGGAGTGTTGGCAAAGCCCAGGCATCCTGACTCTGGGTCTCGTACTGACTCCCCTCCTTCTCAGACATCCACATGCCAGGTCCGCTGCCAAGCATAGGGTTATAGTGGAAAGCCAAACACACATGGTCACTACCAAGTGAACGATGGCACACCAACTGTAAGTGGCACCTGATTTCAAAGATGTTGAGACTTGCCAGGTGTACATCTTAGGAAAATGAGCTATGGTGATTAAGAACAGCTACTGTTTCCTGAGCATATCTCACCATGGGCTGAGAGAAGTGCTTTTTACATATAATCATAGTCTGTTCTCACAGCACAGAGGTAGATGTTACTACTAGCCTCACTTTGCAGATGAGAAAAAGTTAGGTTCAGAGACACCATCTCTAGTCAAAGGTCACACAGCAAGAAAATTGCCAGAGTTGCTCATTCATGAATTCACAAATCCATTCAACAAATACTTATTGAGAACCTACTAAGTGACAGGTGCCATTCTAGCACCTAGATTTATAGCAAGAAAGAAAATTGATCAAGTTACTGCTCTCCTGGGGTTTGGTTTCTAGTAGTTGGGGGAGGAAAGAGAAAGAAAGAAAGAAAGAAAGAAAGAAAGAAAGAAAGGAAGGAAGGAAGGAAGGAAGGAAGGAGAATCAGATGACTTCAAGTTCTGAAAAGAAGAACAACAAAAGAAACATAAAAGAGGTTGAGAAATAAAGTGGTGGTGCTATTTCACAGAAGATGGCCATGAAGACTCCTAATAAAGTGATTTTGGCTGTGTGCAGTGGCTCAGGCCTGTAATCGCAGCACTTTGGGAGGCCAAGGTGGGAGGATCACTTGAGGTCAGGAGTTCGAGACCACCTGGCCAGATGGTGAAATCTCATTCCTACTTAAAAAAAAAAATACAACAACAACAAAAAAATTAGCTGGGCATGGTGGCATATGCCTGCAATCCCAGCTACTTGGGAAGCTGAAGCAGGAGAATCGCTTGAACCCAGGAGGCAGAGGTTGCAGTGAGCTGAGATCACACCACTGCACTCCAGCCTGGGTGACAGAGCAAGACTCTGTCTCAAAAAATTAAATAAATAAATAAAAAATAAACATAAAAAATTAATAAACTGACTTTGAGCAGAAACCTGGATAAAGTGAGGATGGGGTAAGCCACATATACACAAGAGAAGATGCTTCAGCAATGGGAACAGCAAGTACAAAGTTCTTGGGGTAGGACTGAAACTCAGGTCTAACTGCGATTAACACCTTTTCCCCCACTCTCCTGGACTTGTATTCAATTCAGCATGCACTTTCCTGAGAACGTGGCAGCCTGGATCAGAGGCTGGATAAGATGATGAATTCTATCAGACCCAATTCCTGCCCTCAGTGTTTTTCACAAAGTGGCAGGAGAGATGCACACATCCAGTCAGGACCCCAGGCAGATACAGAATAGGTGAAATAAAATAGGAATGGGAGCTTGTCTGGACAAGGAAGAACTTGCCTTGGAGTTCAGGGCAAGTGGATTTTTCTTTAAAGCTCCTCTTAGTATACAAATACACCAAACAAATGCATGGCTTGATACATTTCACAAGATGAATGCCCCCAGCATCCTCATCATGAAACAGAGTATGGCAGGCTCCCCAGAAATTCCTTAAGACTCCTTCCAGGAACTCCCAGGTAACCCCTAACCCGACTCCTAGCACTACAGATGATTTTTTTCCTGCCTTTTATGTCTGGCTTCTCTTGCTTAAGACTATGTTTGTGAGATCCATCCAGGTTTTGTGTAGCTGTACCTCATGCATTCTCATTACTATGTAGCACCCCAATGTGTGGATACACCATAATTTATTTGCCCATTCTGCTGTTGCTGGAGAATTCAGTTGTTTCCGTTTTTGGTCATGGTGGGTTGTGCTGCCATGACATTCTAGTGCATGTCTTTGGAGGAACATATGTACACATTTCTGTTGGATATGACCTAAGAGTAAGCTTTCTGGGTCATGGGCTGTGCATATGCTGAGCTTTAGTAGACACTGCCAAGCAATTTTCCAAAATGGTTCTACCAATTAACACTCCCACCAGAAGGGTATGAGCATTTGAGCAGTGTATCCTCAATAACATTTGGTATTTTCTGTCATTTTCATTTTTACTTCATTTTTATTCTTTTGGGGGTGAGATGGTATTACATTGTAGTTTTAATTTGCATTGCCTCGATTACTAATGCAGCTGAACATGTTTTCATGTTTACTGGCCACTTGATAATTTTGTTTTGGTGCAGTACCTGTTCAAGTCTTTTGCCTATTTTTATTCTTTTGTGTGCTCTACCTTTTTCTTGTTGGTTAGTAGGTGATTATACATTCTGGATACAAGTCCTTGGTTGAAGATCTTATTGCAAATATCCTCTCCGCTCTGTGGGTTTCTCTCTCATTCTCTTAATGAAGACATTTGATGGACAGATATTCTCACTTTTAATATAGCACATTTTATCTCTTTTTTCTTACAGCAGAATGGAATTTTCTCAAGGATGTTTAAATGCGGAAAGCAGCCTTTTCCAGTGGAGGGAGGGGTGGGGAGGTGGGAAAGTCAGGGTCTTGGAGGACACAGGTGTGACCTGACTCTCAGAGACGTGTAAAAATCTGCGGGGGGCGGTGGGGAAGGCTGCAGAAGTTTTGGGGGACCAATCATGGAGGCTTCCTTAAAGCCATGCTGTGAAGTTGGACTTCCTTCCTGAAATCCACAGAGGGCTGAAGTTTTGAGCAGGGGTTGTCAAGACCACAGCTGGGGTTAGGAATATTCATCCCACAGTGAATGCCTGATAGAGTAAAGTGGAGTTGGGGAGGGTCCAGCCTGGAAAGACTTGGGGCGGCCTTATAGAAAGGGCTTGGCATTCTTTGTTCCCCACAGGAGGATAGCTGGGGGGTGGAGGTGGGGACACATTTATGGATGATGTATCCTGAAAGATAATGTCACAGCCCTCTCTGGCCCTGACTTAGTTTTTCTGCTGTTATGTAAAAGCTCAGAGAACAAGCAGATGCATCAGAGGGTCACAGGTCCATCCTTCATCCATCAGCCCTCAGAGCTTTGGAGGAGATGGGGCAAGCTTGCCTGTCTTATGTCTGGGAAGAGTTCTCTAAGGTGGAAGACAGGGTGAAGGCCTGGGAAGAATTGGGGGGCATGGGCAGGAGACCTGGATTATAAGCTTGGTTCTACTTCAGTCCATTGGCATATGACCTTGGGGAAGTTTCTTCCCCTCTCTGGGCCTGAGTTCCCTTATCCACAAAGAGGGTTGTTAGACTCACATGAATACATGGACGTGAAATGGTCTGTGGCTAAAACTTCACAAATGTAATGAATTACTGTGTCTTCCCCTTCCTCTCTCTGCCCCCAACCCAGGAACCCGGGGACCAGAGAACTTTGCATTTATCCTGCTAATGATTATGCCAGCACTGGTCTGTCTACAGGGCCCGTATTACCAGACCTAACCCAGAATTGAAGGTATTTGTCACCTAGGCTTCCTTATTTGACTGAGTTATGAGGAGTTCCCACTGATACCAACCTCCTCTCCCTGAAATCTAAGCATCTTACAACCCAGATAGGGGCATGGAAATTATATATTTTCATTTGTAATGTATTCTCAGTTTCTCTAAAAATATTTAAGGTGACTGGCAAAGTAATAATAACTATATCTTAGGTCAGACACTATGCTGGTCATTCTGGTAGGAGACATGCTTGGAGTTGTGCACAGACAGGATGCCGCCAGCAGAGGCACGTGGTGGGAATAGTGCGGGAGCTCCAAGTTCCTGTGGTGGGGAGTTGCATGGATCAACCTGGTGAGGCTATCACACCCAGTCAACCCAACAGTGATCTAGGTGTTGCTCTAAAGGCATTTTGTAGATATGGTTAATATCTACCATCAGTTGACTTTAGATAAGGAGATGATCCTAAATAATCCAGCCCTATTCAATCAGTTAAAAGGCCTGAAGAATGGAACTGAGGTTTCTCTGAGGAAGAAGAAATTCTGCCTGAAAACTGCAGCATCAGTTCCTCCCTAAGCACTTCCAGCCTGCTGTTCTGTCCTGCAGATTTCGGATTTGTTAGCCTCACAATTTTGTGAGCAGATACCTTAAAATAAGTCTCTTATTGTATCTCTCTATCTCTATTTCTCTCTATCTACCTCTATCTCTACCTCTATTTCCATTTCTATCTCTATCATCTTCATCTCCATCTCTATCCCTATCATCTCCAATTCATCTCCATCTCTATCTCCGTCTCCATCTCTATCATCTCCATCTCTATCTCTATAATCTCCATCTCTATCATCTCTATTATCTCCATCTCTATCATCTCCATCTCCATATCTATCTCCATCTCTATCTCTATTATCTCCATCTTTATCTCCATCTCTATTTCCATTGGTATCTTCATCTCTTTCTCTATGTGTGCATCTGCATCTCTGTCTACATATCCCGTTGGTCCTGTTTCTCTGGAGACCCTCCCTGCCAGGCACAGAGCCCTAAGAAAGTACTTAAAGCCAATGTCAGTGGGAGCAGTGGATGAAGAGGACCAGCTCTCTGGCCTCAGCATCTTCTGTTTTCTCTCCCTTACTCTGCTCTAGCCACAAAGACCTTCTTTCTAGTCCTTAAACATGTCAATCACATTCTAGCTGCCAGACCTTGGCACTGACTGTTCCTTCCACTCAGAGAGCTCTTCCCCACAGCCTGAGCATCTACTTTATCTAGGTATATGTAGATGCCACCTTGTAGAGAGGCCTTCCCTGACGGCTCTAATCGAAAATATCTACTGCCATCATCCTCTTTTTACTCAGATACTTTTCTTCCCAGTGTTTACCACTGTTGGCTATTTCATATCTTTCTTTTAATTGTCTGCTTTGCCCACTGGAATAGGAGCTCCATGAGAGCAGAGACATCATTTATTCTTTCCTATGTCCTAGTTCTTATCACAGTGCCTGGCACAGAGTGGCACTCAAAGGGTCCAAAATTGTGGTAGATTTTGAATGCTGGGCTAAGTAACTATAAGGAGTTGAAACCAGCTTCACCAACTGATCTCCTTCTGACAGCTGCGGACTCCCGGAGGGACGCCATGGAGGGAACTTGCAAAGAGAAGCCAGCACGAAACAGCTTGGAGGTACTTGACAATTTTTCCTTATCTCCAATCCACGTTGCCTGGCCAAGTTGTTCATGAAGGAGGCCTTATGATGCATCTCAAAAAAGCTACCCCAGCCTCTCAATCACTCAGCACATTTTGGAAGGAAAAACAGATATCAAAAACGAAAGAGCACAGCGGTAACATACGATATCAGATCCGTCATTCTTTATAGCAACATGGACGATGGCGTTTGGGAAACAGCAGTTGCGCCCAAAAGATAGGCAGTTTTGACATGTCTTGCTGGAGAAGGATCACCCACCTCATCCCTGTACCCCCACCCTCCCAACCCGATCACAGGAAATGACAGAATTACAAACAAATCAATCAGGCAGATAGCAGAAGCTGCGGATATTTGCGGGTGGGTGGTAACAAGATGAAGTTCCAGGGAACCAGGTGTCAGCATATTCTCACTCTAGGCAAGGGAGTGGCTGCCCACAAGGTGAGACTTGGTGGGCTCTGGGAGGACTCACTTGCCTCCAATAGCTCTTTCAATGATCTGTCCAGGGTGCTGAATTGGCACCACTCAGGGTTAATTAGTGTTGGCAAGGAGTCGTAACAGGTGATGGTTATCAGCCATTGGCTCCTTTGTGAGAGTGAGTTTATTGTGAGCTAACAAAGCTGGAGTAGGGAGTAGATATCTAGAAATTACAATCATAAGCTTACAAGGGCCAGTTGATAACATAAGCAAGTTGTAAGGCAATAGGGAGTGGTGGGGATTGTGGTTAACTTGAGAGTACAGGCTTCTCCTAAAAAGGGAAGCCACCACCCAGTTTCAGCTGTTTGAGGCCAGATGGAATGTGAGACTGGTGATTTTAATAATAATTTATAGGAGGAGCTATACGCCTCTTTTATGTGAGATCTCTTGGTTTTAAGTACTGGTACCTAATTTTAATATGTTCTAGGCTAACTCCTTATCTTAAGGTGAGGATATCCAGGCCCAGAGAGTGGAAGAGACTTGCTCAAAGCAGCTCAGAAAGTTGGCTTCAGGGTAGGTACTGGAATTCCATTGCCTGACTCCCAGTTTAGTGCTCTTTCCTCTTTACTCCAGCGTGCTTTCTTCTTTAACAGGAGAAGTCTTTGCTCTCTGACCCCTAAACTTAGAAAATATGAGAGAAGGGAAGAAACGGGGTGCGGAGATGTCTGAGCAAACCATATCTAAATTGTACAAGAAGAGCACAAGATAGCCACAATTATTTCATCACACTCTAGCTCAGCTAAAGCTCTAGGCTGAGAGGTTAGAGGCTGGAGAATGAGGATATTAGGATTGATAGAGCAGTAGGCTTTGCAAAGATATGTGCCCCTCCTGGACCATATGCAGAGTTCTGAGACATCCCCTTGGGAGCACCTCTGAGCTCAGAGCCAGATGCTCTCCCTTTGCCTTTTATCCTAACCAAGTTTCACAAGAACAGATCCTATTGAACCCCAGTAGCAGCAGACTCCCTTTGTAGGAGTTCTCCGGGCAAGAAAAATCAGGCAGACCATAGGGAATAATCAGTCAGGATGTATCTGTTCTGGCCACCTGCCCTACCTCAATCCCAACCTCCATCTCCTGCCTGGTTTGGGGCCCCTGAGCCCTCATCCCCAAAAGCTGGAGGAATCTTTCTTCCTCGGCAATGCTGGGGACAGAGTCTGCATTAGACAAATCAACAAGGCCATCTCAGAAGAGACCAAATAGGAAATAAGAGGCCCCATTGCCTAATGGGACTTATCAATTATGATCTAGGGCCATATTTCTTTGAGGGGTGATTGTTTCACGGAGTCTGACATCTCATATAGCTTTAAATTACTCACAACCGGGATGGCTTACAAGATAGCAGTAAAATCAGGAGAGGATTGGGCAATGTAATTATAGTATGGAAATGATGTTGATCACTCAAGCAGGGAGCAGACCTTGAATCGAAAACCCTGCTCTGTCTCCCCACCCCCTGCCTTCCACAGCTCCTGCTGGAGCTTTAGTCACCACATCCAGGGAACCTGGAGGTAACCTCGTTCCTACTTGGAAGCTGGAAGGTGGCCAGGTCCCTATGTAGGGTATAATGAGGTGGGGGGCTGGTGTGGACCAAGGGATCAGGACCAAGGGCAGATCCATGGGACCTGGTGTCAGGTTAACGGGAAAATCTGAGTCAGCAGGGCTAACCCATTACCCTAGTTTACGAAGGTAACAATTTCCCAAACAGTTAATATGTGCGAAGAACTATATTAGGGTCTGAAATTATATACATATCCTTCCTTCCTCCCTCCCTCCCTCCCTTTCTTTCTTCCTTTCTCCCACCCACCCTTTCTTTCATCCATTCATCTATCCATTATCCGTCCATTCTTAAATATTTCATTTCATTTTTAATTCCCCTCCTCCTTCCTTCATCCTGCTCATCCTTCCTTTCTTTCATCCATTCATCCATTCATGTATCCATCATCCACCCATTTGTTATGAAAGTATTAAATCCATCCTTTCCTTCTTCCTCCCTCTCTCCCTTCCTTACTCCCTTCCTTTTATCTACTCATTTACTGAGTACCACCTCCATGCCAGAAAATATGTAAGGCTTTCATGGATACAGAGATGGATTATTTTAACTATTTAGTGAGCATATACTACGTGCAAACATTGTGCTAGCATCCAGATAAGGAAAAACTCACTCTTCATATTATTCCTCAAATACTTATGGATAATTGACAAGTTTGCAGGACTACTCACTGCTCATCAAATCAATTTCCTCTTTTTCCTGAGCACACAGTTAAGCTACATCTCCAGGCTTTCCCTGCAGTGAGGTCTGGCCATGTGACTGAATTCTAACCAAAGAAACATGAGCAGAAGTGATGTGGGCTAGTCCCTGGCTTAGCCACAAAATTGTCCCACTCTTTCTCCAACCTGCCAGCTGGGCTTCCGCACCCAGTGTGACTCTAGAAGGCCACTTGTTGAAACTTGCCGGATCATCAGGAGCCTGGGTTCTTGAATGAACAAATGGAACAGAGCTTCTCTCCCACTCGTGATCCTCTGCTGCCCTGAACCTGCATTGCATCATCAGGTAAATAAGATAAACCTGTGCTTCTTGGGCTGGAGGGACATGGGGTTTGTCAGTTGCAGCAGTTAGCTAGACTCTATACCCGGCACCGGGGGTGTAAACATTCATGCAAACCTTTCCTTGGCACCTACTCTAGTCCAGCAAGCATACTGAGTGCCTGGAATGTGGAGCACAGCTCATTCATTCAAACACTTATTGTTCTAGGCTCTGGGGCTATAGAGATAGATAAATAACAATTAGTTGGTCATTTTCGCAAACATTCATTAGGTAATTAGCGTGTCCTAGTCTTGGAGCTAAACACTGGGGGCACGAAGAACAATTTATTCAAACATGGATTAAGTTTCCTACTGCATGCTGGACACTAGGTTAAGCACTAGGGAATCGAAGATAGATAAGACTGCTGTTCGCAAGGCGTTCACCATTTGGTGGAAGAGCCACATCGCATCCTGGTGGTGTAAGTACAGAAAGTGTTCAAATAGAACTTTGTGTGAGGTTGTGTGGTAAACCAGGAAATGATCTCTGCTTGGAGTGAGAGGGAAGGGATGGGAGCAGGGAAGATTTCAATAAGTGGTGGTTTTATATCTGGGCTTTGAAGGATGAATATAAGTTTCCTGGGCAGAGAATAGGGGGAAGGGAAATCCAGGCAGAGGACATGTGCTAAGGAGGTGTGTCCTGGGATCAATAGAGAGTTCTGTGTGACTGGAGCTCAGGGACAGGTGGCAAGGACGGAAGCAGGTGAACAGGGCGGCAGCCTGACTCAAGGCAGAGGCTCTTCTCTTTCTCCCTGCAGGGTTTGTGTGATTGGAGCTTGCACGGGTCAGAGGCTAAGACTGATTCCGTCTCTGACTGAGGTGGGAGTAGACATTCTGTCTTATGCCTCTCCCACTTCCATGGACGGGGGCTCTTTTGTTTCTCCTTTTTAAACAATACCTTTCACGGGAGCGCGAGCTTGTGATGTTATCCCACTAATATTATCTCCATTTTATGAATGAGCAAACTGATGATCAGACAGGTAAATTACTCACTCAAATCACACAGCTGTCTGATCCCAGGGTTGGCACTTAAATCTCCAAGTGAGATCATATTCATGATGTGCCTGTGGCCCTTGCAGAGCAGGAAACAAGTTTCCAGCCCCAACAATGATGCAGAGGTTCTGAAAATCTCTGGGGGTGATTGACTATATTTGGCAGAGGCCAACAAGCTTGCCCTCCCAAACACTAATCAGAACTGGCTCCACATGGAGCTCGTGTGTGTGTGGGTGTGTGTGAGTGTATGTGTGTGTGTGTGTATGTGTGTGCAGTTAGGGGTATAAGGGTGGGGGAGTCCTAGCTGAGCCAGGACCAGCCCGAGCTGTGCCGGGAAGGAATAAATCTCTCTCTGAGCCAACATTAATATAAGCTTGGCAGGTTCTGGGCAGGCCCCTGGTTGATTATGCCAATGGACGCTGGGGAGGGGAAGATTAAGCTGCCGGAGGGTGGTGTGAATGCACATCACACAGGGTAATGCCTTGAAAATATATAGCATCTAAGCCGGCAGACAGCTGAAGGCAGGGTAAAGGAGGATGGTGGGAGGTGGGGGATGGCATCTGTTTGCAATTATGATGACCAGAACCCACTGAACAAGGCTGAGGAATAAGATACCTAGGGTACCTACTTTAAGTGAGCTGCAGGAGAGCCAGTTCTAAATTCATCACATGTTTATTGGGCACCTACTCAGTGCCAGGCACTAGGGGTACAGGAGTGAATAGCCAGACACAGCCCTGCCTTCATGGAACTCATAGACCTAAGTAAGCCATCAGGCCAATTGGATATAGGTAACTGCAAAATGTGCATTAAGGAAGAGAGCAGGGAACAGTGCGGTCCCGTAGTGGCTTAGGTGGAGATCAGGGAGGTCTACCTGGAGGAGGTGACATTTGAAAGGAGAGCTGGCCAGGTGCAATGACTCATGCCTGTAATCCCAGCACTTTGGGAGGCCGAGGCGGGTGGATCACTTACCCCAGCACATCTGTGAGGGAATTTGACAAAGGTCTTGAGGCTCAGCCCAGAATTTGAGAGTCATGGACAGCCATGCCCCAGAGAAAGAGCATGATGACCTGCATAGGAGTCTGGCTTGGAGATAGCTAATGGGAAAGATCTGACAAGGCCAAGGGTCTATGGAGAGCCAGAGACCTCAAGACAGCATAGCAGAGTAGGTCACAGAGTAGCTTCTTATCCCAGAGCTTTGGAGGCTAAGAAGCTGCCTTGAGCACTCATCAGCTGGAAATCCAAAAAGAAAATAACAAAAACCAAAATAAAATTTGAGAATCTTTCCTTTGGAAACATCTTCTCACCTCAAGTTTGGAACGAGTGGTCTAATCTATTTGTCATATATTAGTATGATCATATTCAGCCAATATAATGGTAATGATGGTAATAATGGATACCAGTAACAATAATTCATTCATCTGGTGAACAAATGAGAACTTACTATGGGACCAACACTAAACTAAGAACTGGGAATAGAGTGGCAGAGACTGGGATGAAGTCTGCTTTCATGGAGCCTGCTGTTTTGTCTAGGGTAGTATTAACTACCCTTAGTTGAGAGTCTGCTAGGCACCATCTGAACAAGATGTGCCATGTCCCCATTTCCTTCCTTAACCTTCCAGCCACCCACTGGAGAAGGCACTCAGAGCCTATATTGTTGGTCCCTGTTCAAATCTTCTTTGACTGATCGGTGTACCCAGCCCTGAGCTACTATGGGTGTTGGTTGCTGACTCCTCCAGCTACTTTCCAAGATTGGTTCTAGGACTACCTTGCTCAGAAATGCCTGAGGAGTTAGGCACACTCAGGGATGATCTGTAGTCAGTGACTACTATAGGGGCTCCCCTGTCTTCCTGGAGGGCAACAGTTTGGTGTCATTCATGGTCCACAGCTCCCAGGAATCAGGCAGAAGTGAGGACTGAATTGAAACCACTACTTTGCCAAGCTTCTTCCCCCTTCTCTGTTCAGTTCCCCTCATCTTTACAAACTTTTCTCCTGAGAGCTCTCCCAAAAGAAATCTCTTGCATAAAAGTCATCAGAGCCTCAGGGACAGGACTAGGGTGAGGCAGAAGAGGCGCTCAGGGCACAAAATGTAAGGAGGTTTCCACTTTCAGGGGTTGACTTTGCACTTGTATGTGCCAGGGAGTGAGGGTTGCTTTAAATTTTGTACCCTGGGCACCTCTCCTGCCATCTAAATAAGATGCGCCATACACACCCTCTTCTCATGTCCTCACTCTGGCCCCAGTTCCAGACTTAGCTTCTCCTGAGGAAACACAACTCAAGACAGTATCTTCTATTGCACCTAATCCATAGTTGGAGACATGAAATTGGACAGACTCAGGAATTTATCCAGGATCCCACAGCTTGGAAGTGGTGGACCTCAGATCATTTGAAGTCAAATCTGATCATATTGTCTTCAGGGAAATATGTTTGCTTATCTTGGGAGCAGAGACTCAAAGATGAGTTAAAATGAGAAAAGAAATCCCAGACTTTGAAAGACACCTCCAGTTTCATCTGGTGCAGCCAATGCCTCGAGGCACCTACAGCAGTTGCTATGGCCATTTTAAGGATGAGAAAACTGAGAACCAGTGGTTAAAAGTCAACACTGAAACCACAGTAAAGGCTTAACTCACCTTTTCAAAGCTACCTGGGTGAGGAGGGACAGAATCAGGACTTGAATGCTCATGTCTCTGGCTTTGACACTTTGAGGTGGTCTTGAAGGTTGAGAGGGATCTGGGAGCAGCCGGTGGTGGGTGGTAGAAGTAGATGGTGCCACCCAAATGGTTGGCATGATCCAAGAAAGGCAAACCTCTGCTATGGATCTGACCTGAGTTTCAGAGGAATGGGGTTGCCCTCCATATCTGTAAGCCTGGGGTGTGTATCAGTGTCTGTTGGCATGGGATTTATTCTCTCCCTGTAATCCATGCGTGGCCTCATAACTGCCTCTGCTAAGTACTGACACAATCAAGTCTCAAGGAAAAACAGCTTTCCTTTGCTCACCTCATATTTATCTTATTATGATCTGTCCCAGCAAATAGAGCAGCTGATTGTGCACTTATAGTGACGGCTTAAGATGTCCCCTCCTCTTCTAGTTCAGTTTCTAAGTGGAATTGCCTGTTAAACCTGCCATCTTGGAATTGCTAAAATGGAAATACAAGAAGAAAGGAATTAACCTGTGGAATAGAGAATCAGTAGGCTGGAGAGGGAACACATGGGTGTGTGATCTTTGGCCAGTCATGGCTCAGTCTGGACTATAGTTTCTTCCTCTGTAAATTGGTGGGAGGGAGGCTGTGTCCAACCCTATTTTCTCTCTCCATCCTTCTAGATGACCCCACCTCCCCAAACTCTATGCTCTTCTGGATGTGCAAGAGCACTGGTGATGCACGCAAGCCTAGGAGGGGTGGATTCCAGAATATGAGTTTCTGGGGGCTCGGAAAGGAAACAGATATTTATCATGCATCATTATGCACCCTGCTATCTGCAGATACTTCAGTGTTACTGCAGGGGATTCTCTGAATTTCTCTGCTTTTGACCTCCCATTCTCCCCTGCCCCTAGCTCAATCCCCCAGTGATCCAGTCCCCTGCACTCTGGAAGCTGTTTCAATGGAAACTTCTTATCCAGATCTAAATGACTTTTAAGCCACCATTGCATAGTTCTGTGCCAAACCCATACAAAGGGGAGCTCCAAAATTACTTAACTTTTCAGAGTCCTGGTTCCGAATCTCTTATTCCATACCATTCCCTACCCTGCACTGGACTTTCTTCTGCTTCCCCCAAGTTTCTTACTCCATCATTCCTCCCCTTGATGGCTTGATGTTTCCTGCAACATGATTCTGGATAGATTCTCAAGAAAGAGGATGTGCTGCTGTATATGAAGATCTGTGTGTCCCGAATGCTTTCAGCTAGTCCAAAGACCAGGAACCATATCCCTAGGTTTTACCTCTTCCCTGTATCCCTGGCGTCTATAAAATAAACATTTAACTCCTCAGCAATACAGCAGCTAGCCTCGATGAGTCCTTCCCATCTCCATGCCATTGTCCAGGCTGTTCTCCCTAATTCTCTCTAATTAACAGTTAATTAGAGCTTATTCTGTGTTTTTATGACAAGCGGATGCAATAAGCAATTTCGAGAGCTGTGGATTCCAGAAGAGGGAGGACTGGATAAGATTGTCACTCCCTTCTTGTATTTTGCTATAATCCACATGGAGAATCTAAGGCTTGCTGAGTAATGTTCCGGGAGCTAGTTGTCTTCTCTGAGCCTCAGCGTTGCCCATCTGTTCAAATGGGTGGGCTGGTAGACTCAGAGCCAGTGGTTCTCTGAGATGAAGCCTTCTATGCTGTCTGCTGGTCTTTCCTGAGTCTCACGGGGCAGAAGGGTTTTGAGAGCATTCATCAGTTAATGTATCACTTGTTCATTAAAGATTCTTTCTAGACATTCCACTTTTCCAGGCATCCAATCCCCATTCCCAACCGTGCTGACAAATTGCTGCTTGAAGTTCCTGGTCCCAGAGGCCTTCTTAAAATGTTCAGGAATGCAGGCATGCAAGGTAAGGAGGGGAGTGTGGGGGCATGCTGGCTGGAGGCCAGCAGCCGCAGCCGCGGGAGGAAGGGACAGAGGGGTGGGGTGCAGGCACCCCGAGATTGCTCAGACAGCAAGGCGGTCAGCGGCATCCTGACTTTGAAAGCAGTCCAAAACAAGGCCTGTGTCTTAGTCTCCAGTGATGTCACAGCTAATCATTAGCCTGGTAATTACATTGAAAGCCTTCTGCGATCTTATCCTCAGCAGGGTCATTAATGCAAGGCAACCACACCAGTAAATGTCTCATTAGTCTTATTTTAGACTTATGTATTTTTCAGGACTACAGAATTTTAATAGTCTGCTTTCCCCTCAGCTCCCCCTCCTGCGACATTAATATCTATTCCTCATGCCAGACTCTCCCAACACAGCCCCCTCCCTGTTTTCCCTGCCTAAATCCCCCAAGAGGAAAGCCCAGCATGGAAGGGAGGCTGGAGTGGGGGTCGGTAGCGGCGAGTCTTTGGCTTCCTCGCTAGCCCCAGCTCTGTTTCTGGCCCCAGTCTCTTTCCTGTAATGACAACCTTGTCCTGTGTATTCTATGTCTTCCTCAGGAAGCCTCATTCTTTATTTTAACCCTCTTTAAACCTTTTTTCTTATTATTAAAGAAATGCATACTCATTACAAAGACAGGAAGAAAAAAATTACTGTTAATCTCAGACTCCAGGAAGAATGATTCCCCGACCACCTCTTGCTCCCCACTCCAGCTGTGTTGGCTTTTCCTCTGTCCCTGGAGTGGGCTGGTCCTCTCCCCTTTCAGAGCCTTTGAACATTGCTGTGCCTTCTTCTGCCCAGAGCACTTTCTTCTCTACTCTGCCCCTAGCTGACTCCTGCTCATTCTTCAGGGTGCAACTCAAACATCACTTCCTCCTAGGAGCCCTTCCTGCCTGCATTCCCATTCAAGTTTAGAATTGTGCCTCTGTCATTTGATGCCATAGTCCCTGCGACACATCACACAGGTGACAATCACCATCAACCATCTATATGTGACATTGGTTGGCTGCAGTCTGCCTGAGTAGGCAGCATACTTCAGGTGGGCAGAGACTACCACTGTGTGGTTCATCAACTATAGAGTCCCGTTTGTCACCTCATGGGCAGCAGATACAAGGAAGCACTCAATAAATACTTGTTGAATGAATGGATGAATGAGTGGATGGGCTGAAGAGAAAGTGGATGAAAGGCTGGATGGCTAGATGGCTAGACTGACTGATGAATGGATGAATGAATGAATGAATGAATGAATGAATGAATGGAGAGATGGATGGATAAGTGGGTGAATGAATAGATGAATAGATGGTTGTGTGAATAGGTGGTTGGATGGATGAATAAATGGGTGGATGGATGGATAGATAAATGGGTAGTTGGGTGGATAGACAGATGAATGGGTGGATGTTTGGATGAATGAATGGGTGAGTGGATGAATAGATAGATGAGCATATGGGTGAATGGGTGGATGATTGGCTGGCTGGCTGGATGAATGAATAGCTGGATGGATGAAGGGGTGGATGAATGGGTGAGTGGATGGGTGGATGGGTGAATGGTTAGATGAATGAATGGATGGATAGCTGAACTTATTCAGACTATCCTTCTTCAGTCTGTCCTTGACAATTTTAGATATCAATAAAATAATACAATGTGTAATTTTGTATCTGACATTTTCATTCTACATTTTTCTATATATTAACAACTATTAGCACTTTTGATGACTGTGTAGTATTCCATTAGGTGGACACTCCCTAATTCACTCGATCAGTTTCCTTCTGGTGTGCATTTGAGATGATATTTCACGAAGGTGAAGGCATTGGGCTCTAGCCCTAAGCACCAGGGTTCAGAAACTGCCATACCAGCATCTCAGCAGCATGACCACTTGATTACACACAGGCTGTGTAATCTCTCTGTGTCTCAGTTTCCTCATCTGTAAAACAATGGTGATAACTTCTGGAGTTCTTAGAAAGATGAAATCAATTCAAGTAAAATATGGTGAACAGTTCTTGGTACCTAGTAAACACTAATTACTGTTTTCAGTTGTCACTCATACGTGATTCGGTGAGGGCTATCCAGGTGGATGGAGCCTTAACTTTATCTCTGACTGTTTTGTCAGGACAGTCAGAGTGTTGCTAGAATCCTAAACCTTAGAATGCTCAGGATAGGAGCCAAAACATCTCCTTTTCCACTAATGGGCTCATAGTTTACAGGGAGCATTCTGCAAAGCATGTTGGTCAGCAACCTGTACTATCATTTCTTTTTCACATTTCCAGTCTTGTCCTCAGATCTTTCCTCTGAACAGTGTGGCAGGAAGAGCCAGGGCTTTGGAGTAAGGGAGTCCCGGAGAATTTTGGAAAGTAACTTCCAGTTTTTGAGCCTTAGTGTTATCCATAAGCAGTAGCAAACATGCCCAGATTGCAGGGGTGCTGAGAGAATCGATGGGCAAATGTATGTCTGGTGTTTGGCCTGTGCCAGTGCCCTGACCTCTTATTCCTCAGCGGTCACCATCCTGAGACATGTGCTGAGTGGCTCCTGTGTACCTGGTCACATGTCAGGGGCTTGCCACGCTGTATCACAGTAAACAAGCAAAGAAAGGAAGAAATAAAGGCAGGTAGAGAAATGGGTAGATTTTGATTATGGAAACTTAAAGATGCAAAGCAGACCTTTTCCTCTTCTTTGCAAGCTTTGGTTCTGAAACGTTCCAATAACATCACCCTTGCAGTCCTCATTTATTTAGCATCAAGAATTGCATGGTAGGTGAGAACGATTCCATGAGATAACTGTTAACACACAGTGAGTAAGCTATTTTTCTTCCTTTACTGTAAAAAGAGACAGGCCCCAAAGAAGCCAAAAGTCACAGAATCAGAATGTTATCACTGGAGAGGAGCTTGGAGATGAGGTCTTCTTACTTTTGGAGCCAGACAGACCCTCTGCCCTGAGCCACGCTTCCATCATCTATGCTTACTGAACTCAGAAATGAGGCAACTATCACGTGTCCCCCACCTCACCTTACTCCCAAATCTTTTTTCTCATTGCTATGGAGCCTGAAGGCCCTCCTACCCAGACTATCACGCCAGGTCACAAAGATGTGTCATGGAGTTTGGGGACCTTTTCATTGGTGTACATGCACCACAGGGCATAATCCATGAGGATCTTTTTTTGCTACTGGTTACCCAGAGACTGGCATGTTGCCTGGCCTGGACACATGTAGGGGCCTCATAATTATCTGTCGAATGAATGAGTGAATACATTTTTACCTGGAGAAGGAGCTGCAAGCCTAGAGAAGCCAGCTGCCAAGCCTCCTTCCCCGGCTCCTTCCCCGGAGCCTGTGATATTTAATTAATATGAGCCAAGCAGAGCCCACTTTATGGTGCTGGCCCAGGGGCCACCCATAATTGAGAAATGATAGGAGGCACCTGTGACTTGACCTTGGCTAATGATCGATGGACCCATATGGAGACCAGGAGCCAAGGATTCACGGGCTGGAGCATCCATCCAGAGAGCACAGGTGGAAGAAAGGGAAAAGAGATGTTTGCAGCCCTGGCCTGTGATCGCAGAGAGTGGGACAACTCCTGGGAAATTCTGATGATAGCCTTTCCCAGGGGGAACACGCAGAGGTGTTGAGGGCTTGCCAGAAGCCAGGCTGTGGCTGTGCACTTTACAAGGAGGCTTAGAATGACAGTAGGTGCTAGAGTTCTTTATGGGGACTTAGTACATATCTGTTTATTGAATGAATACATGAAAGAATCAAGGGATGCTTTGTAGGGAAGCAGAATAGAAATAACATCTCACCAGGTGAAGGGGAGAGAGGCTTAGACTAGTGCAGCCCTCTCTGCTCCTGCCTTTTGGCTCTGGTGATGTTTTGGGGGTGAAGAGGAGCTCTGTGTTGTCGACTCCAGTCTGGGGTCTGCTCCTCTGCTCCCCTGGCTCCAGCATCTGAATCCTCAAAGATGCAGCCCCCTTATTTCCCTCCCAAGGGAAGAGGGCTCTATCTGGGGGAGCTGCTGCCATCATTTCCATCTCCAGAGGAGCAGAATCTTCAGGGCCTTAGGTATCCCCCACCTGTGCCGAGCAATGTTCTGGCACAGAGAGGAACTCCAGAGGTCCTTTCACACCCTCTGGAGGAGACATCACACTCACCGAAGGTATAAAAGACAGAAATAGAATTCAGATAACAAGGCTCTGGTGGGTGGTGGTAGGGCCTTCAGCAGGGAAGGCGTTTGGCTCCAGCCACAAGGTCGCAGAAGCGTGGACCTCCTATGACCAAGAGGTGAATGCAAAATGACAAGACTGCAGAAAACAGTACTTTAGAGTTCATAGGGCATTTTTCAAATCCAGCATGGAGAGGAGAAAAAGGCAATTAATGTTTCTATGAATGGAGGCACCAATGGCTGCTTGGAGAGCAGAAGCTGCCAGCCGAGGGCTCAGGGCTGAGCAGTATCAGCCCTGAGCACGGAGATTCAAACCACGGTTCCAGGCCAATGCTCTGCTCTCTTCCCCCAACAGCTCTCCACCCTTTCTGAGCCCTCAGGAGAGAGAGAGAGAGAGAGAGAGAGAGAGCGAAGAGAGCACACATCTCACCCTCTCTCTCTTTTTAATTTTGGTAAAATACACATCACATAAAATCTGCAATTTTAGCCATTTTAAGTATACATTTCAGTGACATTAAATGCATTGTTATGTAGCCATCACCACCATCCATCTCCAGAACTCTCTACATCTTGCAAAACTGAAACTCTGTACCTAAAAATAAATAACCCCATTCCCTCCTCCCTACCTTCCAGTTTCTGGCAACCACCATTCTACTTTGTCTCTGTGAATTTGACTCCCTTAGGTACCTCATATAAGTGGAATCATATGGTATTTGTCTTTTTGTGACTGGCTTATTTCACTTAATGTCTTCAAGGTTCATCTGTGTTGTGACTGTATTTCAGAATTGTCTTCCTTTTTATTGCTGAACAATATTCCACATATATGGGTTCCATGGATATATCACATTTTGCTCATTCATTCATCTGTTGATGGACAGGGGATATTTCCATGTTTTGGCTATTGTGAATATATTGCTATGAACATTGGAGTTCAAATATCTCTTTGAGATACTGCTTTCCATTCTTTAGGGTATATAACCGGATGCAGAATTTCTGGATGACAAGATAATTCTATGTTTAACTTTTTGAAAATCTGCCAGACTGTTTTCCACAGCAGCTGCACCATTTTACATTCCCACAAACAGTGCAGAGTTCCAGTTTCTCCACATCCTCGCCAACCCTTGTTATTTCCTTTCCTTTTTTTTTTTTTTTTAATAGTAGCCATTCTAATGGGTAGCTGGTGGTATCTCACTGTGGTTTTGATTTGCATTTACCTAATGTCTAGAGGATGTTGAGCATTTTTTCATGTGCTTGTTGGCCATTTGTAAATCTCCTTTCCATGTGATGCAGAGAAAAGAGCCCGTCTTTTAAGAGTCCAAAAAATCCCCTGCTAGCCTAGTCACGGCTCAACCTTTAACTTCTTCACTGTGTGACTTTGCAAAAATAGCTTCACCTCTCTGGGCTCCAGTTTCATCATTGATGAAATAAAGAAAATTATGCATGTCCATGGGGGCCAACATGAGGACTTGAGGAGGGTTTAAGATTCTAGTTCCTAGCTCATATGCAACCCTTAATGAATGCTAATTCATTTACCTCCATAGTTCATCTGCTTTTGAAGTTGGGATGCTGGTGATTGACTAGGGTTGCAGTATCTCTGTGAACTGGCCTCAGTGACCAGCCAGAGGCACAAACAGACGTTCAAGGAAAGGGTGATTCTGACCTGTGTCTTTGCTTTTTTAAAGAGTGGGCTTTGCATCATATCCAGTTTGGCCACTCCAGTGCTGTGCCTGTGCCTCACCACCCAGAATTTGTGGTTCTTTGAGGGCTGGAGTCATGCCCTGTTCCTTTCTCTATTACTCCATAATGGCTAGCATTGTAGGTAAAGAAAGGTTATCTAATTGTTCAGCAAACTAATTCTCCATTCCATCTAGACCTATAGCAAGGCCACATTTCCAGCCTCTCTTGCTGCGGGTTGGGGCTGTCTTACTGCATTCTGGCCATGGTCATTATGAGAAGGGTCAGTGCTGAGGGGACTGCCATACCCACTCTGGTCATAAGGACTTACAGCTGAGGCCCATCCTGTTCCACTGCCTGGGTTGTGCCTCTGACTCCCTGAGCAGTTCTACCTCCCACCAGAAGCAGCTTCTGATTGTAGTCACACTGTCTCCAAACCACCCTGACCAGGCAAAGGTCTGCAGCCCAGTGGGTTCAAAACCCAGGTCTACTACCGCCTCAGTGTGTGAACTTGAACATGAGCACTCACTGAGCCTGCTTCTTCCCTTGTAAAATGCGTGTGATTAAAATCCCCACTTTGTTGGGTTGCTGTGAAGTTGAAAAAAGATTATGCCTAACATGCTGACAATGATGACATTTCCTGGGGAACCCAGTTAGTTTCCAGAAGGTCAGCATCTGTAAACTAATCTTGTTGAATCACTGTGGAATATCAAATGCTCCCTGTCACATCAGGGGCAGCCTTGGGAGAACAGGGATCAGTGAACTGCAGTCCATGAGCCAAATCTGGCCCACTGCCTGTTTTTGTCAATAAAGTTTTATTGGAACACAGTCATACTCATTTGTTAATACATGACTGTTCATCAAGGTAGGGCTGCTTTTGCAATACGATGGCAAAGGTGAGTAGTTGCAACAGAAACCTTGTGGCCCTCAAAGCCTAAAATGTTTCTAATCTGGCTCTCTACAGTGAGATTTTGCTGATCCTTGGTGTAGAACAATCTGAGCGCTGGCACTTATAAGACCAGAGTTCGAAACTCGCCTTTGCCCTCCTTGGCTGTGTGGTGTTGACACATATTGTGTAAAACCATCATTCCTCATTTGCCAAACTGAAGTGATAAATTTACACCATAGGATCGTGGGGATGATGAGATAAGATGCTTGTGCAAAATGCTTCTCACTGTGTCTGCATGCAACAAGAACTCAAGGAACCCTTAGGCTTTAGCTGCTGTGTGTCACAATCCCTGGTATCCGGTGAGTGCTGAATATGTTCCTGTTGCCTCATGCAGGTATCTTCCCCATCATCTCTGCCTAGGCAGAGGTTGGGGACCTCATCTCTGCTACAGAGGAGTTAGTTGCTGGTCCATGGTGGGCACTCAGTAACAGCAATTAATGAGGCCACTCAGCCCTTCGAGGCTCAAAGCAAATCCACGAATTCAAAAGCTGCCCTTGGCCAGGGCATGGTGGCTCATGCCTATAATCCCAGCATTCTGGGAGGCGGAGGCAGGTGAATAGCTTGAGCCCAGGAATTTGACAGCAGTCTAGGCAACATGGCAAGACACTGTTTCTACAGAAAATGCAAAAATTAGCTGAACATGGTGGTGCACACCTACAGTCCCAGCTACTCGGGAGGCTGAGGTGAGAGGATCACTTGAGTCCAGAAGGCAGAGTTGCAGTGAGCCAAAACTGCACCACTGCACAAGTCTTGGCGGCAGAGTGAGACTGTGTCTCAAAAAAAAAAAAAAAAGCTGCCCTTAACACTGGGGTGGGGGCACTTTTCTGTCCTGATGCCCTGTACCCTATGCTCAACTCCCATCACACTTCCTGTAAGTGATGGAAAGAAGTCAGTCAGAGGAAAAAGACAGATCGAGTCCCTCCATGGCCCTGGCATTTCCCTGCAGATCTCTGGATTTCCATATATTTGAAAACCTAATATAAACAACAGAGAAGAAATTTGCATTTCGGGCAGCAAGGAATGAAAAATTGAGGCGGTATAATGTATTGCCGAGCCAGAAAGAGGGATGACCGTGGTGAGACCAACCTCTTACGACAGGCCCAATAGGCCGGTGGCAAACTCATTTCCTGGCAGAATATAGGGTTCATCTGTTGGAACATTTAACAGGCATCAAAGAAAGATCGCTTCCACCTCTCGCCGTCGCCCGAGATGCCACGCTCCTGCCTCTCTTTTTTGCCATTTTATTAAACCCCTTTATGCGGTTTTAATACAATATGTATGATCCACATGGAGACAAATAAATTCTTATGTACTTTTCAGGATTCAGAGAGTTCTAATGGTTATGTATGCTTTATTTATATTTTCTGAGCGACATTAAAAGGACGATGTGTAAAAATATGCAACCCAAACTGATGGTGATTTATGGTTACTCATGGTGTGATGGCAAAATGGAAAGTTATGAAGTTAATTTCCAAATGTGTGGCGGTGGGGAAGGGGACACTGTGGCCTGCAGTAGTGGCAAAGGTCTTAGTTCTGGCAAAGGTTGGATTTGGTGGGAAGTTTGTTATTGGGATGATCATGGATCTAAGGCCTTTTATGGAAGCAGGGTAGAGCCAGTGGGAATATTATGGGTGTTTCCTTTGATGCTGGAGATGGGGAAGGGCTGCCCAGAGAGGTTAAGTCGGTTTTCTAAAGTCACACAGCAAGGGAGTGGCAGAGTTAGGATAAGAAGTCCTTCTGTTGTTCCTCCTTGGGGTGTCACAAAGCTGCTTAAGAATCTGCCACAGGTTTCATAATTCCTCTGGTGGCCTCCAAGTGGTAGGAAAACAGCCGCAACTCCAAAATGGGCAGACAAGGGCAATCCACAGAAGTCCCTCCTTGACCTTCTTCTAGCATATGCCATACCAGGGCAGAGTAGGACCAACATGTGCGGAAACACTGGAGCTGAGATCTATGTGAGTGGCTCTGGGAATCCACTCATGGGAGCACTGGGGATCTGGAAGCTGGCAGTGCCACCCACTTCATGGCCCAGACAGGCATGAATTTACCTATGGCCGGGGATGTTGGTTTACTGGGAACCTGAAGGGTGAAGGGATTCAGAACTCATACTGAAACAAGTTCTCCCCTTTCCTGCTGGACTCCCCCACACTCTGCCCTTCAAGTCTAATGTCCATTCAGTTCTTGATTTTGGAGTCAGGGATTCTGCAGAACAAGTGTTTAGAGCCCAGGCTGCCCGGGGTTCAAATCCCAGCCTTACTGCTTAGGAGAGCTAGCTGCTTAACTTCTCCAGGGGCCTCATTTCCTCACCTGTGTAGAGGGATGATGACTCTTACTCTGGAGAAGTGTTGGGAGCTGGGGATAGTCCAACGCACAGAAGGAGCTTAGCAAAGCATTCCCAGTCCAAATAAATGCTGGCTTTCATTACTACTGTTATGTTCCACCTGTTTCTGGACCTCACTTTTCCCATCTGCACAATAAGGGAACTTAAATAGTTGATCTGAAACTCCCTGGGCTGTGTCCTGGACTTTAACAGGGCAATCCCAAAATCTGGCAGCTCCAACGTTCACTAATGCTTGTCGGATATTTACAAGAGTTCCCTTCTACTTTTTGGCTCGATGTATCAAAAGCTGTAAAAAAATTCATTTCCTTTGATTCAGCAGCTTTTACTTCTGGAAGCTTTTACCTTAGCAGATTAATCATGGGCATATGCAAAGCATTGACTACAAGCATTTCTGTTGTGTTGTTTAAAATAGAGAAAATTGGAAGTGACCCAAATGGGAACAATGGGGAACAGGTTAAATACACTACGATGTAGCAATAGAACATCTGGGGGGCTAACTGGGCACTTACTGTATGCCCAGCCTAGGGTGAACACTTAACACTTTTGCATTGCATTTAATCCCACAATCACATTGATAGGTTGTGATTAGTTTGGCCACAAGGGAGCCAAACTCAGAGAAGGAAAGCATCCACCCCAGCCCACACAGCTGGCAAGTGGCAGAGCTTGGAGCCAACCTGAATTTCTGACTCCAAACCTGGCCTCTCTCACCACACCACATTCCTCAGGTTGATGTCAGGAAAGTGGCCCCGAGGAGAAAGGGCTCCTTGATGACTGGCACACATGGAGTCACCTGTGAGTTATAGGCTTTGGGACCATGAGAACACAGCAGTGTACTTAAACTTCTATGAAGCCACCATGTGTGACTTGATGCCAATTTTATCATTGTGTGTTTATGAATTTACCCTGGACCAGTTTGCTATGGTTTTTATCTGTGGGAAATATTTACCTTTTGTTTACTCCAATGTCAGTTTTTAGGTTCCAAGATTATGTGACTCAACATCAGGTTTATGTTCCTACTCTTCATCCATCCCTCTAAATGTCTGTGGATGCTCATCTAACCACCAACTCACTCCTTCACTCATCTATCCATTACCCATCCCTCAGTCCAACCATCCATCCATCCATCTATCCATCCAACCATCCATCCATCCATCCATCCATCCATCCATCCATCCATCCATCCATCCATTTGCCCATCTACCTGCACATTCATCCATCCTTTTATTCACTCATCTACTAACCCATCCATCTACACAATCACCCATCAACCCATTCACCAATTTACCTGTCTGTCCATCCATCCATCCATCCATCTATCCATCCATCCATATATTCCTCCATCCACCCATCTATCCCTCCATCCATCCATCCACCCATCTTTCTATTTATTCATCTATTTGATTGGTTGGCTGCTTCATTTTTCGTTTATTCATTTATTCATTAAATCATCAAATATTTATTGAATAACTCCTAGGTACTAGGCACTGTGCTAGTACGCATCAGGGTTACAGAAATGAACAAGCCAAACACAGCCTCTGCCTTGAAGGATCTTGCAGACCAGTAGGGCTGCTGAATGAGCAAGCAAACCATTGTAATCATTTGCCAGTCAATAAAGATTTAGGTTATTCTGCTTTATTTTTCTCCATAGCATTTATCACACACTGCCAGTACACTGTATTTTACTGTTTATTTTTTGTCATCCCACATGATAGCTCCATGAAGTCAGGAATTTTATTCTGTGATTACTGTATCTTCCACTCTAGATGAGTATCTGCTCAACACACAATTCATTAACGACAAGATGAGTATATGGAGTAGACTGAACCTGATGTGATCTTGGCCTTGCCAAGCTCATCGTGTCATGGGAATTCAGACAATGATCAAGTTATTAGAAAAATGATGTCACTTTGGAGGAGAGGAACAGTGCAATAAAAGTCCCCAGTAGAGATTTTGAGTCAGTTTGAAAGTTTCAGGAAGGGGTCAGAGTTTCCCAGGTGAAGGGGTTGGGGTAGGGCGCACGTACGGGGAACAGCATAGATAAGGGCTTTGAGATGCAAAAGAGCCTTTAAAATAATCAGATTCTGCCCATGTACATAAGCACTTTCCAGTTGGTAAAACATTTTTCTTCTCTATGGTCCTTTTATATGCAAAGCACATTTATGTGGCAAGACAACTGTTTTCTCTCTCTCATATTTCTGGATAGAGAAACTGAGGCCCCAGAAAAAAGTCCCATGGCAAAGTGAAGCCTCATGCCTTGACTGCAGGGCTGGAAGGCCATGTGGCCCTGCCACTCATCATGGTGATCACTGGGCTGGAACATAGAATATGGTTACTTTACCTTCATATTGGGTGAGATAACTATCGAATGTATTGTAGATTTGTGAGTGACCTCTGCTTCCTGGTGAGGTGGTGTCTCTGGTGAACACTGACTCTGGGGCCAAGCGGATGGGGTTCACATCCCAGCTCTACCCACTCCTTTCTTTCTCCTCAGATACAATTAACTAAAAAGTGGAATGAACTCACGCCTGTGATCCCGGCACTTTGGGAGGCCGAGGTAGGTGGATCACGAAGTCAGGAGTTCAAGACCAGCGTGGCTAACATGGTGAAACCCCGTCTCTACTGAAAATACAAAAATTAGCCGGGCTTGGTGGTGCATGCCTGTTGTCCTGGCTACTTGGGAGGCTGAGGCAGGAGAATCGCTTGAACCTGGGAGGCGGAGGTTGCAGTGAGCCGAGATCAAGCCACTGCACTCCAGCCTGGATGACAGAGTGAGACTCTGTCTCAAACAAACAAACAAACAAATGAAAGTGGAATGAAGACCTGACACTCATGAGGAAGTCCTCAGTAAATGTTAAGATTTCCTCCAACAAATACTGACAGAACCTACTCTCTGCAGCCCCTGTACTATGATCTAGGGATGCATCGATAACGAAGACCAGATGTCATTATGGTTTACACACTGGTAGGCTCTCTAGGAAACCCTTCTTCCTGATGTTTCCCAAGGCAGATGTCACCATGTCCTTTCCATGAAGGAGCTACCATTGTTGCATAACTTTGGGCAAATTTTTGGATCACCTTGGGGCTTGGTTTCCCCATATCTTTAATTACTTCTCCAAGCCAGACACTCAAGATTGCCTGACTCTGAGTGACCCCATGATGGCATGGGACCTCATGGCTGACATACCTACCAATGCCCAGAGCCCTGGAGGAAGAGCAAGCCCACTTCTGATCACAAAATGAAATTGGGGGCTTTCTGCAGAAGCCTTTAATCCTGCAGAGGCTGACAGTCCCAAAAACAAGCTGACAAGGAGCGATTTATTTGAGACCGTCCTCAAAGGAGAGAATAAGGCTAGTTTGGAGGAAACGTGCCCAGACATCTGAAGGCAAATTTCCAAGATGGCACTTCCTGCTGGAGGCTCTGGGTGATAAAAGACCACCTCTCTGGCCTGCTTTGAGGGTCCACCTGGCACTGGGAAGTGAGCCACCAGGAACCTACCACTCTTGCTTTTAAGCTGGTGCTGGAGTTGTGTGTTTGCTGTGAATCACTTACAAAACTTTCCTGAGACATCAGCGTGTTGTCTTGGAGTGGAGAGTTTCTTATGGAAATTCTAGTAGCTGGGAAAAAAACTCCTGATGTTTTCTAAGAAACCCAGGAGTATAAAAAGAGGGCTTTCCTGTGAATTATTCCCCCTCCTTGGAACATCTAATGAATCCATCAGCAGGTCCTGTCAGTTCTGTCTCCAGATTCATCTCTGGATATCTCTAGGGTCTGAGCCCAACCTACTCTCTGTGTCGCTCCACTCCAGCCCAAGCCACTATCATTTCACTCCTGGGAGGCGGTGACTCTCCTACCGGATCTCTGTGCTTATTCTATTCCTGCCTCCTGCCCCTGCCTTTTCTCTACCAGCACAGCGGAACTCTCCTCTAAAACAGCATAACCAGGATCCTGTCTTCCACCTGTTAAAATGCTTCAATGGCTTCCTGTGGATGGAATACCAAATCCTGCCCCTGACCCAAAGACCAGTTCTTCTTATCACTGAACTCCTAACATCATTCTGTTTCCACTTCCCCTTGCTTCCTGTGCCCCAGTACCTGAGTATTCTTTTATTTCCTTGAATCTATCAAGACTGTTCCTACCCCAGGACCTTCCAAAATGCTACTTATTCTGGGAGGGGATGCCCTCCCCTCCTAAACTGTGACCATCACTCATCTTTCAAATCTCAGTTTCACCTTCATGCCCCTTCAAGTATGTTCCTTATAGTAGCAACCAGTCCATGAATCTTTCATAATATTTAGAACTATTTACAGCTATATTTTGTTTATTTTATTACTTTTTTTTTGAGACGGAGTCTTGCTCTCTCACCCAGGCTGCAGTGCAGTGGCCCGATCTTGGCTCACTGCAAACTCTGCCCTCCCAGGTTCAAGTGATTCTCCTGCCTCAGCCTCCCGAGTAGGTGGGACTACAGGCACGTGCCACCACCATACCTGGCTAATTTTTGTATATTTAGTGGAGACTTTGTTTCACCATGATGGCCAGACTGATCTCAAACTCCTGACCTCATGATCCGCCCACCTCAGCCTCCCAAATGACTGGGATTACAGGTTTGAGCCACCGCACCCGGCCTATATTTTGTTTACCTTTTTATCTTCTGTCTTACTTACTGGACTACAAGCTCCATGAAGGCAGGGATCACATCTGGTCTGCCCACTGCTATCTCCCCAACTCCAGTCTTCAAGCTTTCATTTTTTATTATGAGCATAGAACAATGCTACCCTAATAACCTGCATCATTATGAAGGGGGCTAATGATCCAAGGGCCTAGGTGAAATTGTGGATGTGGAAATGTTTCCACAGGTTTCAATGACTCATGGTATGAAGGGGAGGTGCAGGTGGATTTTCTGAGAGCATAGTGACCCCTATGTGCTGAGGAAGCCCTGAGTTCGAGAAAATGACTTCAGTCTAGTGGGGGCAAAAAGAGCCCAGTCTTTGGAGTTGAACTAACTTAGGTCAAATCTATTGTCTGCTTTCTTACCACCTACGTGCCCCTGAGCAAGGGACTTTGGTTTTTCTCCTGTGTCAAATGGGATAATGGTGTCATTAGGGTATTTGGAGGGTTAGTGGATGGAGCTTCATGAGGAGCCACAAAACAATCTCAGTACACATCCAGTGTCAGTGTCCTTGTGTTGATCCTGAAGATGACCCGACATTTGATTCCATAAACATGGTCCTCGCATCTGTAAGACCTTGAAGACCTCTCTCCCCTCTAAAGTGCATGGAAATCATATTAATAAAGTGACTTTAAAAACTCGAAGTCCAACCTAGATGTCCATAAAGGGAAGAAATGTGGTATGCCTCCTCAAAGTGGACAAAGAATTCGGAAGTCAAGCACGCTTCTTTTAAATCTGTCTCCTCTCCAACGTGTCCCCTCCTAGTGGTGAAACCAACAACTCACTGTGCCCTGCCGTATGAAAAGCTCATGATGGAAGGCAGTTGAGTCTATTGCAAGCTTGTCCAACCCATGGCTTGTAGGCCACATGTGGCCCAGGTCGGCTTTGAATGTGGCCCAGTACAAATTTGTAAACCTTCTTAAAACATTATAGATTTTTTTGTAATTTTTTTTTTGTAATCAGCTATCATTAGTGTAGTGGATTTTAATTCTTCTTCTTCCAATGTGGCTCAGGGAAGCCAAAAGATTGGACCCCCGTGGCCTAGTGATTAAGTAAGCACGGTTGCTCTGCCACTTCAGAACTGTGTGACTGTAAGAGGTTGAATGGCCCCCCTAAAGTATATGTGTTCCTATAACCTCAGAACGGGACGTTATTTGGAATAGAGCATTTGCAGATGTAATTAAGGTAAGAATCTCCCAATGATATTATCCTGGATTAAAATAAGCGCTAAATCTAAATTTATGTTGGGGCTCAGAAGGCCACACCCCAAAGACTGGTGCTTTGACACACAGAGAATCAAAGTCAGAATCGAACTCCCTCCCACCTTTTCTCTCCTACCCCAAGCCCAGGAAGGGACTCTCTCTGGAATTTTCTTGTCTGTCCGAAAAAGCTTCTTTCCAAAAGAAACATAATTGCCTTCCTCCCCTTTCTGAAATCTCATTATCTATCTCAGAAAAGAAGACCGAGGAGTGCAATCATACCTGGAGGGACTTTTTCACAAGATAATGTCTGTCTCTAGGGCTCATTCAAATTTACAAGTTAATTTCTGTCCCTTCCTTACCCCTAATAATCACTAGCTGACCCTTGGAAGTATTATAGACATTCCCTAACTCCCTCTGCCCCTGTGAAACAGGGTACATGAGCTTCCCTACCTCATTAGGTTATTGGGGAATCATTGTCTTGTGATTCTTCTGTGTTTTGTGCATTAAAATAAATTTCGTATGCCTTTTCTTCTATTCATCTGGCTTTTGTCAGTTAACTTTCAGGGAAGTTTCAGAGGGCGAAGAGGAAATTTTCCCTTTGCCTCTACACTTAGAAGAGAAAGGAGGAAGGGAAGACAGTGACCCAGAGGAGAATGTTATGTGAAGATGGAAACAGAGACTGGGGTAACGAGCCTACAAGCCAAGGACTGCTGCCCCCTCCAGAAGCTAGGAGAGAGACATGGTACAGATTCTCTCTCAGAGCCTCCAGAAGGAGCCAACCCTGCTAACTCCCTGATTTCCAACTTCTAGCCTTCAGAACCGTGAGAGAGTAAATTTCTGTTGTTTTAAGCCACCTAGTTTGTAGTATTAGGTTGATGCAAAAGCGGCTGTGGTTTTTGCCATTAAAACCGCAGTTGCTTTTGTGCCAACCTAATAATTTGCTATGGCAGCCCTAGGAAACGAATGCTGTGACCTCAGCCAACTTGGTTAGACTTTTGAACCCCTCTTTTCTCATCTATAAAGTGGGCATCTTGTAGACTTCATTCTTGAGAGGCATCGAAAAATTGAGAGAAATCCAGCGTGCAGACTATTGGGAATATTTCCTGGCACACAGTTGGTGCTCAATAAATTGTAGTTATTATTAATTGTTGTTAATACTGATGAGTTTTCTCTTGAGCTTCTTCCAGCTTAAACCAAAATATTCCCTTGCCCTCCCTTTAGCAAGAAAATAGCCTCCCTGGAAAAGGCGATGTGGGGGCAGGATGGGAGGGCATGGAGTGCCTTTTAAGTTGGCCATGACGGTAAAGAGGACACTGATCTCCCTCGTTGTCAATCCTAATGTCCTTGCCCCTACTTCCATTTCAGCAGCCACCATTACATCCTTCTGTATCGTCGACATTTCTCTCATAATTTTTGACTCATTCATTCTCAGAAAGAGGAACATTTTTTTCTTTTCTTTTCTTTTTTTTTTTTTGCAGGAACAATACCAGGGAGCAGTTATAAAAATGCAGTGCTTGCTGATAAATATTAAGGACTCATCTCCTGGTCTCTCTCTCCTCTTTCTATCGCACTCTTATCCTCTCTCTTTCTCTATCTTCCCCTTCTTGCCTCTCTCCTCCCTCTTTTCTTCCCCTTCCCTCTTTTTATTGGAAATGGCTGTACTTCAAAGATTTAACAGATTTGTAAAAATCATGCCTCCAAAAGGCTACCATTTAATAGGAGAACTCAGAGGACAGCGTGTGGGTAAGAAGCGGCACCATAAATTGAAGATTGCCAGCCCACGGTGCGCCAGCCCAGGGCGGGCCCAAAGTCATAACTTTCTCCTCTTCCCCTCCCTACCCTCCAATTCCATGGCCCTTGCCAACACCATTCTATTTTCAGGAAGGCTTCCTTGACCTGTGGGTCCTTCAGCCACAACAGAGGTGGCGCCGGCTGGAATCCAGGCGTGAAATTATGAAAGAATGGGGCTGCTGCTGACTCCAGTTGTGCACTGGCCTCAGATGTGAAATTGCCATTTTTTTTTCTCCCCCCTCGCACTGGCCTGTCGCATGCGGGGCGGAAAAGATTGTATTTATCACCTGTCAGGATCTGCCAGAACTGAGTTACGTGAGGCAGGACAGCATAAAATTATCATACACAAGCATGAAATTACAAAATCGCTTGGAACTGAACAACAAAATTATTTCATTTCGGAGGGAGGCCATTCCATTTTTTAGCCCTGACACCTTGACTGCCAAACTTTGAATTAAAATTGAGTGTGAGGGCCATGGAATAGAGACAGCAATAACAAGAAGTAGCATGTAAACTAGCCATGCAGACACACTACATTAATGGTCGTCGAAACCTCCCACCAGAGATATGTAACTAAATAAATGTCACATGTCCCAGTGACTCAACTTGCCTTCCATGACTAGAAATGACTTAGGCCAGTGTTAAAGCCTAGGTCCAATATCTAGGGGTTTCTGAGAGAAACTGGGTCTGGGTTGGTTCTCCTAATCCACAGAGCGATGTCCTGATGAAATAGAAAGCATGCAGGCTTTGGGTCATGCATGCGTAAGTTTGAATGCTGGCGCAAACATTAATGAGCTGTGTGACATTGAGTGACTTTCTTAACCTGTCTGAGCCTCCATTTCCTCATCTGTGAAAATGAAGACAATCATTTCTGTTTCTTCAAGTTGTTGTGAGGACAAAAACAGCTCAGATTTGGAGTCTAACATATAGTGGGTTTTCAATATGAAGATTGGGACAAGTGGATTACCAGCCCTCATCTTTCCCCCTTCAAAGTTTTGTGCCATTTTTATACTCTGTGGTGAAAGCATTTATCCAACAAACTTTTGCTAAGCATGTAAAATAATAACTGTGACAGTTAATTTGTGTTTAGATATAAAACAGAGTTAGGTTGGATTATTGAGTTTTGTTCCCAATGTTTCAAGCTTCCATGTACCTCTGCCCTTTGCCATGTGACTTTGAGGCCCCTCCCACTAGAGGTGGGGCTTATTTCCTCCTCCAGTTTTTACTGGACTTGGTCATGTGACTTAATTTGACCAATGGTCCCTGAGCTGACATAATGCAAAGGGAAGATTTATATATACTATGTGGTTTGCCTTGGCTTCTTGCACTCCTGTTATTTGGATGAGAACAGTATGTCCCAGGTAGATGCTGGTCTATGGAAGAAGAGAGACTGGTGAAGGAGCCTAGAGTCAAATGCAGTCAATCTGTAGGACTCGTGAGTAAGAAAAATAAATGCTTTTTGCCAGTTATTGAGATTTTTTGGATTACTTGTTACACAGCAAACACTGACTGATAAAATAGCTAGACTCAGGTGTTTACAAACAAAGGTTTACCTTCATGAATGTTCTATAGAACATTTAAAATGTATGTGTGACGCAGGGAGATCCTTTATTGAGTGTGAACTGCAGTATGCCTAGAGTCTCTGACTTCTACCACTTCAATATCAATATTGACCTATCAATTTGGGAATTAGACACTGAAACTCTGCCTTACCACACCACACAATACTCTTTTCATTGCACACATTATAACCTCCACTTCACTATTCTGAATTGAAAATCATACATTTCATCTACATACACACATAATTTCAAAAGAGTTGACATAATGCCCTAACTGTACTGTAAAGGAGGAAGAAAATGAAAGCAATTCATAATAAAATGATATCTATTTTAATATGTAAATTATCAAAAACCACTATATGCCAGGAAGCAAAATGAAGTGGTCTGATGCTTGTGTCTACTTATAATGAGTAAGTTGAAATTTCAGACAAATATTCAATTGAATATTGTCAACATTTTCTTTCCTCTATTTTTGACATTTTGAAATAAGAACTAAATTGGTATATTCATATATATGGGTAGTGTCACTGTGAATAGGACTGCAAAAGTCGCCTGACACAGATGTGCAGGCAGCAATTCACATTCCACGATCAACATTGAGGTCAATGCTTGGATTTTCCAAAGTGAAAGACAACTCTCGATGGGGTTTTGGATAAAACAAAGTATTCCCTTTCCCCAATTTACACTGCAACTACATTCAAGGACAATCCCATGTAAAGCAAACCTGTGCCAAAACACTTAGTTGTATGTAAGACGGATTTAAATTCTAGGCTCAGATAATTGTTAAGCAGGAATTATATCTACATGAATGCCCAGAAGGGCACTCAAAATTCCTGAGGCACTTGGGGCCATTCTTCTTGGTGTGGGACTGTCTTGGGAGTTGCATGTCCTGCATTGCTGATGTAATTCTCCCCCATTACTAGGATGGATCTTCTCAACCTTAGTACCGTTGACATCTTGGATCAGATTAAATCTTTATTGTAGGGGGCTTTCCTGTGCATTGTGGGATGTTTAGCAGCATCCCTGGTTTCTATGATACCAGAAACATCCCTCCCTTAAGTTGTGACAATCAAAAATATCTCTAGATATTGCCAATGTCTCCTGAGGGTGCAAAATATCCACTTGTTGAGAACCACTGGGATAAGATAATAGAAAAGGCTTCACATCCTATGTTCCTAAAATTCCCCTTAGGAGATGCTACTAACTCCGTTAAGATACACTTGTCCAGGAAGCACCGGATTTTATTGTGTTATTTCAGTCCAACACCAGAAATTGAGCACCTATGTTGTGTCAGGTGTCATGGATATAGGAAGGAATATGACAATCTTTAAACTCTTTGGGTTCAAAGACTATCCTTCCACCTCCCCTCTACTGTCCTTGCTCACAGTGGGAAGATGGCCCCCCAGGGGGTTGGTAGCTGGGACTGGATTGTGGAAAGCCTTGAATGTCAAGCCAAGGAGTGGTCAAACTTCAGAGCTGGGATGACTCTTAAGAAACGTCTGGTTGACCGGGCGCGGTGGCTCATGCCTGTAATACCAGCACTTTAGGAGGCCCAGGCGGGTGGATCATTTGAGGTCAGGAGTTCAAGACCAGCCTGACCAACAGGGTGAAACCCTGCCTCTACTAAAAATACAAAAATTAGCTGGGTGTGGTGGCAGGTGCCTGTAATCCCAGCTACTTAGGAGACTGAGGCAGGAGAATCGTTGAGCCTGGGAAGCGGAGGTTGCGGTGAGCAGAGATCGCACCACTGTACTCCAGTCTGGGTGACAGAGTGAGACCCTGTCACACACACACACACACGAAAAAAAAAAACGAACAAAAAAAGGAAGACCTTCTTCTGAGGTGATGGTGTCTCCTGTAGATCTCTTAAAAAGGAAACAAATGCAAGGGGAGAGTTAGGTTATTCCACGATCAGATAGTAGAAGGATGGGGGGAAGAGGTGTAGAACTTAACTGCAGTCTGCGGCAGCTCCTTCTGATTTCCTTTCCCCAGCTGGGCTATGAGAGTTACTATCTTACAGCACTTTCTCAATGCCTTGCATGGCAAGTAGTATCATCCTCATTTTACAGATGATAACACTGAGCCTCAGGGAGAGAAAGTCATTTGCCAAAGGTCACTGAGCCTGTACATGTCAGAACTGGAATTTGAACCAAATTCCCCAGAGATTTGGCCAAGCCGCTAATGCCTCCTACGTGGTGACCGGATGAGTCTCCTTAATGGTTTCATTGAGTCCATGTTGGCCACCCCACCTATTGGTCCTTCACTCCACAGCAAAGGGGTTTCAAAACGTATAGATCTGATGTGATCGAGTTAGTGCATAGCTTTCTCTTCCACTGATTCTAGGGCTAAGCCTATAGCATCATCCACAATGGCCACAATGCCCCATGAGAGCTTCCTCCTGCTTATCTCTCCAAACCCATCTCTCTACCCTTCTTTTTGCTCAGTCTCTGAGCTTCAGGCATACAAGTCATCTCTTGGCAACTTGGAGCCTTTGCATATGATATACTCCCTTTGCCTATTCAGATGCTTTTCACCTTCTGCTCTCCCAAACCTCAGGTCAAGCATCACTTTTTTGTGCAAGTCTCTCCCATCCCCATCTATATCTCCAGTTGTCTGGGTCAAGTCCATGTATTGTATATGCTCATACAACAGTGTTTCCTTCTATTGTATTATTAAATTTTAATCTATTCTCTTCCAGTAAACTTCCCGTGAAGGCACCAGCTCAGCTTGCCGTGCTTTGCTCATTTGTTGGCTTACTGCGTGGCACATAGTAGATGCTCAATAAGTGTCTGATCAGTGAATAAATGAATGTCTGACTCAGATTCCTGTGCTTCATCTTCCACTCCCACCACCTTAACATTTGGTTGGCATTGCCTTGAGGGGGGTTTGCCACTCCTGCTACCCCTTGGTGGGGTCCGTGATAGACCATCAGGGGATCATGGTGTCTGGAGTCTCAGAGTAAATGGCTGTTGGCCTCAAGCTGTGCTGGACTACCAGCACCCATGAGGAGAGCTGCAGGCTGCGGTGGGGAAGCAACATCATCATTTTGCAGAGTGCTAACAGCTACAGGTACCAGTCACAGGCCATTGCTCCTCAGCCTTTACCACGTAAATCCTCCACTAACGATTTGTATAAACTTCTGTTACATGTGTTATTTATCACTGCAAATAACTTCCACAGTGGGTTGGACTGTGTGCTTTGTGCATTCACACACACACACACACCTCAGGGAAAAGCATGGGCTAAGTGGAGGAGGGGGTCTTGTAGTTAAACTGCCTGTGTAGGGTTCTTGGCTCTACCTCCCACTTATGAGCTGGGTGGCATTGGGCAAAATCCTACCCCTTGCTTTGCCTTGTTTTCCTCAACTGTTCAGTTGGGATAAGAATAGTGCCCACATCAAAGGGAATTGTAAGAATTAAGTGAGGGCAGATAAAGCCTCATATGGGGCTGGACACATAGTAAGCACTCAATAAAAATTAGTTGTCACCACCACCACCATCATCACCACCACCATCATCATGATCACCATCATCATCATCATCACCATCACCATCATCATCACCATCATCACCATCACCACCATCACCACCATCATCACTATCATCACCATCACCATCACCATTAACACCACCATCATCACCATCATCATCACCATCATCATGATCACCATCATCACCATCACCACCATCACCATCACCATTAACACCACCATCATCATGATCACCATCACCATCATCACCACCATCACCATCACCATCACCATCATCACCACCATCACCATCACCATCATCATCATCACCATCACCACCATCATCATCACCATCACCACCATCATCATCATCATCATCGCCGTCATCATCGCCATCATCATCACCATCATCATCACCATATCATCACCATCACCATCACCATCACCACCATCATCACCATCATCATCACCATTAACACCACCATCATCATGATCACCATCCCCATCATCATCATCATCACCATCACCACCATCATCACCATCATCACCATCACCATCACCATTAACACCACCATCATCATGATCATCACCATCACCATCATCACCACCATCACCATCACCATCATCATCATCACCATCACCATCATCACCATCACCATCATCATCATCACCATCACCACCATCATCATCGCCGTCATCATCGCCATCATCATCACCATCATCATCACCATATCATCACCATCACCATCACCACCATCATCACCATCACCATCGCCATTAACACCACCATCATCATGATCACCATCCCCATCATCATCACCATCACCACCATCATCAACATCGCCATCATCATCACCATCATCACCATCACCACCATCATCACCATCACCATCACCATCATCATCACCACATCATCATCACCATCACCATCATCATTGTCACCATCACCATCATCATCACCACCATCATCAACTTTGTGATTATCATCACCATCATTATCACCATATCATCATCATCAACATCATCATCATCATCTTACACAGGGACTCTGAGCAGCATCCCACTCCACAAGGCTGTAAGAGCAAGAGAGAAGGGATTCCATCTCCCGCTCATTTAAAGTCTCTAGCACACATCTCTGTCATGTAGTAGGTGCTCAACCAATATTAGTTAATTAAATGAGATGAGACAGATTCAGGCTCAGAATCAGCTATGGCCCTAAGCCAGTTGCACAGAAGGTGCCAGATTCACCTGTTCTTACTCCCATTTTCTAGTCAGTGCAGATAGTGACCTTACTCTGGCCAGATGAGTGACCTTGGCTAAGTCACCTCACCTCTCCCAGCCTTGTCTTCCTCATCTCAATCAAATGAAAGGGGTGATGACTTCCTTTCATCATCCTCCTAGATTTTGGAAGACCAAGTGAGATAATGGATGTGGAGTTCTCCACTCAGAGCCTGGCATGCAGTGAGTCTCCAATAAATGTTGGGTTTGAGCATTCATTCAACCAACAAACTTTATTGGGTATTTCTATGTGCCAGACACTGTACTAGGCACTTGGGCATGCCAGTGACCAAAACCTCGTCCTCAAGAGTTTTCATTCCAGTGGGAGGAGAGAAATATGAAACACAAGGTCTGAAAATTAATCTCACCATCAAAAAAAGAGCATGCTGAGGGGGTCAATGTGATGGAGCAAAGGGTTGCCCTTCTCAGTGTGGTGGCCAAGGGAGGACTCATTGAGAAAGATGCCATTCAAACAGACTTGAAGAAGTCATGGATATAATATGTCCCAGTATCTGTGGGAAAGGCATTTCAGGCAGAGGGAGCAGCATGTGCAAAGTCCCTGAGGTGGGCATGCACCTGTTCAAGAAACAACAAAAGTGAGGGAGTTGATTTGCCTGGGGCAGAGTGAGTGGATACAGGAGATGAAATCAATGAGTTCACATGGACCTAGACTGTGCAGAGTCTTGTGGGACATGATAAGGACTTTAGTTTTTACTTTAAGTGGGATGAAAGTCATGGGAGGCTCTTGAGTAGAGGAATGCCAAGATTGGACTTAGATTTTGAAAGGACCACTTCTGCTTCTGGAGAATGCACAGCATGGGGAAAGAACAGGAGATCAGTTAGGAGGCCACTGCAGTGCCCCTGGCACAGGGCCGTGGAGGCTGGGTGACACCTTGATATGTCTTTCCTGGGGCTCCTCATGTCACCCTTCCTAGAGAAAAGAAACAGGAAGGCATTCAGCAGGCAACACTCACTTTGGCTGGGAGAGTCATGCCCAGATTGAGGATGGCCATTCCACACTGGGTGACACTGTCTCCCTCAGCTCCTCAGATGTGCAGGACACCAACACTTTCTCCTTCCAGGCCCCGGTTCTGTCCATCTCACTCTGACTCCTCGTTGCTCCCCACCTGCCCTGCCAAACCCCAGCTGTGTTTGGCAGCCTGTGTGAACCTTGGCTGCCACCCACCAGCCACCTGGCCCATAGCAGCCCTTGGGAACAGCAGCTGGCTGGGAATGTCCAGGGCCTGATCCTCCTGGGTCATTGGTCGGGGCTTTGGGCAAATTCTTCCCTGCATCAGTTTCCAGGGCTGCTGTAACAAAGTGCCATAAACAGGGTGGCTTAAAATAGTAAAATTTTATTATCTCACAGTTCTAGAAGCCAGACACTCAAAATCAAGGCGTTGACAGCGCCATACTCCCTTCATGAGCTCTACGGAAGAAACTTCCTTGCCTTTCCTGGCTTCCAGAGGTTGCTGGCAATCCTTGGCTTTCCTTGGCTTTCACCAGCATCACGTCAAATTCTGCCTCTGTCCTTACGGGGCTTTCTTCTGTGTATGTCGGTGCCTTTGTACATCTACAAATCTCCATCTCCTTATAAGAACATCAGTCATTGGATTTAGGGCCCACCCTCATCCAGTATGACCTCGTCTTAAATTGGTTGCATCTACAGGTATCCTATTTCCAAATAAGGCCTCTTTCACAGGTACCAAATGTTAGAGTTTCAACATCTCTTTATAGGGGCATAACTGTGGTTTGGTCTACCATCCCCTCTCGACTTCCTCACTGGTCTCCCTGCTATCAGCCTCTACCTCTCCTGTCCAGCCTCCCCTCCCTGCAGTCAGAAATCTTTCTAAACTATCTGAGAGTGCCACTTCCTTGCAACAAACACTTCCATGCCCTCCCAATAAAGTCAGCACTCCTTAGCATGTAATTGAAGGCCCTGTTGGTCTGGTCCTTGGAGCCTCATTCTTCTCCCTGTGTTTGGTCTCGCTATTTTAGCTTGGTAGCTTTCACCACTGGCTGTCTATGACAAACAACTAGAAACTTTCAAAAGATGCCCATGCCTGGGCTCCTGGACTATTAAAGTGTGTTTCTGGGATGGAGGTTTGCTGTTGTGTGCTGTGGAAACTCCCAGGTGATTCCAATGAGAAGCCAGGACTGAGAACCACTGCTGTGGCTGTACCAGTGGTTCTCACACTGGAGCTAGACTCAGAATCCCCCGGAGGGCTTGTTACAATAAGGACTTCTACCCCTCAGAGTTTCTGATTCAACAGATCTGGAATGGGGCCAGATAGCTTGCATTTTTAACAAGTTCCCAGGCAATGCTAATGCTGCTGGTATCCTGGAGCTTCTCAACCTTGGCACTACTGACATTTGGGCTGGATGATTCTTTGTGGCGGGGGCTGTCTTGTACATTGTAGGATGCCTAATGGCATCTTTGCCTTCAACTGTTAGATGCCAGTAGCACCCCTACCCCAATACATACACTTGCAATAATCTGAAATACCTCCAGACACTGCCAAGCGTCTCCCAGAGAAGAGGAGACAGAATTTATCCACACAGTGGCATTGGGTAAGCACAGACGCCAGGCTGGGGCCAGGTAGTGATGAGGGAAGGCCTTGGTGGTTGTGGTAAATGACAGATAACTCCCGTAAGTGTGACTGACATGGCCTCTTCTGCCTCAGGGCCTTTGCACATGCTGATCCTCCTGCAGGCAACTCTATTACCTTGTCTTTCCTGACTGTCTATTGCAGGTTGTTCAGCTCTCAGTTTCTCCATCACCTCCCCCGGGAGGCCTTCTCTGATCACTGCCTGATCCCAGCCTGGCTTCTATGCTTACCCAATACCACACGGTATGGAGAAATGGACAGTCCACAACTGTTCCCCACAGCAACCCCAAAGGGATGCCCAACAGAGGAGTAAAGCAACTGTGCGTGGCTAGAGTTCAGGGAAAGAAACGTTCCCTGGGGCCAGGCCAGAATGGGAAGGCTTCTGGAGGAGATGGCCTCAGAACCATAAAGGATGGGTAGGTACTGGATAAGCTGAGAGGAACTAGGGGGACACTGGCCCTGAGGGAACCTCGACGCGTGAGTGTGGAGGCTGGAAAGCCAAAGCTATTTCCTTGCCTGTAAAATGAGGCCAATAATCACGCCTGCCTTACAGAATTGCTGGGGGGATCTAATGCATGGTATGCACCAGGTAGGAAGTGCCCAGTAGATGTCAGAGAGGATGAAGATGAGGGTGGGTGGGGAGCCTTGATCATTCCAGTGTGGCTGAAATGGGCGGGGTGGGGAGGAGGCTTGCGGGAGAGAACCAGAGAGGGTGCTTGGACTTTGAGGCAATGCAAAGGCATGGAAGGGGTGGGGGCAGGGCCGGGGATGTGGAATACGGGCTCTCTGGGGAGTCTCTCTGCGAGGTGAGGTTAGAAGCAGGAGCACAAGGAGAAAATGTGGGCAGCCAAGGTTCTGGCAGGAGACAGGTGGAATCTTTCGACAGGGGAATTTGAAGAGGAATATTAAATTCAAAGTGTGTGACTGTGTACATGCGTGCACATGTACATACGAGTGTGTATGTTTGTGAGACAGTATGTACATATGTATACAAGCATGGATATGTGTGCATACTATTTACAAATGTGGGGACAAGATGTAGGGAAATCACAGGGCAGGGGCAGCACTGGGATTAGTCATAGCAGGAAGCTGTTACTACCTCTAAGGGCCAAGGGGCAAGGGAGGTGAGAGGTTCCCAGAACCACAGGATGGGGAGGCTGAGTAATGGGAACCTGTGGACAGGAGCTGTGGCCCTCAGTGGTGGGGACCAGCCTGCCCAAGGGACTTCTCTCATAGGAAGCCCTCAACCTTACTTCTCTCATCTCCTGCTGGGCCTTGCTGTTGGCTTAACACAACAAGAAACCCTTGATGCATGCACTGGTGTACCTCCAGGGCAGAGAGTGGGGTGGAGAAGGGTGCAGAGTAGGGCAGATGGGCTGATGGAAAAATTGCCAGCACCGGCTAGATGGGAAGGCCAGAGTGTGCAGAGTGTGTGAAGTGTGTGTGACAGATTATGTGTGTATATGTGTACTTGTGCGTGTGAGTGTAAGAGAGTGTCTATATGTGTTCATTTATATGTGAGTGTGTATGAGTGAAAGGATGTGTGTATATATGTGTGTACATGTGAGTGTGTGAGAGTGTGTGCACAGAATACATGAGTGTGTACGTATATGTGTACATAAGAGAGGGGATGCAGGGGAGGGAGAGTGTGTATGTGTGTGAGAGATGGAGGGTGTGTGGGTACATTTGTGTACATGTGTATGTGAGAGTGTGTGTACATGTAAGAGTGTGCATATGTGTGTGCACGAGTGTGACAGGGATAGCGTTGTGTATATGTATATGAGAAAGATGGAGTATGTGTACATGTGTACACGTACATAGGGATGTGAAAGAGTTGTCCATGTGCATATGTGTGTACATGTGCTTATGAGAGTGTATACGTGTGTACACATGTGTGCTTGTGTGTACAAATATACATAAGTGTGTGATTGTGTACATATGTGCACATGTACATATGAATGTGTATGTTTGTGAGATATGTACATATGTATATAAGCATGGATATGTGTACATATGCACGTGTGTGAGAGAGGAAGTGTGCACATATGTGCACACGTGTACATGTATAGGTGTGTATAAATGCACATGAGTGTATGTACATGGGTCTGCACTTGTCTATGTGAGAATGTGTGCACATATGTGTGTGTGAGAGAGGAATGGGGGGAGAGAGAGAGAGAGAGAGAGTGTGTGTGTGTGTGTGTGTGTGTGTTGGGGAAAGAGGGAGACAGTGGCTGGGGAATGTAGAAGTTCTCTATCACCTGGCCAGGTTATAAAAAGTGAAGATCTTAGGTGTGAAATAAAACAACCACCTTGGTCACAGGTTTCCACACTTTTTGGTAATTATGCAGATGCTGCAAAGACGCCTACTACTAGAAGCCTACTTCCTACGTGTTGTGCACCTCACGTGCATGTGACACTCACCACCTTCACAGTGGGCACCGCCTTCCCCCTTTACAATGAGGCACTGAGAGGTGAAATGACTTCTCCAGGGTCACAGAATTAGTCAGCGGCAGCACCAGAACGCAAACTCAGGTCAGCCTCACTGCAGCACCCCCAATGGCACAGTGCCTTCAAGACACTGTCGAGGCCACTCCCTGACTTTCTAGATGGGGAAACTGAGTCAGGAGGGGCTGTGACTGGGAGGTAGAGCCCACAGTCTCCAGCCTTCAGTTCCTCTGTCCCCTGGGTGGGTCACCACCATCACCCCATGGTCCGTATGGATACCAGCTTTATTCTCTGGGAAAGAGCCATTTGTTCCTCACAAATAAAATACTGTAGGAGTGTTGCTGGGTGACTCTCAAGGCAAGGTTGAATTGTTGCTGTAGTTTCTGCTCCAGCTCTCCCTGAGGACATGCATCTTTGGGCCCCGAGGCTACCATGTGACATGTTTGTGGCCCTGAAGCCACCACGCTGGGAAGATGATGTGGAAAGAGGGCATGGAGACGGAGATGCCCATGAATCCCTACTGTCCCAACCACCAGCTGTTGTACCTGCCCAGTTCAGGCACCAGGCATGGAAGTGAAGAAACTTTGAAGATATCCCCATTCTGGCCCCCATCTGACTGCCATTTCAAGAGAGATCCCAAGCCAGCACCACCCAGCAGGGCTATTTCCAAATTCCGAATCCCCAGAAACCATGAGAAATAGTAAGTAGTTGTTATTTCAGGCTGCCAAATTGTGGGATTATTTGTTATGCAGCAGTATCTAACTGGTACATGACTGAAGATTCCTGCTGTCTTCTCTTTTTCTTGGCATAACACCCCATTTCTTACACAGGGAATCTGTTCTGAACCCAGATACCCTTTTCTGATGGTGGAAACTTCTAATTATTGGCCAATTGGTACATGTTGGGCTCTGTGCTCAAAGCTAGCATGGTACATGCATGATTTCCTTAATCTTCTTAACCACTGCACAAAGAAGATAGCATTATTTTCATTTTACAGATGAGAAAACTGAGGCTTAGAGTAGTGGAATGATGCTCCCAACTTAAACATGGGCCTAGTGGCCTCAAACCTGAGCATTTTCCCTGAGCTAGTCTGAATTGAGCTAGCCAGGGGTTAGGTCGTGGTCTTATCCCTGGACATCACAGGCTTCTGGGACAGGTAGCCAGGCAAAGCAGGGCATGAGGCTGGGTTGGAGGCCTGGTCTGGAAGGGCAGGTCAGAGGAGGGGAGAGTGATTCTGCTTCAAGAGGCTTCCTTATCACCAGTGACCCAAGATAGATTGACAATAGGCTTCCATACCATTCTGACCTTCTGGAAATGTGGAGACTGCTGTCCTACCCTGCCCAGGAAAGACTGGTATGGTGCCAATATACTGTGGATGTGGACCCCCGAATGTGCTGTCTGCAGCTCCCTCTGAGGCTAAGCCCAGGTGTTCTCACAGAGGCCCCTGATGCCCAAAACATGTGCCAGGCTCTGACCATCAACCCAAATAGCATCATCTCACTGCCCAGAGGCTCCATCTTGCAGCCCCATTCTGGGTCCAGGTTTCCAATAGATAATGATACTTCATTTAGACCAGTTTTCTGTTCATTTTAAAAGGATTTACTTAACAATTAAGCACTTATTAAATTTATCTTTATAAGAACAAGGCAAGCACATTATAGAAAATGTGAAGGACAAATTCCTCTCCATCTATTCAACAAACATTTCTCATGTACCTACTGTATTGTCAGTGCTGTGTCAGGTGCTGAAGACATAGAGGTGAGCAAACTATCATGTCATTCCCACTCCAGTGACTCACACATCATGGAACTGGGGAAAGAACATCTTAGAAATCCCTTTCTACCTCCCAGAGAAAGGGACCATTCGCATTTTGCCGTATTTCCTCCAGGAACATTTCCCCATAAAATTTCTATGTATACATATAAATATATATTTAAATAGTATATATCTTTAAAATATGGCCTCCTACCATACATATTACTCTGTAACTTGGTTCTTTTAGTTGTAGGATTTTTTTCACTTAAGAATTGATTGTCAACATTATGTCATGTCGATACATTTTTTACGATATCACTAACAAACTACCTAGGGGAGGGGAGAGAAATTTCCCCAGAGCTCAATTATCCAGCGTCAGGTATTTTTGTTCTTGAAAAGAATAATAAGGACAAGTAAGGTTCTGGGTAGGAGCAGAGTGAGAGAAAGCCCCAAATCAGTGTTGGCTGCCCCACAAGATGCATCCCCTACTATTGAGTCTGCTTGCCTCCACCGCCACCCAAAGGCTAGACCTGTTCTGTCAAGGTGGGAGTTGTTACTCACTTCTGGGGGTGTTTCTGTTTTAATGAGGAATTTTTTTTTAAGCAGAGAACATAAATACCCCTGGGGTAGATAACCCACCCCAAGTAGGCAGCTGCCTATGTTACCAACTAGGTCCCGCAGAGTCCAACCCTGAAGGCAGAGATCTGAGAAGCAGGACCAGTGAGAATCAAAGCTGGAAGGGGACTTGGTTAGCTCTGGGACAAACCTGCCGATTTTAAAGATGGGGCCACTGAGACCCAGAGAGGCTCACACACTGCCTGAACAAGACCAGAAGCAGGTGTCCAGCTCCCCCACTCAGCAGTCTTTCCCAGGTTGATTAGGGTGGAGGAGTTTCTTCTTTGAACGTAGGAATGAGTCATCTTTACATCAGTATTTTGGAAAATTGCAGCACACATAGAAGTCCAAGACAGGCACGTTGCAGGAAGAATAGATTTCTGGAAGCTATGAGCCAATGGGGGAGATGGAATGGAAAAAGAGCAATTGCATCTCCCAAAAGCTGTTTGACTCAGGGGCTGTTGTCTCCCTGGTTGGAATGGCTCACTAGGGGAAGGAAGTATGTGTCTCCCGGAAAAAGCACCTGCAAAGTGTTCTCCTCTCTTGTCTCCACACAAATGTGGTGCAGTGAAGCCACCAGCCCTGGAATCTACAACTTGAGTGCAGATCCAAGATCTGAAGCTTCATGGCTGTGTGACCTTAGGCAAGAGGCTTCACCTCTCTGAGCCTCAGTTTTACTATCTATAAAACAGGGTTGATAATGCCTCCCCAACAAGATAGTGGAAGGTTTGCAGATAAAGTATGTTAACTGCCTTATATGTGGGAAGGGTTCAATTAAAGTTAACTGTGGGAGAGTTAACCCCTAAGAGGCTGAGCATCTTACTTTTATGCTTTATAAAAACACAACGTGGGGCATCAGGTGCCTCGAGTTCTCATCTCAGCTCCTGTGTGACCCTGGGCAAGTTAGCTAACCTCTCAGGCTCTTAGTTTTCTTATCCGCGAAATGGGAATAATAATAGAATTGACTTTGCAGGATTGGGATAGGGAATAATTAAGATAATTACTATACACAAGGAACTTAGCTAAATACCAGACATGTAGATGGAGTTTAGTTCATGTTAGCTGTTATTATTATTGGCAGTGGTATTTTAATTCTTTGGAAACATAGAATACCTTTCTCTTTTAGCTGTTCTACCCATCCCTTAATCTATGTCTAGGGAGGGGAACTGTTATGGGACATATATTCATTGAGCATCTACTACGTGACTGTTATGGGGTAATTACACATGCTGTATTTCAGGTAATTTTTCCAAAGTCTTCCGAAGTAGAGAATCATCTCCAATGCCATTAATATCTATGGAGAGAAATTACTAGCAGGTGAAGAGATTGGCCCAAAGTTACAGATTGTCAAAGTAGACAAGCTGGAATTTGAACCCAGATCTGCCCGAATCCAAAATCTTAACCCTTCCTTCTCCACCAGACTCACCATGTCTTTCTCCAACTGACCCCCTCAGCAGTTTCCTAAAAATCCATTACTCTCGGTATTCCTCAAAACTATGATTCCCTCTCTTGGCTTGTGCTTCATATTGTAAGCAATGGTTTACTCATTTTTGCCTTCATTTATCACGTTTATCAAGGATCTACTATGCATCAGGAGCAACTGCTCCATTTACTCAATTGCTCAATGGACATGAAACATAATAGTGATGCCCTACATTTGGACAGTCCGTTATATGTTGTAGAGTGCTTTAAATGATCTCATTTCACCCTCATGACAGCCCTCTGAGATTAGAATTATTTTACAGATGAGGAAACTGAGGCTCTGATATGTAAAATACTTTGCTTTAGGTCATTCAACTTGTATGTGATGGAGTGAAGACATCAACCAGATGTTTTTAGTTTGATTTGAGAGCCCTTTCAGCCATACTAGTAAGCACCTGTTATAACCATCCATCCATCCATCCATCCATCCATGCACCAACCCACCCATGTACCCATCCATCCTTCTCTTCACTCACACATATATCCATGCACCCATGCATCCTCCAATACTCCCGTCCTTCCACCTACACACTCATCCATTCATCCTTCCGTTCATTTATTCATCTACCTATCCATCCATTCACCCATGCACCCTACCATTCTTCTACTCACTCAGTCACTGACTCACATATCCTTCCATCAACCCCCCATCCGTTCTTCCATCTATTCACCCATCTATACATTCATCCTTCTACTCACTCACTCATATATACATCCACATATTCACCTATCGACACACCCATTCATCCGTCCATCCATCCATCCATCCATCCATCCATCCATCCATCCATCCATCCTTCCATGCACTTATTCATCTACCTATCCATCCATTCATCCATCCACCCAACCAACAATTCTTCCACTCACCCACTCATGTATCCATCCATCCACCCATCATCCATTCTTCCATCTATTCACCCATCTACACATTCATCCTTCTACTCATGCACTCATATATCCTTCCATCTATTCACTCATCTAGACATCCATCCATCCATCCATCCATCCATCCATCCATCCATCCATCCATCCATCCGTCCATCCATCCATTGTAAAGCAGGGATTGCAAGGCAGGTAAGACATAGTCCATGTTTTCAATGGTCTTTCTTTCCAGGTTTGTGCTGTCCAATGTGGAAGACATCTGTGACTATTTAAATCTAAATGTATATTAATTATAATTAAATAAAATGTAAAATGAGGTTTCTCCGTCACATCAGTCACACTGAAAGTGTTCCACAGGAAACTGGTGGCTCCCACATTGGACAGCTCAGATATGCAATGTTTCCATCATCACAGAAAGTTCTATTAGAAAGAGTGCTGCTCTAGAGGCAGAAGCTGAAAGATACAGAATTATGAAAACATAAGGCAGGCGGTAAGAACTTCTGTGAAGTATGTAAAGAGCTACAAATGCAGTCAACCATAGGACAACAGCAGCAGCCACGGTTGCTTGTTGGTTAAGAACTTTATAATTTGCAAAATCCAGGGACATCCATTTGCTCTTTGAACACTTTGCTAAATGGGAATTTTAAATATATTTTACAGATAACGAAATTGAGGTTCATAGAGATAAAGAGACAAACACGGGGGAGTCTGGGATTTATTTTTTCCCTCCCTCCCTCCCTCCCTCCCTCCCTCCCATCCTTCCTTCCTTCCTTCCTTCCTTCCTTCCTTCCTTCCTTCCTTCCTTCCTTCCTTCCTCCCTCCCTCCCTCCCTCCCTCCCTCCCTCCCTCCCTCCCTTCCTTCCTTCCTTCCTTCCTTCCTTCCTTCCTTCCTTCCTTCCTTCCTTTCTTTTTTTTCTCTCTTTCTTTCTCTCCTTGGAGTTTGCAGAAGGAAAATATCTTTCAGGGTTCTATTTTCTCTTAATTGGAAAATGCCCGACACCCAAACACACCTCCTCCTTGGCATCCTGTCGTCTTTCTTTTAAGATTTCTTAGCTGTGATGAATCTGATGCGGCCAGCCTCACGGCTTCTGGCTTCTCTCCTTTCAGTCTGACCCAACACTAGCTACCAGAGAGGTTTCCCTAAAAGGCAAAAAGACCAAGCCTTTCCCCTGCTTAGAACCTTC